>NW_015386431.1:842833-845413 GCF_001527695.2 Protobothrops mucrosquamatus
ACCAAAACTGGATGCAGTATTCCAAGTGTGGCCTTACCAAGGCATTGTAAAGTGGTATTAATACTTCATGTGATCTTGATTCTATCCCTCTGTTAATGCAGCCCAGCACTGTGTTGGCCTTTTTGGCAGCTGCAGCACACTGCTGGCTCATATTTAAGTGATTGTCCACTAGGACTCCGAGGTCCCTCTCACAGTTACTGTACATTTGGTTTTTCTTGCCTAAATGTAGAACCTTACTTTTTTCACCATTGAATTTCATTTTGTTAGATAGCGCCCAGTATTCAAGTCTGTCCAGATCCTCCTGTATCCTAAGCCTGTCTTCTGGAGTGTTGGCTATTCCTGCCAGCTTGGTGTCGTCTGCAAATTTGGTGATTTCCCCATCTATCCCCTCATCCAAATCGTTGATGAAGATGTTGAAGAGCACTGGGCCCAGAACAGAGCCCTGGGGCACCCCATTACACACTTCTCTCCATGTAGATGTGGTTCCATTGAGGGCCACCCGCTGAGTACGGCCGGTCAGCCAGCTACGGATCCATCTGGTGGTGATGACCCACATTTTTCTATCTTATCAAGTAGTAGGTTGTAATCTACTTTATCAAATGCCTTACTGAAGTCCAAGTAAATTATATCCACAGCATTCCTCTGATCCATTAATTTTTGTTACTTGGTCAAAGAATGCAATAAGATTTGTCTGGCATGATCTGTTTTTGACAAACCCATGTTGGCTTTTAGTAATGACTTTGTTTGCCTCTAGGTGTTCGCTGATTCGTTGTTTGATTATCTTTTACAGAATCTTCCCAGGTATTGAGATCAGGCTGATAGGTCTGTAATTTCCTGGGTCCATTTTTTTCCCTTTTTTGAAGATGGGAACTACATCAGCTCTTTTCCAGTCCTCCGGTAGTTCCTCAGTGCTCCAGGATCTTTGAAAAATATAGTTCAATGGTTCTGAGATCACATCTGCCAATTCTTTGAGAACCCTGGGGTGTAATCCATCTGGTCCTGGTGATTTGAACTCGTCTAGGCTGGACAGGTGCTCACCATTTTTTTGCCTATCTTAACTTGCGTTTCTATTCTGTTTTTTATGGCACTATTTTTGATAGGTTGGTCTGTTTTTTCCCTTTGTGTAAAGACAGATGCAAAAAACGAGTTAAATAGTTCTGCTTTCTCCCTGTTGCTTGTCACCTTCTTGCCACTTTCCCCCACTAATGGACCAATAATTTCCTTCACTTTTTTCTTGTTTTTTTACATGTTGAAAGAAGCTTTTTTGTTATTTTTGACTTGGTCGCAAGTTCATTTTGAGCCTTAGCTTTTCTCACTTCATCTTTGTAGGCTCGGGCTATTTGCTGATATTCTGACTTAGTTATGTGCCCCTCTTTCCACTTTCTATACTTGTCCTTTTTATCTTTCAATTGATCAGAGAGTTCTTTATGCAGCCATGCTGGTTTCTTTTGAGAGCTGTTATTTTTCCTCTTTGTTGGTATTGTGCTGGACTGGGCTTTTATTATCTCACTTTTCAAAATTTCCCAAGCTTCTTGAGTTGTTTTCCCCTTGAGGATTCTCATCCATGGAATCCTTCCCAAGCCCTCTCTAAGTTTATTGAAATTAGTTCTCTTGAAGTCCAAGAGTCTAGTTTGACTGTGTTCTATTGCTTGTGCTTCCATAATGTTGAATTCCAATATTGCATGATCACTTCCTCCCAAGGTTCTTGTGGCTTCAACACCTTCTATCATTTCATCTCTGTTAGTGAGAATTAGATCCAAAATGGATAATCCCCTAGTTCTCTTCTCTACTTTTTGGGAGACAAAATTGTCTGCTAGGTTTGCAAGGAATCTGTTTGATCTTCCACTTGGTGCAGAGTTTGTCTCCCAGTTGATGTCAGGGTAGTTAAAGTTCCCCATTACTATTGTGATGTGCTTCCTACATACCTTAGTTAGCTGACTAGCAAAAAGTTCATCTATTTCTTCTGTTTGGTTGGGTGGCCTGTAGTATACACCTATGGTAATATGATTTCCCCCCTCTTTTATATTGACCCAAATGCATTCAAGACAATTTTCATCATTGTTGTGTTCTATTTCTGTAGAGATGTAGTTATTTCTTACATATAGAGCAACTCCACCTCCTCTTTTATTTGGTCTGTTTCTTTTAAATAATTTAAATCCCTCTAGCTGTGTATTCCATTCGTGGGTTTCCCCCACCATCTTTTCGTAATGGCAACAATATCATATCTGCCCTCATTAACCTGAATTTCTAGTTCACCCTGTTTGCTGTTCATACTCTGTGTATTGGTGTATAGACATTTGAGTCCTTTATGACTGACCCTGTGTTTACTTTCTAGGTAACCTGTGTGGTGCCTGAGTTCCCCTATTGTCTTGTTGTTGTTTGTCCATCGATTTCGATGAAGACCTTGACATCTTGTGGATTGTGGGCCATCAACGGTGTGTCCGTAGATGGCTGATTAGACCGATGTTAGCACGGAATGTTCTGCCACATACTGAACAGAGAAATGTGGACACTGTTGCTTCAGCATTTGCAGCTCTGGCTTTACGGAGTGCTCGCTTCTCTTGTGCCAAGATTGTCCTC
>NW_015386431.1:847512-920729 GCF_001527695.2 Protobothrops mucrosquamatus
TCTTTTTGCGAGTAGGCAGGCGGAAGATGGTATTAGTAATGATCAGGTCATGAGCAGCACATATCTTTAATAGTAACAGGCCATTGCTATTACATGTGCCAATTCCGTTTTTACCAATAACGCCATCCCAGGTAGAATGATCGGACCCCACTCTCGCGTTGAAATCGCCAAGTAAAATCAACCTGTCGGTGCGCTTCACAGATGAGAGTAGGGCATCAAGATCTTCATAAAACTTGTCCTTTGCTTCATCTGGGTTTGTCATTGTGGGTGCATAGGCACTGATCAGTGTGGCTTGCTTTCCACTTAGTAGTGGGAGATGCAGTGTCATGAGTTGATCATTCACACCCTTTGGAAGACTGGCAAGTTGGCGGACAAGATGGTTCTTAACCGCTAAGCCAACTCCAGACTCACGACGTTGGTCACTGCTATGTCCACACCAAAAGAATGTGTAACCACCTCCTGTTTCTGTAAGCTGACCTTCATTGGCTAGACGAGTTTCACACAGGGCCGCAATGTCAATGTTAAATCTTGCAAGCTCTCTGTTTGCTGTTCATACTCTGTGCATTGGTGTATAGACATTTGAGTCCTTTATGACTGACCCTGTGTTTACTTTCTAGGTAACCTGTGTGGTGCCTGAGTTCCCCTATTGTCTTACTACCTATTTGGTTAGTGCACTTTGTGTGACACTCGCTATTAGAAGCTTGATTTTGCTTGACAGCAAGGTTGATATTCTTGTCCACACACAGATCTATGTTACATGCACTGATAGCCCTATAATTTTTAGATTGCCGGGGACAGGGATGTTCTGTATCAATTAACTCACTGTTCCCGCTGTTTAGTTTAAATATTCCTCCAGAAAATCTGTGAATTTATAGCCGAGTAACTCAGTCCCTTTCTTTGATGGATGCAAACCATCTCTTTTGTACATTTTTTCATTGGACCAGCTACAGACATTGTGACTAATATAGCCAAACCCTTCCCCTTTACACCACTCCTTTAGCCACATATTGAATTGTGCTATACGCTGGCCTCTATATAAAATGAGGTAATTGTTCTAGTGGTAGCATTGAATCAGTTAGGAAATTATTAGGACACTTTATTTTTGGTGATGAAATTCTAAAGGTTAGTCTCCAAATGAAATGATAAAGGAGAATGATTTGGGCTTCAAGGCTTGGCAAGTTTGGATTTTATCAGTCATTATATCCTATTAGATTGAAAATTACATTCTGGAATTTCATATAGTTGTATTGTGTCCTCCGCATGTTTCATCATCTATAAAAAAGCACTAGCAACTTTAGTTAGATGCAACATTAGGATAACATTGTTATATATTGTCAGTATATAACAATGTTATCCTAATGTTGCATCCAATAGGAGTTCTATTGCTCATTGTCATCAGAATTAAATACAATCTGTGGCTGCTGGATCAGTACATAGAGGAAATATAGTGTTGAATGAGGGCAATAAACACATAAAAAATCTAGACAAAATGGAAGTCCTTGGGATATAGTTTTCAGAAATAGGCAACCTATTCTGAAAAATGCTGCATGTTTCCTTAAAATATGAGATTCATCACTCAAAACCAAGGTGGCTTCAGAAGCACAAACTGCCTTTGTTCAGCTACTAAATACATTGGCTACATATTAACTAACAAAACCAATACATTGACTATGGCACTTCCTGGATTGGTATGCCTAATATGACCAGGAATAGAAAGAAATCAAAGGACTTAATATAGGGAGCAATAAATTATCAAGAAAACTTAACAAAAGAAAATTCAGGTGTCAGACTTACATTGTATTTGATCAATGGTCTGCGGGACACAAATCATGAATGGTGACATGATTTAGTTTTGAGAAAAATATGTAAATTAATTTTACATTCAGTGTATCTGATTTTTCAAATAAAGACTATTTATTGTTTAGTTGTAGTCCCACAGGTTGTAGGGTCTGGAAAGATATGGTCGTAAGTGTATGTGCTGCCATTATTTCTGGAGGCAATTTAAGAACCCTTTATGTCACTACTCAGCCCTTCCAGAAACTAATTTTATACCTGTCTCCATTTTCCACAAAAGTTAGCACAGGTAGTCCTGTGGTTTACAACCACAATTGAGCCCAAACTTTATGTAGTTAAATGGTAGTTAAATGAATTTTGCCCCATTTTACAACCTTTCTTGTCATAGTTGTTAAATGAATCACTGCAGTTGTTCCGTTAGTAACATGGTTGTTAAGTGAATCTGGCTTCCCCATTGATTTTGCTTGTCAGAAAGTCACAAAAGCTGATTACATGACTCTGGGACATTGAAACCATCATAAATATTAGCCAGTTACCAAGCATCTGAATTTCGATCACATGATCATGAGGATGCTGCAATGGTCGTAAGTGAAAAATGGTCATAAATCACTTTTTAGTGTTGTTGTAACTTTAAATGGTCACTAAATGAACTGTTGTAAATAGAGGACTACCTGTAATTATAGCGTAATCCAAGCAGTTTTCAACTACAAGCTGATAGATTCAAAGTCTAGTTTATAACCAGACATAAAAAAGTAATACTGTTGCTGCAAGCTACTGTTGCTGCACAGCTGAAAACTAGGAAAAACATTTTAGCAAACCAGAAACATAGAAATGAGAAGAAGGAAGAAAAGAAGTTTAAAGAAAAGTTAGATTTAGCAGATCACCATCATACGGTCCTCATTTTCCCTTCAAATGCTCATTATTCTATGAACTGAAAAGTGCAACAATTCCACTTTTAAGGACAGCTTTTGTGAAAGTATAAAAGAACATTGCCCAAACAATTTCAGGATGTTAACTTGTGAAAAATGTTATACACTCGATTATCCATAAAGAGAAATAAATGAAGTTTTCTGAAAAGGCAGAGGAACATGTAGTCAGTGAGTTAAATCTATGATGCAGAATGGAGAGAATAGGACAATATAAAAAAGTTCTACTTAATTAACTAGATCTAGTACTGTAGAAAAGTGTATGAAACAAGAATGTATATATTGTTGCCAATTTACATAGCAAATATTTTATATGAATAACAGAACTGGAAGAAATGACAGGCAGAATTAAAATTGAAAGTCAAACACTAACAATTTAAGATATTACCATAAAATCATTTTATATCTGTAAATAAAAAATGATTTTAAATAATTCAATATAAAAGTAGAAAGAAAAAGTGAAAAATCTAGATTAATATTTAAGATTTAGAAAATAATTTACAGTTGATGGCTAACAATGAAGGTAGTAGCAATCTTTTCTTAGCTATAGAATAGATGAAGATAGCGAGTGTGCAGGATAAATAAAGAAGGGAGTAATTTAGCAAAGGACCCATTGTGGTATAGGGGTTAAGGTGCTCTACTAGAAGCATGGAAATTCTAGTCCTGCTTTAAGCCAGTCCCTCTCTTCAAAACCCCCTAGGAAGATCTCATCCATATCCCAGCTTACCTTTGCTATTTATTAATCCAATTATTTCTCATTGCAATTATTGAAAATGCTTGGAAACTCAAAATAATAAGCATAACATAGAATCAAATTTAAAAAAAACCATTTATTTCTGGAATGCAGATAATGTTGGAGAAAGGTAGATCCCCAACAAGAGACTATTTCAGAGGACATTGCCCAAAATGACAAACAATGCTTCCAGGCTTTGCCCTCCCCACCAACCTCCCCAAAATGAGGGACAACTAGGTGCTTTTTCCAGCATAATCAAAGTTGTTGGGCCAACTCTCTTTTGAGATTTAGTCCTGCAGAAAACCCAGCAGTAGGTTGTAAAGGGCTACATACGCTAAAACTACAGGTAGTCCTCTCCTAATGACTAACAAGCAAAGTCAATGGGGAGCCAGCAGTTGTGGTCATGTGATGTTTATTTTAATGCTCATAGTGATTTACTTAATGACTGGCAAAAAAGGATGTAAAATCAAATGTGGTCATATGATGCCTCGCTTAACAATTGCACTACATAACCATTACTTAATTTTCTGGTTCCTATTGAGATCATAAGTAAATTTGCAGCAGTCTAAATTGCATCCCAAAGCTAATAAGAAGCCAGGCATAATATTTATGGCAGTCAGGGGCTGCCATAAAGAAGAGGGAGTCAAACTATTTTCCAAAGCGCCTGGAGGCAGGACAAGAAGCAATGGGTGGAAACTAATCAAGGAGAGAAGCAATCTAGAACTAAGGAGAAACTTCCTGACAGTGAGAACAATTAACCAGTGGAACAACCTGCCTCCAGAAGCGGTGAATGCGCCAACACTGGAAGTTTTTAAGAAGAGACTGGACAGCCATTTGTCCGAAATGGTATAGGGTTTCCTGCCTGAGCAGAGGGTTATACTAGATGATCTTCAAGGTCCCTTCCAACTTTACTATTATTATTATTATATGTGTCCATTGGTCCATTTATTCTAGCATTTCCAGCTTCTACATTAAAAAACCTATATCAAAAAAGATTATTCAAAAGTTAACCAGGATACCAATCTTTTCTTAGCAACTATTCCACTCAGTTCTCATTGTTACACAATAGTGGATTGGCATAATCAGTTATACACAAATGGATTTAAAAGGGAACTTACTCTCCCTTTTTCAAATCATATCATTTTAGTGTTTCAAATATGAAATGAAACTATTGATGGATATGGATGAAATTGTCGGGGTGGGAAAAAAAGGAAGGAAAGGGAACAATAAATGAGATATTTCAGAGCTGCCCTTTCTACACTGGGGAAAGGTTTCCTTTTAAATATTCAATGGGTTATTGATGGTTTTGAAATTTAAATGACATTTGTCAATCCTGAGTATATCATTTTTTCTTCAAGTCATCCATATCTTATTATTGTTGTTGTTATTGATGTTGTTGATGATGAACATTGCATAGTCAGCCAGATGATCATACCGGGTTTGACATTTTTGTCTACCTATCAAGTCCTTACCAAGGACCTGGGATAGGCAGATGTGGATGTTTTTGATGGTGTTACAGATATCATTGCCGGATGGAAGCTGTTCCTTTTGCAATTGACTGATGGCAAATTTGTCAATGCCAATTGTGCTCAAGTGGTGCTCCAGTTGTTTTGGAATTGCACCCAAGGCGTCTATTACTATTGGTACTACCCTTACTTGCCTTTGTCACATTTGTTCTATTTCTATTTGTAGGTCTTTGTATTTTGTATCTTCTCCAGTTCTTTCTCTTCTATTCTGCTGCTTCCAGGCACTGCCACATCAACTATCCAGATTTTTTTGTCTTTCTTATCGACAATTGTTAAGTCCAGGGTGTTATATGGCAGGTGCCTCTCTGTTTGAATTCTAAAGTCCCAGAGCAATTTAACTTCTTCATTTTCTTTCTCTATTTTATAGTCCCACCAATTTTTGCTTGCAGGCAAAATATATTTCTTGCAGATCTTGCAATGCACCATAGTTGCTACTTTATCATGCCGCTGCTTGTAATCAATCTGTGCAATCTTGCAACAGCTTAATAGGTGGTCTACTGTTTCTTCAGCTTTTTTGCATAGGTGGCACTTACTGTCTGTTGCTGTGTTCTCAATTCTGGCTTTGTATGCAGTTTTCCCATCTTTAAAATTGATTTTGAAAGCTATCTGAATGGGCTAGAAGGTAATAACGGTTTACTTTACTGGTTACATTAACTTATTTGCCTTATTAAAAGATGCTGGTCAAAATTATTTTGCATGTTCCTCTTATTCATATTTACTTTATTCATATTCATATTTAAATTATTAAAATACATGGCATTTAAAATAATGGTATTCAGAACAACGGATAGACAATTATAGTTTTGTTCCCAATAAAATATTAAAAGGTCTTATGTAGACTGATGCTCATGTTTAAGTATTGTTACATTTCAAGTTTAATATAATTATTGTATATTCCATATTCAAAGATATCAGCATGAAGTTATTTTCTTTAATCCACCATCAAACTTTATTAAGAAGAAGAAGAAGGGAAAAAAACCTTTAGCACTGAAAGAAAAAATGTTTACTCTTGGCTTTCCCACTCATGCCAATACATTAATCCTGCTAGCCAGAGAAACCTTGGTTGTTGATTTAAATCTAATGAGTTAAATGAATTTCCAAGACAGTCTACTAAGTTGTCTGGACTATAAACAAACAATACAGTTTAATTTTATTTATATCAGAAACATTTGTACTGAATTCACAGTGAAGTTTCAGAAAACAAAACTTAATGCATCATTTGATTGTATTTATACTGTTTTGGTATAAACATTAAGTAAAAAGCCTATGACTATATCTAGTAAGCACAGATATTAAAGAAGTACTGATAGTTAATAATATAAGAATAGAAACTATAGACAACATTTGGGCAGAATGCAAAATTAAACTAATAAGTAAGCTGATATGAAGCTCAAAGATCTTTGAAGCATCTGAATATAAAGTGTAATCAGGCTAACTTTATTTATGCTAACCACAGCTCAGTGATTATGTAATTGTTGCATTTGTGATATTTTTTTTCTCAACGCTACTTCCCTTATTCATCAGGAGCATTTGCAGTGGTGAATGAAAAGCTAGTTAGACCATGGAAATGGTATGAGAATGGTGCAGCTAGACCTGATCCTGCAGGGGCCGCTGATTCAAGCACCTAATTCTGTAATGTTCCATGGGGGAAATATAGATTGCAGATTTGCTTATCAAATTCATCAGCTACTCTGGGTGAGTCATGATTCTTCTGCTTTTCCTTTTCTGTTATAAATTAAGTTTGCAAATTCCCTATTATTAATGAATGAGGATTAACTCTGTATTGGCATTTTTAATTTGTGATACATATACAATGCAATAGCACAGTAGTGATGATGGAGATATTGATAAATGTATTATATTTACAAATAAAACTTAATAAAACAAAACAATATTTTGCTGCTGTTGTTATAGTAATTCAGATATACCGGTAATAGAAACAAAGACTAAGATACTAAAATGTAATTTGCAATAAGGCTGCACAACTAATGATGCTTTTTATAGTACAATATCTCCATTACACCTAAAAACTCTTGGTAGCATAAAAATAAATAATTATTGTTGTTTGTTAGTAGCTCATGCTTTTGGGGATAAAATACCTTTCCAACATTAATATCATATATGTTTTTAAAGTATTCCTGGGTGGTCTTAAGCTAGGGAGTTTGCTTTAGTGGAAAGGCATAAACTGAAAAATATGTTTTAACATGTGGCTGTCTGGTGGTGAAAAAGGTTTGCATTTCTCTTTCACTTTTGGAAAAATCTATTAGAGTCACTAAATTGGCTGAGTAAGATGAGATCACAGGCCAAGAAAAAAATAGTATAAGAAATGTTGTGATTTTTAGTCCTTCGTGTATAATAAAAATCAGAACTCTCAAGATTTAAAATTTGTGAATAGACAATTGTCTCCACTTGTACCCCTGAGTATGATTGGGAAGTACAGCAAGAACTACAGGGACAGGGGGCTTACATAATATGGCTATGGAAATTATACATGTGGATGGGACTACTAGGTCTGCCGGGGGAGCCATCAAAGCCTTATGGACAGGTGCCCATCGTCCCCCTTACAGAAAAGCTGAGACTCAAAGTCAAGCTTCAAGGAATTCCATGCCACATGGAACTGGACACTGGGTCAGCCCTATCTATAATTTCCCAAGGAACTTTTAACCACATTTGCAGTCGCAGCAGCAAACAAGTTAAACTCAAGCCATCAAATCTCCTGTTAACAGATTTCCAAAACTCCCGCATAGCGGTTAAAGGAGAAGCTCTGCTCAAAGTACAGTTCAAAGAGTTTGAGGGTTCTCTGGATGTTGTGGTAGTTGAGGGACATCGCACAAGCCTCATCAGGCTAGACTGGTTTGATACATTGGGCATCCATGTGACTGGCATAAACAGAACGCAAGTAGCGGACCTGTCAGCAGTTTGCCAAGAATTTGCTGATGTTTTCAGCCCTAACTTAGGAAAGTACAAGGGACCTCCAATTTCCCTCTACCTTGATCCTACCGTAACCCCAATAAGGATCAAGCCTCGTAGAGTGCCTTTTGCCCTCAAACCAAAAATCAATGCAGAGCTGGACAAGCTGGTGCAACAAGGCGTGTTGCAGCCAGTAGATAGCAGTCAGTGGGAAACCCCTATACTTACGCCACTTAAGGCCAACGGTGAAGTGCGCATATGCGCAGATTATAAATGCACTATTAATAGAGCGCTGCAACAACATGCATATCCGGTGCCTGTAGTCAGCCACATTTTGGCGTCACTACAGGGAGGTCGCATATTCGCCAAATTGGATTTGGCTCAAGTCTACCAGCAACTGCCCGTGGATGATGCCATGGCGGAAACTCAGACTATAGTTACCCACAGGGGAGCTTTCAGGGTAAGTGTAGCCTCAGGGCTTTTCCAGAGCGTGATGGAGTGCATGCTCAAAAACATTCCAGGAGTGCGTCCTTATTTTGATGATGTCCTCATAGCTGGGTAGTCAGTAGAAATATTGGCAGAACGGCTCAAAGCCGTCCTTCAGCGTTTCCACGAAGCGGGGCTGAAACTGAAGAGGGAAAAATGCAAAATAGGGGTAGCTTCAACCAAATTCCTCAGTTTCCGCATAGATGCCGGAGGCATTCACCCGGCTGAATCCAAGCTTAAAGCAATTCAGCAGGCTCTCAGTCCTAAGTCACAGGGGGAGCTTCAGACATTCTTAGGACTACTCAATTCTATCATGCCTTTCTTCCACACAATGCCACAGTGGCAGAGCCATTACACAGGCTCTTGGACAAAAAAGCACAGTGGCAGTGGACGAGCGTCCACGAGAAAAGTTTCTCGGCAGTCAAATCACTGCTGTCTTCAAACTTGGTACTGATGCATTTTAATGAACAGCTGCCTATCAGCATTGCTTGTGATGCATCCCCGTACGGGATAGGGGCTGTGTTGAGCCATTTAACGGCTGACGGGAGACAAGTTCCCATAGCTTATTATTCAAGGACTCTGTCTTCGGCGGAATGCAACTATGCCCAAATAAAGAGGCATTGGCCATTGTGGCTGGTATCAAAAAATTTCATGACTATTTGTATGGTCAGCCATTCATGGTCTTTACGGACCACAAGCCACTTCTGGATTTGTTCACGACGGACAAACACCTCATCCTCTCCCCATGGATGCTGAGGTGGTCCACCTTTCTTTCAGCTTATAGTTACAGGCTAATTCACAAACCGGGCAGGGAAATGGGCCACGCGGATGGCCTTAGTAGGCTGCCCCTGCCGCACTCAGAGCCAGACCCTGCTCCAGCTGCTTACATCCTGGCTATCCAGGATCTGCCAGAGTCTCCCCTTAATGCTGGGAACGTGGCTGCCGAAACAGCTTCAGACAAGACACTGAGTCGTGTGTTGAACTGGGTGCTCAGAGGATGGCCGGACATTAGTCCGGGGCCTAGCTTTCAGAGCTTCAGTAGGAGGAAGGATGAGCTATCAGCTCACAAAGGTTGCATTTTGTGGGGGAGTCGGGTCATAGTCCCGAACTCCTTGAGGCCCAGAGTGTTAGAGTCTCTGCATGAGGGACATCTGGGAATAGTCTGGATGAAGGCACTCGTGAGAAGCTACCTGTGGTGGCCAGGGTTAGATAAAGATATTGAGGCCCAAGTACACAGTTGCTACATTTGCCAGCAATCCAGGCCAGAAATGCCTCAAGCCCTAGTCCACCGCTGGGAAACCACACAAGCCCTGTGGTCAACAATCTACATTGATTTTGCGGGACCCTTTCAGGGACAACTGTTCCTCATTGTGGTGGACAGTCACTCTAAGTCACGGGTCAGCAACCCACGGCTCTGGAGCCGCATGCGGCTCTTTGAGCCATCACCTGCGGCTCCAGAGCCTCCTCCGCCATTTGCAGAGAGAGAGACAGAGAGGCACTTGTGCTTCCCTTCTCTCTCTCTCATGCGGACTTGCCCCCTCGCAGGGTTTTCAGCACGAAGCTGAAAACACCAGCCTGAACATGACGAATGGGACTTCGTTGAAACGTCGCCAAGACACTTCCAATTTTACGCGGGAGAAAACCCGAATAACCAAAGACCTACATATATATATATACCCGAATAACCAAAGACCTACATATATATATATATTGTAAAAAATAAAGGTAAAAAAGGATATATGCAGTGTTATCTTCATTTAGATATCAAAAGGGTTTTGCGACTCCCAGTGTTTTGTTTTCGGTGGGAAATGGGTCCAAGAGGCTCTTTGAGTGTTTTGGGTTGCCTACCTCTGCTCTAAGTGGTTAGAGGTCACACCTGTCCCAACTATGACTACTGCTAGGATCATCCAGGAACTGCGCAGGATCTTTGCCACGCACGGGTTACCCCACATGCTAGTCTCAGACAATGGGGCTCAATTTACCGCTGTGGAATTCCAGTCTTTTTTGAGGACTAACATGATCAGGCATGCCACTTCGGCCCCTTTTCACCTGGCCTCAAACGGCCAAGTGGAACGCATGGTCCGGATGACCAAAGAATCCTTAAAGAGGATCGTAACCGGCAACTGGCAGCATAGGTTGGCAGACTTTTTACTCTGCCAACACACGACTACCTGCACTTCCATGGGCAGGCCCAGCAGAATTAAGATGGGGCTGTCATTTAATCACTAAGTTGGATCATCTGCATCCAGACCGAGTTGCCTTGGAATCAGCACAGCCAAAGCCACCGCAGAGCTTGCAAGTTGGCGACCCAGTTTGGGCATGAAACTATGGTCAAGGGGCACTGTGGGTGGTAGCTGTGGTTGGTAAGGTGTCAGGGCCACTTTCTTGTGAAGTGGTCCTGGAAGACGGTCACGTGCTACATCGGCACATCGACCAACTGCGCAGGAGGCTAGCGAACCAGCCACTGGCTCATGACTCTTGCGAAAGTCAAATCCAGAGGCAGCACGACAGCAGCCGTGCATCGGAGTCTTCGAGCACTGGTGAGAATCCCAGAAGAGGGGACGGAGCACTAGCGAAAGGCGAGTTGGCCCCAAACACAGAGACTGCACCCACTGAGCGAATCCGGCAGTCAGCTCCGATTTCCAGCCCGGTGGAAATTGTTCCACCAATGGACACTGGCTCAGGTCTATCCGGATAGACCAGCCACAGAGACTCAGGTCTACCCATAGCGAACGGGTCCCAAAGTCCCAGTCTACCCTGCCTGGCAGGTGAGCTAGTAGACCGGGTTAAGAAATATGATAAACCAATCAATCAGTCAATCAATCAATTTGCCAAGAGCAGAGAACAAAGAAGTCTGGGAATGCTTCTGACAAAGAAATCTAGTTAAGCAAATATTATATTATGTGTAGCTTAAGATGAAGTATTTTTAGTTAATTGGAAGCACCTTTCCCTACTCCATTGCAGGTAAAATCTTAATATTGTTTCAAGATATAAGGAAGGATCTGTGAGTAAGGGTCTAAGTGTGTTATATGTGAACCAGATCAGGGCTGACAAAATATTCACTGGGCTCATGCATAATGCTAAGTCCGGATTTTATTTTTCTTCAGGCTTGCTGAATAAATAAAAAACAAACAGGATGAATCTTAGAGATAATCTTGACTTATTTGGCTACAACAAATTCTGATTTGTTGTAAAACAACACCACCCTTTCCCCCTCTAGGTATGGACTATTACTAAGTCAAAACCAAATGAAATATGGCTTAGTGTTACGTATAAACAAGGGAAGTAATATCAGTAACTATAAACAAAGGTGACCAGTTTAATCACATCATGTTGAATCCCATTGTATAAACATGGGCGAATATCCCACATGTGCTCTTAAGTGTAAAGTGAATGGGAAACCATCATATTTCTTAACATTTATCTATAAAAATAAAAATGGTTTTTATATTACCTGGTATTTGCAAATATAACAGAAACAAATCTTCTAGCTCATGTCTATGAACTTTTTGCTTCCTCTTGATCTCATAATAACAAACAAAACAAACCCAAGAACATATAAAAACTGCTTAAGTTTGAATATATTTACATGCTATATAATATGTCACAAATCTTCAGAAACTGCAGTCCTATTAATATAAATCAGAAGTCAGTGTGCTATGATTGTAGCCCAGAAACTCTCAGGAAATCAGACAATAACCTGGATAATCCACTATTAACAAACTTAAATGCTGGATATATTCTGAATACATATCCCAGTTTAGTAATATAAATGAGACAACCACAATTCTTCACATATGCCATGTTGGAAATCGTGACAGAAAAGGCAGATAATTAAATAATCCTTATTAATATCATCTTGTATTCATAACACAGAAACATAGCACTTAACCATAAATGATACAGTGATTTATTTTAGACATCATGGGAAATCATTACTTGTGCTAGTAACAATTTAGAACCAACATTATTTTTTATGGTTTCAGACATATAAACACTGAAATATCATTTAAAGATGATTTTATTTTCTACTGTCTCAGCAATTTCATATATTCATTTTCATAATGCAGAAATCTTTATAAACAGAATGATTCAATAGTCCTAAGTATGATCTGATGTTAATGTTAATGTCTGCAGTTAAGACAAATCAAGGTATACATTAATAAGTAAGTTGTCTTAGGTATAGGACATTGGTACAACTGAAAAATACTTTTCTCAGTGTAAAAACAAATGAAGAGTTCTTAAACATACTTGCATATAAGACATCAGTAGATTAATAACTAAAGTGGCATATCCCCACCTATTTCTAGAATTTTAAAATTTTGCTTATGGTAGATTTATAATCATTTATTATCATATATTAAATATGATTAATTCAAGAGAGTATAAATGCCTCCAAAAAGATAAAGAAAACAAAAAGTATTTTAAACACACACACAAAAAATCCATTTTGAATGAAGGAACTTCACTATCCAAAACACTGCTATGCCTAACAATGTTTCAAATGAATGTCAAAATTGGGATAGAAAATGGACAGAAGTCAAAATATATAATATGGTATATAATATCTAATATACTGTAGTAATATAGTAGTATGCATAATGTACAACACTATATAGCATCGTAACAGTCTTCTTCTTTTTCCTAGTGTTTTCTCTCAAGTGAAGGGCCAACATTTTTCCAGATCAACTGACCGTTGATCCATTTACTTGCGACAGAAATTGATCGACCCAAGTCTGACATCGTGGACTGAGAATGACTGACCCAAAGTCACCTAATTGGCTTTCATGGGTAAAACAGGACTAGAACTCACATCCTGGTTTCTAGCCTGGTGCCTTAATCATTAGTAACAGTCCCACTCTGATGGGAATAAAATAAAATGTCTTGTAAATTTAGTTGAAGGAAAAGGCAAATTTCTTAATTACTCATATGATTTTAAAATATATCAACAGATTTTATGAGGTATATTTTTTGTAATATAATCACATTGACTAGCTTAAAAGTCAATGGGTTAAAATTCTCAAGATAGAGTTGCAGCACCCCCTTGTGGTTGGAAGATCAGCTTTCATGTATCTGCATGCTCTTGAAGAAGTCTCAAGAATCAAAGAGTTATATAATGATCATAAAATGTAACACTATCTTCTAACAGAAGTTTCTAACAGAATATATCTCACATCTCTATCTGGGAAGATTGGAATTCATTATTCAGAGTTAGATAAAGTGACTCTTGAGGCCATTGTTTTTAGAGATGAACTACCCTGCTGAATTTCACAGTATTAGCAAATACAATCCATCTGATGTTCCTTATTGTTAATTTTACTTCATATAAGGCTAGGAAGTAAAAAGGGGGGAAAAACAGGAAAAGATGATGACAAATAAATAAACTACGAGCAGATAGCTAATTTTAGGAGCTAAACTGATTAAGCCTCTTTAGTACTTGGATCAAGGAACACCAGGATTATGGGTAGACTGGGAAGTTGAAAAGCATCTTGAAAGGCAATAGCAAACCACTTCAGTACAGTTGCCAAGCAAATAAAAAAAAGATATATTCAAAATCATATATGAGTTTTTAGTATATGCTTGGGAAAGATTTAATGAGCTTTCAAAACATGTTACTCATAATGAATTCCATTAAATGATTGTATTTTACAAGGAGATCAAAGAGGGAAGATAACTATAATCTCTTGCATCTTTACTAAGGAGTAAACTTCACTAGTTTAAGGGTACTTTGTCCCAGATAATGTTGCAAACTGTAAAACCGCAGACACAACTTCAGTGAAGAGGATTCATAACTGATGCAAAAATGTGAAACCCACTTAATTAGTACAATGCTCTGTAGTTCACAAATAAGTAAATTTTATATCTTGTTACTTCAATCTTCATTTTTCCTAAAATATTTTTTTGATCATGAGTTTATTCATACACTTAATAGATTCTATATAGTAGATCCAAAAAGGCTTCATTCCTGATTTTTTTCCCCTTATCCATTCATACTTCAGGAGCATTTATTCTCTTTTATAGACACCTGTTCTATCATTCAAGATTAGTTAAAGATTAAATAATGTCATTCAAATACTTAACTTGGAAGGCCTAGTAAAGATAATATCCAGCAGGTGTAATCATGTTTATAAAACTGGTTATTTTTTACATACTTTATATATTAGGCTTTCTCAAACTGGCACCCTCCATAAAAGTTGGAAGTAATTTCACACCAGAGGACACTAAGCTGGAGAAAATTGCTATAAATAAAATATGTTGGTTATTTATAAAAAGAAGACTTCATATGTAATTTAACATTTCAGTAAAGTCTGCAAATGGCTTTTATCCCATTTTTGATAAACAGATGACCAATCTTTTTTGGAAAGTAATACATTACATAGACCTGAGGCAAGAAATTCTCTTTCAATGAAGCTTATTTCAATTCTTTTTTTTAAAAAAAGTATTATATGCTACCACCTAAATGTCCAGACATTAAGCTCTCAAATTTGTTTGCACAATACAATGAATATAGAAGGATTATTTAGTTACATATATTAAGATAATATTGCTGGTAGCAGTTTCTCACTAAAAGTACAAAACCAATTAAATCATATAACATAATAAGTTGCAAGTTAGTTTTCGCATAAAAATGCTTTTCATGTGGACATTTTTAACATGATGGTGTGTTTGAAAACATAAGAAACAAACTTAGACAAAATAGCAATCTTGTCATATGGCCAGTTTAATATTAGCGTCAACAGCACAAAATTAAAGTATTATAGGTTCAATTACAGTTGCTGTATAAAACAATGAAACCCCTCATTTAACCAGCTGTTTCTGATCTTTCTTGCCACTGACGTGGATTTTGGCACTGCCAAGCAAATTAGAGACATTTTAATATAGATTTAGAATATATATTTTAACCAGGCTTCAGAACACCATTCCCTCCATGATCCTTCAGCAATATCAGTTCTGAATATAAAAAAAAAATCATAACCCAAATTAAGTAAATTTCTTCTTTAATTATTTAGTCTGAGATTGTCCCACTGAGTGTTATAGATCAGAGTTCAAGGATTTGATGGAATCATAGAAATCCAGATTCTTAATACTTTCCATACATCGTTACTACACAATCTGTAGCAGAAAATCCCTTGGATCATATCTGGTACTTCCATACATGGTTCTGCTGCACAGTGTTTTAACTGTTTGTGAAATTAACTATATACACAGCTCCTTAATTTCTCACTTTTTGACAGCATATCTTATCTTTGCATCTGCAGAATGGGCATACAAAATAAGATACCCATAGAACTGCTTCCTCATTCCAACTCTTCTCACAAGATGGAATGTCTTTGCTTTTATAAAATGGCCCCAAATTCCATATTTTTAAAATATTCTCAGTGAAGCAAGTCTGTGAGAAATGGCCTACAAACTAGAGTCAGTTTATACCAGATGCAAAGAAATAGATATATTTTATGCCCACTCCCCTCCCTCCTTGTTTGCTTTTGCTAACACTCACTGTAAAAAGCCATGGATGATATGATCAAAAAGCACCAGATGAGACAGTGGAGGGATGCTGCTTAGTGAACTAGCTATAACTTGTGCTGTGCTGATTAGTTTTGCTGGGTGATAAATTTAGTTGACTATGAAGTTTCTATCCCAAATTCCACCAACTGTTGCTTCTCCATCCTTCACAACCAGCATATCCATTCCACCTTAATGGATGATGGAGGGATGTAATCCAGGACATCCGAAGGCACTATATGAGGGAAAGCATCTGCCCCTTTTCTTGGCTTCAAAAAATAATTCTCCCCCTCCTTGCTCCCTTCTGAGCCAATCATACCATATTTTATAATATGGTTACCATATTATAAAAAAGATGTAGAAACTCTGGAAAGTTTCTACATCATCTTTTGTAAAAAGATGATGAGGGGGCTGGAGCTAAAACACATGAAGAACTGGTTGCAGGAATTGTGTTTAGGAACTGTGTTTGTCTAGTCTAGTGAAAAGAAGAATTAGGGGTGACATGATAGCAATGTTCCAATATTTGAGGAGCTGCCACAAAGAAGAGGGGGGTTAACCTATTTCCAAAGCACCAGAAGGCAAGACAAGAAACAATGGATGGAAAGTAATCAAGGAGAAAAGCAACCTAGAACCAAGGATAAATTTCCTATCAGTGAGAACAATTAATCAGTGGGACACCTTGCCTTCAGAAGTTGTGGGTGCTCCATCACTGGAGACTTTTAAAAAGAGACTGGACAGTCTGTCTGAGCAGAGGGTTGGACTAGAAGATCTCCAAAGTCCCTTCCAACTCCGTTATTCTGTACTTACAGATAAGAGGTGAAGACGCTGAGGTTGGCGGGCACACCTGCGAGGCCCAGGTTGGCACAGTCCACCCGCAGAAGCATCCCGTCTAGCTCACAGTGACAGAAGGCCGGGCAGCTTCTTTGGCGCGTTCCCAGTCCGGACGGCAATCCGAGCAAGCTGAGGAAAAGCAACATGCGGGCAGGGACGGCGGCAACCGCGGCTGTGTCCATGGTGCCAAAGCAGCGCGGGGGCAATCAGCGACGGCTGCAAAATTGCTTTTCTAGAAGTGGAAGGAGTTTTTGACATTCCCCCCCCTCCAACTAGCTAACCAGCCGGAGCGCGTGCCGACGCGGGAGGGGGGAGAGGGCGAAGGCGGTGGGTCTGAAGCTTTTCGGGACAAGCCTAACTTGAGAGCGAGGGCTGTCGGATCACGCGCGTGCCAGCCCAGCTGTGGGTGACTGCGCTGGAAGGCCGCCCGCTGCCGTAGCCCAAACGACTCCTGGCGCGCGGCTCTCTATGGGAGCATCTCAGCTTACACGCCGTTTTTAAAGAGCTGGAGTCTAAACCGCGCGCCCCTACTGACGTAGCCCCAGCGCTGCTTGGTGCTCGCTCGCAGCTCCCGCCGACGCCGGAGGTTGTGTTCGCTTCAGCCAGCGAAAACTCGCGAGCAGGGCTGGAGCTGGGAAGGGACAGGGGAGGGTTGCTGGCGCTCTCGCGGTTCGTGTCGCTGGAACCCGCGAAAACAAGTTGGGGACGCTGAGAGGCAGAGCGACCAGGTTCCCTCCCTCCCTCCCCTCCCTGGCGGCTTTTTGTGCCAAACGGGAAAAGGTCGGTTTGGCTGGCAGCAGCTCAAGGCTCTGAGGCGATGGCCATTTGCACAATTAAGGCGGTTGAGATAAAAGGTTGTTTTCTTTCCGCTCCCCCACCCATCTCTGCAGCCACCTGGAGTAGTTTGGGCTTACTCGGATTGCCAATTTCCCGAGCACTCTCGATAGAGGCGTTACGTCTATAAACGTTGGAAGGTGGCGCGAATTCAGCAGGTGCAGCCTCAGTGAGTTCAGTACAGAAGAAGCCTGCTCTGTCATCCAAGAAGACCCAGGTTACAGAAGCCCACTAGCCGAATGTTAGGAGACAATTCCTACGTGTTCTCGACTGAAAAATCAATTAGCCAGAGAAGCGGTGGACTTCCTCTTTACTGGCTGTGTTCAAGCACAGGCTGGATGCGGCCACTTGCATTCATTTTGATTCCTGACAGAACAAAAGGTTGAGTTCTATGGCCTAACTTGCTCTTTTTACTGGCAATACTTTTATGAACCTTTCCGAATTGCTGAGTTGAAGTGTTTTCCACTACTGAGTTGACATGGAAATTTGTTGTGGCTATTGCCAATTTGTAGACTGTCTCTATTGCCTTTGTTTTGAATAGAAATTGGCAATAGCCACAACAAATTTCAGTTACCTGACTTGTGCCCAAAGTAACAGGTGACAAAACCTAACAGATTTCAAACAACTCAAGGCTGCCTTGGGTGATGTTTAAATAATGGGGAAAATACAACTTTACCATTTATATGGCAAAAGGCAACTTAACCCTTGCCTCATTCAAAGGCTGGGACTGAAATGGAGGCAACATAAGAAAAATGTTTTTTCCCCCCAGATGCTGTCATGTCTTATGTGGTTAAGTGCAAATGGGAAAATATACTGTGATTCCATGTTGAACTATACTATAGATGAGATTTCCTTCATTTGCTACCCTCTTCAACTTGTGCTGGCTGGAGCTGAAATTCAATTTATTTGAAACATACCGTACTAGGCTGGGAATAGTAGAGCCAGTTTGGTACAATGGTTAAGGCATCAGGCTACAAAATGAAAGACTGTGAATTCTAGTTGGGCCTTAGGCATGAAGCCATCTGGGTGACCTTGGGCCAGCCACTTTCTCTCACCCCCAGGAAAGAGGCAATGGCAGACTATTTCTGAAAAACCTTGCCAAGAAAATGGCAAGGACTTGTCTAAGCAGTCTCCAAGAATTTGAATGGAAGGGGGGGGGGAATGGTTAGTGAAAGATACAGACAATATTTCTGTGGTTTGTTTTTTGTAGTTAACTATCTCTGTTTTCATCCCACAGAGAAAGTACATCTTGGGGATATACACTTCCACAGCCAATTTATACAGCTAAGGTAATCCAGTAAATGATACTTGAACAAGTTGAACATCTTATCAGATGTTTAAAAATTCAGTGACCCTGACTAGAACCAAATGCATGGGTAAAATCAGAGTTAGATTGCACTGAGTAAAGATTCTTTCTTCGCAAAGTACTATTACCTGGTGATGCAGTTCAAATGAATAGCAGTTTTTATACAAGAATTGTGAAACATTAACCAATTTTAGTTAATGAGGAATTATAGTTTGAAGCCTGAAAATACTGCTTCATTTTAATTGATACTGTATTGGCTAAAATGTTTTGATAGGCATTTTTGTAGGAATAAAGTAATTATAATATTACTTTAGATTATAAGAAAATCTAGTACAAATTTTCTTCAAGTTAAATATTACACTGTTTATTTACCACCTATATGCTTTTTTCTGGAATTCAACATGGTTCTTTCTTCTCTAACTTTATTTACACAATATTTTGGGATACATTAGGTAGAATAACTGGTCAAAGGTGAAATTCATAGTTGAGTGACACTTTGAATGCGGATATCCTCTGTTTGTCATTGATGATTAAATTGAAATATCTTATTTAACTTTCTTCAGCTTCCATACATCTACATATTACTAAAACACGTCTGTAACCTTTAACTGGGCAAAACAATGCACCACAGGACGAAATGATTCCAACCAAGGTACCTGAAATGGGCTACCTTACAGAATGCTGTGACTCCTGTGGAAATGAAATTTTGGAAAGTTCTTGCCATTTCAGTACCACAGCTGCCCTGCTGTGATCATGTGATCCTCAGTTACAGCATTCCATGACACCTTCCTACAAGTTATCCTAGATAACAATAACAATAATAATAATAAAGTTGGAAGGGACCCTGGAGGTCATCTAGTCCAACCTCCTGCTCAGGTAGGAAACCCTATACCATTTCAGACAAATGGCTGTGCAGTCTCTTCTTAAAAATTTCCAGTGTTGGAGATTCACTGCTTCCGGAGGCAGGTTGTTCCACTGATTAATTGTTCTAACTGTCAGGAAATTTCTCCTTAGTTCTAGGTTGCTTCTCTCTTTGGTTATTTTCCATCCGTTGCTTCTTGTCCTGCCTTCAGGGGCTTTGGAGAATAACTTGACTCCCTCTTTTTTGTGGCAGCCCCTGAGATATTGGAACACTGCTATCATGTCCCCTCTCGTCCTTCTCTTCATTAAACTAGACATACCCAATTCCAGCAACCGTTCCTTATATGTTTTCGCCTGCAGTCCTTGGGAAGAATCTGATAGTCAAAAATACAAAATCCAGTCAAAAATATCTAGCAGAGTATGGGTAAACAATAACAATAATAACAAAGTAGTCAAGTAGTTTTAAATAACATATCCATAGTTTCTTTTTTACTAAGGAAATAATGAGTTAATGTATATATCTTTACTTCCTTTTGATAAATGTTGTTTGATGTTTGAGAGATAGGAAAATATATTTTGTTTGAACATTATTTATTTTGCATGCATATGTTTGATTAGCTAGGAGGCCAGTATGAAATATTAACACAATGTTATTTAATTGCCACTAATATAAATATTAGCCCTAGAACTTAAGCACTGTGTTTTTTTTATCTTATTAGAAGCAGGATATGTTTGGATTTGAATTATTTATTTTGTGCTGCATGTCAAATATCTGTACTTTAAACTAGACCTCTCAAGTTATTTGAGAATTTCATTTATGTAAGATCTCTCAACACATTCCATATATGAAATCACAATTACTACTCTAAAATAGGACATTGGGCTAGATCCAAATTTAGGCATGTGCACAGAGCTTTAGGAAATAAACTAGTTCATCCCTCCCTTCCTCTCCATGGCAGCTCCTGGAATATGCTATATGAATGAATAGGGACAGTGATTTGTGGCCTAAGAACTTAACAGGGGAACTTAAATGTGACCATTCTTGTATATTTTGAACTTTTATGCTTGCTTAATATTACCCAAAAAACATTGACTCAGACTTTCCATTATGATTGTACTTTTGTTTTGGATATAAAGGTGGACTTGCTAGAAAAAGCTTTGGGAATTATTTTGGTTCATATGGTCTCTCTACCTCTGTACATAATTAAGGAGATGTGTACCTTCCTCTGCTCATTGATGGGGACAGGAACAGTAGAAATTTCTATTTCATCTCTAATTAAGAGCCACACTTTGCCAATAAACTTATGAACCTTCAAACTATCTGATCTACAGCCCTGTTGTGGAAAAGAATCCAACTGTGAAGCATGAACAGTATCCAAACTGGCAAAGAATTTTATGGTATCATTTGACTACTGTTGCAATACACAAGTATTTCTTTTGTCTTTAGCAAGATGTCCTTTTTAAAGGAAAAAATAATAACTTTTCTAGACAAGGAGACTGCTAAATAGATCAAGAAAAAAAATAATTGTGCTGAGGCTCTGAAATTAGGAATTTAAAAACCAGAGTAATTATAGTAGAGATAATATAGGTTGAATGGGATCTCACAGAAATAAAAAGAATTTTGGATTGCTTTTATGTGTGTATGTCTGAATGTGTGTGAAAATGAGATAGAGAAAGATCAATGTGCAAATAGGCTGCAAAAACAGAAAGAAAAGCCAAGAAAAGAGACCAGTGTTTAAATTTAAAGGCAGTTACGGGCTTTCTAAAAGATATATCCTGAGTGATGAAAAGAAACTTGGAGTTTACATAACTATTTAACGATGTTCTAGATCAGGTCCACACAGACCTGAATCAATTCATCACACATAATTGTTGGCTCTAAGACTAAAGAGCAACATTTATTAGATATCAACAAGCAACTCAGAAATTAATGTTCTATTTTTCTTTTTTTAAGGGTATATTCATCAAGTTTAAAAGCAGATCCAAATGTCTGTGATCCATGACACTGACTGTGTTTAAGAATTGATCAAATTTATTTATTGCTCAATGGTGGAATACTTGAGTGTGAAGTAAAACTAGAAATAAGAGCCCCGTCCCTCCATTCAGAGGATCTCATGACTCAGTATGCTTCCTGGCCCCTAGTCTTTCAATATACGGTAGCTTGAGGATTTCCAATTGTCTCTCTTAGGAACTGCTAGAATTCTTTTGTATATGATCACACAGATGCACCCAAAGGAATAAGCATGCGGAACATTTATGAATGCAAGTAATTATTTCTTTTTTGCATGGATTGGGATTGAAGAGATTCTTGTTTCTGAAGGAACCGCAACAGCCCAGGATAGAAAAGGGTGTTTTCCATTTGCTCTGTGTTTCTGCAGTATCAGGAGTGAAGACAATCATGGATCATCTTCAAACTGTTTTTCAGGAAATAAAGAATGGGAATTGCGACAGTATGGAAATAGCATATTGGTTTTAACTCCATGCTCCCTATTTTCCCGGGGTAGGGGCGGGGGGGTAGCGGTCATTATAAGGGAGAGCCTTTGTCCTAGGGAGACCACTGTGCCTCAGATAGACGGTGTGGAGTCCCTCCTTGTGAAATGGGGGNGAAGGAGAAAGAAAGAAAGAAAGAAAGAAAGAAAGAAAGAAAGAAAGAAAGAAAGAAAGAAAGAAGGAAGGGGAAGGGAAGGGAAGAAGGAGAAAGAGAAAGAAAGAAAGAAAGAAAGAAAGAAAGAAAGAAAGAAAGAAAGAAAGAAAGAAAGAAGGAAGGAAGGAAGGGGAAGGGAAGGAAGGGGAAGGGAAGGGAAGGGAAGGGAAGAAGAAGAAAGAAAGAAAGAAAGAAAGAAAGAAAGAAAGAAAGAAAGAAAGAAAGAAAGAAAGAAGGGGAAGGGAAGGAAGGAAGGGGAAGGGAAGGGAAGAAGGAGAAAGAAAGAAAGAAAGAAAGAAAGAAAGAAAGAAAGAAAGAAAGAAAGAAAGAAAAGAAGGGGAAGGGAAGGAAAGAAGGAAGAAGAAAGAAAGAAAGAAAGAAAGAAAGAAAGAAGAGGGAGGGGGAAGGAAGAAAGCAAGCAAGCAAGGGAGGGAGATGGAAATGGAAGGGAGAGAAAGGAAGGAAGGAAGGATGCAATGTGCAGAAATAAAGAAGAAAAACTATAAACCCCTCAGCTGTTTTCCAGCTTGCCTAAGAGGAAGAACAAGGAACACATCTAAGAACTCTTTGGGTTTCTCACACCCCAGACTTTGAAGTTCCTAAGTCATTAATGTTCTGCTAAAATAACTCTTCATAAATGCTTCTTCCCTCCATGCCTGAGTTCCTTAACCCATTCTTTTAAAACTGATCTGTACAAGGTGGTAAAATTTAGAAAGTGTGCAGAGAAGAGCAACCAAGATGATTAGATGACTGGAAACTAAAACACATGAAGAACGGTTGCAGGAATTGGACAGGTCTAGTTTAGTGAAAAGAAGAACTAGGGGTGACAGGATAACAGTGTTCCAGTATCCAAGGGGCTGCCACAAAGAAGAGGGAGTCAAGTTATTCTCCAAAGCACCTGAAGGCAGGACAAGAAGCAATGGATGGAAATTAACCAAGGAGAGAAGCAACGTAGAACTAAGAAGAAATTTCCTGACAGTGAGGACAATCAATCAGTGGAACAACCTGCCTCCAGAAGTTGTGGGTGCTTCAACACTGGATGTTTTTAAGAAGAGACTGGACTGCCATTTGTCTGAAATGGTATAGGGCTTTCTGCCTGAGCAGGCGGTTAGACTAGAAGACCTCCAAGGTCCCTTCCAATTCTGTTATTCTATTCTATTCTATTCTATTCTATTCTATTCTATTCTATTCTATTCTATTCTATTCTATTCTACTCTAAAATCAAACTGCTTTGTCTCAGTCACCCAACTTAAGCAAGTTGCAGAATTTTTCTACTCTGGGGAATGGAATGGATAGTTAGAACAATTAATCACTGGAACAACCTGGACTAGAAGACTTCCAAGGTCCCTTCCAACTCCCTTATTCTATTCTACAATAGAATAGTTTCACCCTATTGTCTTTCCAGAACACAATAGGGTGAAATTGTCCTTAAATTACGACTCTCCCACCACCACCACCACCCCCTCTCCTCTTCTCCTGCACCACGAAAGAGGTCCACAGTTGAAGTCAGAGAGGGAAGGCATCCGAATGGCACAAGCGAATAAAAAAAACTTGAATAAAATATACAGATTGATGAGTTACTTCGGGCTGCTCTGTAGAAATGGAATCGGGAAAAACTATTGATTGTCAATTTTAACTCTGAATTGTCAGCCTGGCGAGAGAACGTTGGTAAGCCACACGTAGGTCAACCATTAAAAAGTTCCTCCTCAATTTCTGACTTTATGATGAGAGTGTTCCATTTTCCCCCCCCTTTGTCTCGTCTCCTTTAATTGCGTTTCGGATTTTTCTTTTCCTTTTTTTTTTTTTAAAGAAATATAATAACACAAAAATAAAACTTGAATAGATATCCTCAAGGGTAGTATTTTTAGCAGCTCATGTGCTGGAGAAGAGACCCAGAGGTTGCAGACTCTAATTATGAAACTGACATTGCGGAAAAGCAGGACGGTGGTGTTTGTGTGTTTTTGTTGTTGCGTGTGGGAGTGTGTGCTTGAGGGAGGGCACACACTGGAGGAAATATTTCAGGAGGCAGACTGGAATTTATGGAACTCATATGGAATGGCCTAACAAAACGCCAGCAATTTATCGCGTGGACATTACTAACTTTTAATTTTGTTTTGTAAGATGTAAGGCATTCTTTCCTTGTGGTATCCCAGACTCCAGTGCTGATGTGTATGTGTACATATGCACACCTTCTACCGTGTTTCCCCGAAAATAAGACCGGGTCTTATGTTATTGTTTTGCTCCAAAAGATGCATTAGAGCTTATTTTCTGATTAGGACTTATATTTGGGGAAATACAGTACTAAATGCCTCTGTCTGGCTGACAATCCTAACTCGGGCTTATTTTGGGGGGTGGGGCTTATATATTATATAATAGAATGTGAAGGATGTGTGTCTATAATGTATGTTTTTATTTGTGGTTTTTACTTGTGTATACTGTGCACTGTGGACAGCACTTAATTTCGTTGTGAATTACACAATGACCATAAAAATATTCTATTCTATTCTATTCTATTCTATTCTATTCTATTCTATTCTATTCTATTCTATTCTACTCTACTCTACTCTACTCTACACTACTCAACTCTACTCTACTCTACTCTATTCTATTCTATTCTATTCTATTTTATTCTATTCATTACGAGCATCCTGAAAAATCATGCTGGGTCTTATTTTCGGGAAAACACGGTATACAATCACCAGAGAGTGAAAAAGATCTGATCAGCCAGGATTAACTCAACCTGTGCAAGTACATAGAAAGATAAAATCGCAGCTTGACCAATCTTTGTCAATTCGCAAAAGGATACCAACACAAAACCTTTGCCGACAAGACACACGGGCAGTCCTCAACTCACAACAGTCCATTTAGTGACCGTTCAAAGCACTGAAAAAAAGTGACGTGTGACCCAAAGGCACTGGGTTTTGCTTCTGTGCTTCCCATGCTGCCTCAAAAGCTACTATGAATCCCAGAATTCTTACTTCCTCTTGAAACGCAGAGTTGTGAAGCTTAACAACAACGGGGGGGGGGGACTTCCTTCTCCTCCTTGCCAGAGACGCAAGGCAGGAAACAAGAGGGGGGAAAATATGTGCAGAAGGATGTGTGTTTTCCTCATTGCAATAACTTCCATCCAGGAACTTCTAAGCCAAAACAATAAAGACCTGTTAATCCTGAAATTCAGCCATGGAGGGAAGATTCTACCTTGAAAAATAGCCCCATTCTCCCATTTCCCCCAAGCACGCATGGAGTTTATTTTATGTAAACTCTTTGAATCTATTGTCTGCTGGAGAACCAAAGCTCTTGCTCCCTTTAATCTCTCCCTTTATTGTTTTATGACGGATGTCCACGGGTGGGAGAACTTCTCATAAAGCATCTCTCAGTACTTGGCGCGCTGCATGGCAACTGGCGACGGAGGAGGAAGCAAAGGATCCGGGCGTTTCATGCGACAGGACACGTTAAGCGGGAGGAAGTTACGACGTGCCAAGGGACCCCGCGTTAACAATTCCCCGAAAAAGGGCCTCTCCCGTCCCCCTTTAAGGTTAATCAAGTCAGCAATTTGTGTCAGGTGTAGTGCCTAATTAAAATGATGGAAGGGGCGCAAATGTCTTCTGGCAGAGGAGAGGGATGGCAGAAAGAGGCAGCATCAGTGCCATATTGGTTTTGTTTTGTTTTTTTGAAAAAAAAATCAATAAGACGAGCTCATTTCATCCCTGTGTGTCTCTCCATGTTTGCCATTCAAGTGCTCACTTGAAAAGATGCCAGCTGGCCAACTGGTTCTTCTTTTTGAGAGAGGGAGAGAGAGAGAGGAGGAGGAGGAGGAGACCGGGAAACAAGAGAAAAGCTTACACACCAAAATTGTTCAGGAGCTACACAATTGCCCAGTGGAGTAGTGGGAGACAAATCCAATACTGCTGTCTGCAGGAAAGGTAGACCAACATTAAGAAGGAGAAGGAGACAGATAAGGAGGAGGAGAAAGAGAAAAAGGAGAAAGAAAAAAGGAAAGGAGAAGGGAAGGGGAAGAGAAGGAGAAAGGAGAAGAGAAGGAGAAGGAGAGACAGAGAAACAAGCTTGCACACCAGGTCACCCCAACGATGCCCTTGACGTGATGGCCCGGTGCCTGGAGGCCGTACGGGTCTGGATGGGGAGGAACAGACTCAGACTCAACCCTTCCAAGACCGAGTGGCTGTGGTTGCCGGCGCCTCGGCATAGTCAGCTGATTCCATCGCTGACTATAGGGGGCGAAACTTTGGCCCCCTCAGATCGGGTCCGCAACTTGGGTGTCCTCCTGGATCCACGGCTGACACTGGAAGACCATTTGTCAGCCG
The DNA here is from genome assembly GCF_001527695.2 of Protobothrops mucrosquamatus. Lineage (NCBI taxonomy): Eukaryota > Metazoa > Chordata > Lepidosauria > Squamata > Viperidae > Protobothrops > Protobothrops mucrosquamatus. Next base: position 874,189 of record NW_015386431.1, read on the forward strand.
TGACCAGGGGGGCGTTTTATCAGGTTCGCCTGATTTACCAGTTGCGTCCTTTTCTGGACTGGGACGCTCTGCGCACAGTCACTCATGCTCTCGTCACCTCCCGCCTGGACTACTGTAATGCTCTATACATGGGGCTCCCTGTGAGGAGCATCCGGAGGCTTCAACTGGTCCAGAATGCGGCCGCGCGGGCAGTGTTGGGAGGGACTCGTCGCTCCCACGTAACACCGCTGCTGCGCGAGCTGCACTGGTTACCAGTGGCCTTCTGGGTGCGCTTTAAGGTGTTAGTTACCACCTTTAAAGCGCTCCATGGCATCGGACCTGGATATCTCCGAGACCGCCTTCTGCCACAGATTCCCTCTCACAGACCAGTACGCTCCCACAGAGCGGGCCTCCTCAGGGTGCCGTCGGCCAAGCAGTGTCGGCTGGCGACCCCCAGGGGGAGGGCCTTCTCTGTGGGTGCCCCNTGGCTTTTTCAGCAAGCGGGTCTGGCCTAGGGAGAATTTTAAATAGGGACAATTTTAATCAGAATTTTAATGGTACACAGCGGTTAAATATTTGTTTTTAATTGGTTTTTATTGGGGATAGGGTTTGTATTGTTTTAATATGCTGTAAGCCGCCCTGAGTCCTGTTGGGAGAAGGGCGGCATATAAGTTTGAAAAAATATAAATATAAATATAAAACTACATTTCCCACAAGTCTCATCCGAATCTCTGCTGTTCCCTAATATCATCTTCCATTTCATCTTTGTCAAGATTATTTCACTTCTGTCATTTCTTTAATTTATCTTATCTAAGTCCTCAGGCAGCCTCTGGACCACTGCAACATTTTGACAGTTGCTGAAAATCAGCATTCTAAGGCCAGAGTTCTACAAAACACATGAAAGTAATTGAAGATATAATCTTATATTTACAATTCAGACCTGAATAAAACAAAGTTTCCAAACCTGGAACTTCTTCTTCCAAAATCCTAGCCCTGATCACATATGTAACATAGCCATGCTCCTTATGTATGATGCACCATCAATTGCAGCTTCTACCTTTCCTTATGTTGCTTAGCATTTGGGAACCAAAAGTTTGCCTACTTTTGACACAGAGCCCCTACATTTAATATACTGATCCACATATTAAGTGATAGAAAAATAAATCAGTTTAACCCTGTAGTGGGAAATAAGGAACTAATTTCCATTTTCCTATTTGCTTGAATTTACAAAATTATCTTATTAATTTTTAAAACTGTGATACCTGTCTGATATAATTATATATATCTGTTCTCATAATTTGACAATTTTGAATGAAATATTTATCTAATTCCCTCAATTTAGAGGTCAGAAATATCTGTCTTCACAAAGCAGGTACATCAGATATTAAGTAAGCTCCAAATCAGAGATACCCACTCCTCAAATCCTTTAATATAGAAGCTCCTCCCTCCATCCATCTAAGTGATATGGCACTATCTCCTTCATATCATTTTAAGACTTGCCCTTCAAAAATGTTTTAGTAAGTAGTGAGTTACCAAAAGATAGCCTATCTGGCTGAAGAAAATGAAATTTCATCATGTTAAAAAGTTTCACGATCAATGAATTTCACAACCTGAGAATGTGAACCTGTTATCCAGAAAACTGATACATTTGACTATACACTTTATTTAATGATTTTATATAACACAGTACCAACACTGATATCAGAATTAGGCTCTTAAACAAAGTGACTCATTCATTGAGTTATTCCATGAGTCATTCTATTTCCTGCTCAAGCAAGATTATCACTTCAAGCTGGTAAGGTTATTTGGGGGAATGCCAAATAATATGGTCAGTGATATTCTTAAGAAGTTGGGCTTTGGTTTAAGATATCCTTCTTTGATATGTAAAAAAGACTGCAAACAACTTGTCTTATAAAGCACTAAAAATAAAAGAAATCAAGAAACTGCATGCTTAATTTCAAATTATATATATATATATATATATATGTGTGTGTGTGTGTGTGTTTTCTGAGGTTTTCACGGGTGTTTGTATGTAGGTCTTTAGTTATTCGGGTTTTCTCCCGCGTAGAATTAGAAGTGTCTTGGCGACGTTTCGACGAAGTCACATTCGTCATCTTCAGGCTGGTGTCTTCAGCTTCGTGCTTCTGGGAGTAGTATATATATGTTTTCTGAGGTTTTCGTGGGTGTTTGTATGTAGGTCAGACCTACACACACACACACACACACACACACACAAAAGCTAATAAGAAAAATGCATGATATGATTTGAGTTCAGGCTCTGTGGAATTTTGCTACTGTAAAAAATATAGAAATAAGTTATCTTTGTTGATTTCTGTCTCAGTGTATCTTGATTATTTTATCAAATTAACTAAATAATTCATCAAATAAACTGAGAAAACAAGGGAACAGACTCTTTGAAAGCCAGGATGAATGAAGGTTTGGAATCTGCCCATTTGTTGACACTTTTTCCCAACCATGATTCTCCAACCCAAAGTTTACTGAGGAACTATAGATGATGAAATGTGCAGGCAGCCATATATAGAGTGTTGGTGGCATAAGTCACAAAATAAACATGACCAAGCACAACTTAGAACTCATTAGAGCATGTCTCTGCTGGAAATTACCTAGGAAAATATTTTAAGAACTGAAGCAGCCTGTGGGACTAGTCTACTAGTGTTATAGGTAGCAACATTTATGAACTTTTTAACTTTTTGATAGATAAACCATTAGCAATGATAGTAGATAGGAAGCTGGCACACCTGGTTTTCCTGTGCTGCGGAAGCAATTTCAGCTTGTGCTTCTTGAGGATAAGGATAGATTATTTGGGCAAGTTTGTACTACTGCTCATCTTTAGATGCAGTTTCTTCTTGGCTGTACTGATTGAAAAGAATCAGTTGAGGGAGTTGTGGTATATCTCATCCTGAAGATACTATCTTTAGATCAATTTCTTTTAATAAGTTTAGAGAGGTACTTTAGTTAATGGTTAAAGGTACCAGATTATAAATCATAAAGATGTGAATGATAATCCTGCTTAGGCACAAAGTCAATGATTCTCTCTTAACTCTAGAAAGAAGAAAATGGCAAGTCACTGCTGAAAATGTTTCCAAGAAAACTGAAGAGTCAAGAATGACTTGAAGGCAAAAAAATTACCATCATCAGAATTTTGATTCTTGGCCAAAGACTTTGAGAGGGTGGTGGCCAAATATTTGAAGTGCACCTGGATAAAACTGGTTTTTGGATCAATTTCAGTTCGGTTTCTGGCTGGTCACACCATGGGGGTAACTTTGGTTGTTCTGATAGGCAAGCAGTTGAAGAAGGACAATTGCCCTTACTAGTGCTTTTAGTGAAATTTCAACAGCTTTTGATATCATTGACCACAGTATCCTTTTGAGACAGGTGATGGTTGAAAAGATTTCAACAAATGTGAATGTTCTCGGTAAATTTTATATCTTTATATCTTTATTTTATATTTTTACATATAGATGTTGACCTGCATTTTGATAAGGTCAATTAACTAATCAATAAAAGTGAGTTATGCAGACTTAATGCAGACTTTGGGTAGAATATCTGAGACCTTCCAAAGTATCCGAAATAGGACAAGATGTTGAAATTCCTCATTCATATAGTAGTTTGTTTTGATTCTGAAGTTTTATTTGGAGAAATGACAGCGTTAGTCTTGTTATATCGAGAATATATATATATAATAAATGCCCATAAGTTTTGAAGGGGTAGGATTGTCAGGTTGAAGATAAATCCCCAGAAAAAAATACATTAAATCCAAAAATGTGTACAGAATTCAGGGATTTCTGAGTTGTACTTCTTTGCAACCAAGCTATTAAAATTCCTGTATCATTTCTACAAGTTTGTTCTAGTGGATAAGGCTCCAGACTAGAAAGCAGGGACTGTGAGTTCAAGTCCTGCCTTGGCCATGAAAGCCAGTTAGTTAATTTTTGGGCCAGTCACTCTCAGCCCAACTCATCTCATAAGGTGGTTGTTGTGGGAGAATAGGAGGAAGAAGGTGTGTTGGATATGTTTGCTGCCTTGAGTTATTTGTAAAAATTCCACATGAAGTACATAGGAGTGAGGGGAGAAAATAGTTGATTATATTTCCTTTTAAAGTAGTGGGAAAAATTTGCTGCAGTGCGGGGCTGGACAGTGATTTTTGGTTCTTCTCATTGTTTCTGGGTTAACAGAAGAAAAAAACAGTAGCATGCCATCTTCAGGACCTGTTGGCATGAAAGTAGATTATACTGTGGAAATGTCAAAAAAACACCAAAAACAAGACAGTAGTGCAACTGTAACACACTGGTACTCATTGGAATATGTTTTCCATGTGTAAAACTTAAATGGACTTTTTGCTGAAAGTAGATTGAATTGCTGATTTCTGGATTTGTGAACTTAAAAGGGCCAAAGAGGATGAGGAAAAGAATAAGGTGCTAGTTATCAATAGAAAGAAGGATGGAAAGCATAACTATATGTTATGTATGCATATTCAAGAAGCTTCTCATATTTTAACTGTTTGTAAAATGCACTGTTCACTCAAACTTTCATTAATCTTTAACATCACTTTTTAAATCATCCCTGCCTCTTTTTTATGTTTTAAGAGAAGAGGAAGCAGAAAAAACATACTAGTTTATATTCTTTTGCATGATATGATAGCCTCTCTCTACAGTTATTGTAACATAAACCCTATAAAAGTCTGTGTTTCAAGACAATCTCTTAAGTGTTTGCTTGAAAAAAAAGAATAGTTATCATTTTCCAAGTTAAATTCAAGACACTGCTGTTGGCTTTTAAATCCATATTCCTTTATGAGACAATGTATTCCATTAAACCCTTCCAACATGGGTCTGCTAAATTTTTGTGATGTGCATCAAGCATTCCATCCACAGAATGACTGAAACAGTGCATTTTTTGAAGGAACAAACTGATTTTGGAAATTTATTCTGAGTTTTAAGGTTACAATTAAAGCCTCTTGTTCCTTTTTCGCTCACCAAAAAGTTTTTGCCTGCCAGTGAATATTGAGTGCCAACTGATTATATCTGCTTATTTTGGCTGTCTTGCACTTTTGTCCTCACCAAATGGCTTAGAGTTGTTGATCGATGGTTCACAGTTGCCTCTATAAATTTATGTATCCACAATCACAAGAAGGATGTTTGTTCAATCAAGTACATACATGGTGGGGAAATACTTTTTGAATATGAGATTTTAACACTAGTGGCAGGCAAAAAAGAGACAACAATCTAATTGGAACTCTATAATTAATGTTTGAGTGGCCCAATGAACTGATTATTATTATTATCTGGACTTATTTATTTTTTTTTGTCTATTTGCTTTTCAAATTTATTTCAATTTAATTACAGTTTCAATTTAATTGTAATTGTATTATATTTTTTAAATATTACATGATTTTGACACCTGCAGTGGTAGAAGCATGAATGAAAATAAATAAATGAGTATCTTCCTTCCATAGATTTGAGGTCACAAAGATTAAGCTCATCTTTAAAACATATTATCTTCTGGAGCAAAATTGCTCACTATGAAGTTACATGACATTTTAACTACAGCATATCAGATGCCCATCTGCAGGAGTTTTATATCGTCAACTAATTTTAACATGTTCTTATCAGGTTTGAGACAGATTATTCTGGAAAAGATTTATCTAATTGGGAATCAACACTGGTTGTTGTTGTTGTTGTTGTTGTTGTTGTTGTTGTTGTTGTTGTTGTTGTTCTTCTTCTTCTTCTTCTTCTTCTTCTTCTTCTTCTTCTTCTTCTTCTTCTCTTCCTCCTCCTCCTCCTCCTCCTCCTCCTCCTTCCTCCTTCCTCCTTCCTCCTTCCTCTTCCTCTAGTGGTCTGTCTTTTAAACTGCTAGAATAATATTTATTGTATTTTTTACTATTGCCTTTTCTTACTTAAAAATGATGATTTTAATTTATTGCAAATGTACCACTTTGTACTTAGCCACTTTATGACATTAAGTAGAAGAGGGGGCTCAAATTATTTTCCAAAGCACCAGAGGGCAGGACAAGAAGCAATGGTTGGAAACTGATCAAAGAGAGAAGCAACCTGGAATTAAGGAGAAACTTCCTAACAGTGAGGACAATTAACCAGTGAAACACCTTGCCTTCAGAAATCATGGGCGCTCCATCACTGGAGGTTTTTAAGAAGAGATTGGACAGTCATTTGCCTGAGATTGTATAGGTTCTCCTCCTTGAGCGGGGGGGGGGGGGCTGAAGACCTCCAAGGTCCCTTCCTATTCTATTCTATTCTATTCTATTCTATTCTATTCTATTCTATTCTATTCTATTCTATTCTAGTAACAAATAATCTTTTTACATTCTTACTTATGTTGATGCTAGGACCTATAATATAGGCTTGCTATGCTTTAATTTAACGTAAAGGCAAAAATATCCAAGCCTTTTTTCCAGGATTACACAGCTGTCCTCTGTACTGTAACATAATTTGGTGGAAAAAAAATTGGTTTAAGAAGATTCAGACAGATATTATGTTCTCACTCATGCATGTTCAAAGCAATATTTTTGCTTTTGAATCTAAAGCATAGTATAGTGTATAAAGTTGATGATATGCACTATTATACCAATACACAAACTTTTGGCACTAGAATGGAACAGCCTCAAGTATGAAAATGATTATATAGCCTGACATAACTCTAAGCAATATTCAAAATATGAAAAAACTATTTAAAACAACCATGTCATACACAAAGTAACCAAACATACCATAAAAAGATGATGAAGTATGTGGAATGTAATTATATAGGGCTATTTTTTGTCAATAGGAAATTACTTTCATTCCCTTATCTTTTTTCACAATAGGTATGCAAAACAATTAAGTGATAAAGCAATGAAAAAATGTGAATTAGAAGATTACTTTCTACCATTATTAAGAAAGATTTTTATAATTTCATCTGTAAAAAGGAAGTAGTGGAACAGAAGTAAAAATAAAAGCATCGAGTAAGAATAGAATTATTTTATCAATTCAAAAGTCCGTTTCTCTTCAGCAGATGGCATTACAGTGCCCAACTATACGTACAGAAGTTTCACTTCTAGCCACTGTGAAAATATTGGTACTCTGAAATGCATTTGATAACATTCACAGTCCAGCACATGTTACATTAATGTCTTTGGAAAACATTTTCCAAATTCACTGATGATTCAAACAAAGCAAAGATGCCTTGCCAGATCTGATAAATATATCAAATGGATATAGTCTAAAAGCATTACTGATCACTTTCCAAGGTGCAGTTGGTCTAGTACAAAAATATACATGTACTACATGTATTTGGGATTCTTCTTTAGCCTTATTTGTGCCTTGTGTCTGGTAAATATATACTTAATCTTCTCAAATGAGGCATTGTTGTCATTGGAACGACAAACAAAATTGGCTGAATCCCCCCATTTATTCTCAACAGGAATATGGTGATAGTGGATAATCCTCAACTTTATAGAATAATTGGGAGATTATTTTTATTTATATGAAGGGTTTAATGATTGGAATTTTAATAATGTAAAAGGCATTTCTTCTTAAGTGTGATATATGGAATATTCTGGAAGATGGCTGCAGAAGGTTGTCTTTTATCTTGCTTGACGTTCTGAAAAAGAACTCCTAATTTCAAAGACCTTCCTATATACAATGCATCACCTGGTTTTCATGCTATAAAAATACAAGAGTGAACTGTAGCAAAATATTGCAGGAAAAGAGAATAAAGCATTCAAGTAAGCCAGCTCTCTTTAATGTCTCATTCTGGTGGTCACTACAATGTTGCCTGGAGATATCAGTCTGTCTGACTCAGTCAATCTTTACCACATGTAGGAGAAGAGCAAGCAGAGCTGAGCGGCGGAGTTCTACTCATCATCAATTTAGAGTCATAGCATTTCCACAAGTGTTCCAAGTCCAACCTCTCCTGAATTCTGTTGACCCTTATCCAGTGCCAATTTTGTGTTAAATTTTTGTTGATCATATTCTTGAGTATAGGCCTGAAAAAGTCTTCTATGTTGCAAACTTACAAAAGGTCCAGATTCTTTGTGCCTGACACCACCAAAACCAGTCAACATGCTTGTAGATTCCTGTCCGGGTATCCAGCCCTATCTTACTTTTAAAAAAATGTTGGGAAACTGGCATACTGCAGAACAAAATACCCTTAACAATAAGACAGCATTACATGTCCACTAAGCATGTAAATTTTTCATTTTTTTCTCTAATTATTTTTGGAATACCTCTGCAAATCTGAAATTTGCCTTTTTTGTATTGCATTGCTTTAGAGATGTATATATCTATATATTATAAATACATCTAGACTGCAAATTGAGGGGGTGATGGTACAAATCACTTAAGGATCAGTGGACTTAATTTGGCAAAGAAGGCAAAATTTTAAATACATCTAATTTATTTCAGAGTTATGTGCAAGGTTACTGAGTCAATCAGAGTTCATATAATTATTAGGGTTAGTTAAATTTCTTTTTAGAAGGAATTTTAACATATGTGCTTCAAAGGCACTATTATTTGTCATGAAAGGGAAGGGATTTTAAAACATTATCTTAGAATCCAAATTAAAGAGCAGTGCAAGTTTATCGAATCATTTATGATACAATATTAAAATGCTGATTTTAACATTCTTGATTTAGGCTATAATCATATATTTATCAAACAGTAAGTCAATAGAAATGCATTAACTAATTTGTATATAAAATTATTCTAGATGTTATTGCATTCTGATTAATTTGCAACATGCCCAAAAACTGCAATCTGGATGGAAATGTTGAGTGAGATCTCCAGGATAGTGTCTCCAGTCCAGTAAATCCCCTAAAAGGAAAAATGGTGGGGAACCTTATTATATTTAACTATTATCTCCAAGCTCAGGGCTTTTTCTGTCATAGAACGCCCAGAGCGGAGTTCCAGCACCTTTTTTGGATGGAACTTTGTAGGGTAGGCAAGGCGGGTTGTATGACATGTGTGAGTTCCAGCACCTTTTTTTTTTTTTTACAAAAAAAGCACTGTCCAAGCTAATGTATTTATTTAATGTATGGCATCTACAGAGGTCATGCAATCATTGATATACAAATTACAAATATACAAAATACACTGATATACAAATCACTGATGTACAAATCCAAGTTAAGAGATTGGCTTACATAGGACAAAATCAAAATAACTTCAACAGAACAAAACTGTGGTTATGAGTGTCAAGTCCTGCAACTGGATAGGGAAAGCTCCCATGTGTATATAAAGTTTTGAGGAAACTTGGCTTGACAACAGTGTGTGGAAAGGATTTCTGAGTACTAATGATGTTAAACTTGAGTGAGCAATATAATGTAAACAGCTAAAAAGGTCAATGCAATCTTTGGCTTCATTCAAAGAAGTACAGTGTCCAGACCACGGGCTGATCATAAAGTCCCATTGTAGTCCCCACTGGCTAGATCATACATGGAGTATTGTGGCCAGCTCTGTTCACAATTCATTAAAAGGAACATGGAGACGCAGGAGCAAGATCAGAGCTACCAGGATGATAAGGAGTTTAGAAACCAAGCAGAAAGAAAACTAAAAAGAGATAGTAGTCTAAAATATGTAAAGAAAAAAACAACCCCAAACAATTACATGCAAGAAGGAGCAACCTGTTTTCTGTAAAAGTTGTAAGCAGAGGATTTTCTGACAGTTAAGAATTGATAAGCAATGGGATTTTGTTCAGAACAGTGGTGTGTTTCCCCTCACTTAAGATCTTCAAGCTAAGACAAGATGGTCATCTGTCAGCACACAGAGAAGCTAAGCCTAGATGATTCATTAAGATTTCCTCCACCTTATACATCTATTGTTCTAGGTCTACAATAACAGTGTTGATGAAGAGAAAACAGCATTGCTCAGGATAGACAATCATTGTGTAAACAATACATGCCTTCCAATCATAAGGAAAAGAAAGACCAAGGTTCTTTGGCTCAAGAGTGGGAAGAAGGCATCAGATCCATATTCTGGGGCTAACATGTACAAGGTTTGATTAGAAGTCAGTAGTAGTAGACGGCAATCTCAGAGAGATGGGACTTGGGGGGAGTAGACCTTGTTTAATCTGATTAAATGGCCAGAAAGACCCAGAAATGAGTCCTTCACACGATCCAGACCTTTGTAAGGCCTTAAAAGGGATAATCAGTACTTTGAAATTAATTCAGAAGCCAACTGATAACTAGCACTGCTCCTGAAGAAGTGGAACCTCCTGAATAAAACAGGTAAAATCCATCTCCTTCTAAAATATCATATTTTGTACCAGCTGCAACATCTGAATGCATCTGAAGGGCACTTTCATGTAGAGCACATTATTGCAATACATTGTGAGCACAGTTTCCAGATCCAGGAATTGTAGTTGGTATACAAATGTAATTAAAAAACCTGTTCTGACCACAAGTGTAAATTATCCTTGGGCAGGAGCTATGACTCCAGGAGGAGTTCCAAGATGCAACCAACCTCTGAATAGAGTGATAAACTCCCCTTCAGAGCCAAAGATGGTGCTATTCTGGTATTGTTTGGCCCACAAAGTCATTCTGTCTTGGACAGATTCAGTTTCAATCTATTCATTTTAATTTAGAGTCTGAGTTTCTGGGTCAGCATTAATACGGTATCTCCTGTTCAGTATGGGACCAGCACTGTCCAATAAATATAATACCTTCAGTATTGGTTACATAAGCTTTATAAAAAGAAGAAAAGCTTTATTTGCAACATGATTACTACACTTCTTCAACAATAAATACTGCTTAATTTTACTTTCTTAAGAAACGGAGGAAGAAGATCACAAGTTCCTTAGTGTGACTTCTATCCAGTCCTGAGAAGCCATAGAAGGTCCTGTGACCATATCAATGGCTTTTCTCTGAATTTAGAGGCATTTCAAGATTCCTAGGAGCAGACTAGGACAAATATAAGCCAGGGAGTGACTGAGAAGAAGGATACCGAATCTGACAGGAGAAGAAAAAAGACCCAAAATCTTTACCTCAGAAATTTGCTGAAACTGTCCAGGTATTGCTGAATTCTCAGCACTCCCAACTAGTAATGAGGGATGCTGGAAGTTGCTGTTCCCTATCCTTGATGAAAGAGGATTGCTAACAGCCCAGACAACCCGCATCATATTCTAAGGGGAAAAGACAGGCATATCTTTTGGGACAGGCGTCATCTGGGAACCTTATAAAGTGAAGAATGTGAAGTTTTATTTAGAATAGGGATTAATATATAGTTAGTCCTTGGCTTACAACAGTAATTGAGCCCAGAATTATGATCTTAAATCATTAAAATTATTAAGCATATTTGACACAAGCACGCTAGTTATGCCAATTTAGTTATAAATCAGTACTGCTACAACTCTGAGTCTTTTGCACTTTCCTCTCCAGAAGATTGATGGATATTTAAAATTGCTAAATGAACTGAAACAATTTAATTACCTCCATTTCTCATGACTCTTGACATGACCACACTCAATTTTAGGACTTTTTCTTTGCAGCAGTTGTTAAGAAAATGCTGGGCTGTCAGGTATCCACCCCTGGACCCTCTCCACATGCAGATTTGGAGGAGGAGAATGAGTGTGAGTCATCAGAGAAAAGCATGGAGCCACACAATGGCCCAGATCAGAGCTTGGCAAGTGCTAGGCTGACAGAGCAGCCTCAGCTGGGTCAATTGGATAAGTGACAGGCTGAGGCTGAGAGAGGTGAACCACAGTTGCAATGAGTTGACCAGGAGGCTCCAGGTGAGGACTGGGAGCATCTGCTGACAGTTAGTGAGGAGGAGGAGGTGGAGTGCATACCTCCTCCCGATCTGAGGACACTAGGGCGGAGAGGAGACAGGTGCAACGCTGGTCAGCTAGACTATTTGCGAGGAGGCAACCTCACCCCTCATGAAGGCCCACCCATCATCGCCTACTCAATCTCTCCTTGAGGACTTGAGCATTGCTGGAGCAATGTGCCCAGTTCCTTCCCTTGTATGATTGTGCTGTGTATCTTGACCTGTTTGACCCATGGATTGTTTCCCTGGACTTCATATGTACCTGTTGGACTTGGTTTACCCACTAACTCTTGTCATGCTGAGATCAGAATCCAAACCTGTGTAATGTGATGCTTTCTGAGGACCTGTTTGGGGGTTTGAACTCTCGCTGTGTGTGTGTGTATGTGTGTGTGTATGAGTGAAAGAGAGGGGGAGAGAAGGAAAGGAGCAGTGCAGCACATGTGGTCATTAAGTGAACACAATGGTTGTTAAGCAAATCTGTTTTATCCAATGGGTGTTTTTAGTCAAAAATTGAAAATAAATGCCAGAAACTGGTATAAACCAACACAAATTGTGGTTATGTGACTTCAAGTCACTGCAAATGGCTATAAAGATGGCCAGTTGCCAGTTTCCAATAGTCATAATGCAATTACTTGACCATGGGGAGGGAGTGCTGCCATCAGAATTTTGAAATTGGGTTCAAAGTACTTTTTGTGGGAGTCATAATTTCTCACTAGAGAATCTTATTATATTTTCTAAAATAAATACTCCCATTTTGATATTTCTACTAAATTATTCAACATTTTGCAGGCTAAAAGTTTTGTAATATTTTGTAATATTGTCTTATTTTTACAGTCAATATATTTATTCTCAAATAGTTTAACTTTTAATAGTGAAATGTAATTAGCAGGTATTTTCCTCCTCTTACAGATGATAGTTTTTGCTATAATGAAAGCTCAATTTAGTTTTCAATTTGTATTTCTGTTCCTCAGTTGGGGAAAACTCTTGTCTGAAATACTGGAACAATTAATGGCAATCAGAGTGGATTTGTGCCAAGCTGGAAAGACTAATGGTATGACTCAGTAAAACCAGCTCTCTGTGAAGTTGCCACTTCCTGTCTTCTCATCCTACAGTACCAGGTAAGTCTAAGTAATATTTTTCAAATGATCTCAAAATTATAGCTAATAATGAAAATCTACTGCAAATAGTACTGCATTGAGAAACTGTATGATATAAATTTAACAGTGTGATATTGAAGCCTTTGTATAATATCAGTACTAGCAACTTTTGAAACTGTTACTGTATATAATATATAACAATATATTCTAAACAATATATAGATTAACGGTTTAGAAAATACTTGCATAAAGAACTTTTAAAAAGACGAGATTATCATAAACATTGATGTCACATATTTGTATATCATTATGTGTACCAGAAATGAATACTCACAATTACACAAGGCATATCCATATCAAAATAAACAAACATAGATTACATAGGAATTGCACAGTTTTCTGTACAGGAACTTTCTTAGAAATGCATATAAGTGCCTTGTAATATAAGAGGACACCAATGTGCAGAAACAAAATGCAGCATACCATTACTTGATTAAAAGTTCTATACTGCAATGAAATGTAATTAGAAGTGAAAGCAAAAAGACCAAACAGCAGCAGCCATTTTTCTCAAGAGAAATATGATTTACTTTGACACAAACACATTAGCTGTGCCAATGTTAGTATATAAAGCAGTATTGCTATAGCTCTAAGTCTTTTGTCATTTTCCTCTCCAGAAGATTGATGGACATTTAAAATTGCTAACTGAACTGAAACAATTTAACTACCTGAATTTCTCATGAGTGTTGTTTAGTGAAAATATAAAATAGCACAGTACATAAAAATATTAAAAACAGCTAATATGTCTAGAAAAGGTAAATCTTTTTGCGAATTGCCCAGGGATTTTCTTTCAGATTTGTTGTCAATGAACTACATCGCTTCCAGAAAGTATTATAAATAAAGCATGCACAGTCCTTAATGGAATGGCTACATGATGTTGTGATATTTTTTCAGGAGGGTTGTACGATTGATTTTTAAAAAAAAGAAATAACTTAAAAATCATATCTTTGTTCATTCAGCTATTAAAAGTATAGTCTGGGTATTACAGATACAAATTTTCTTGAGAAAAACATGTTTGGCTTCTTAACTATAAGCATCTTATAAAATTAACTATAATTAACTAACTTTGCTTTCATGGATCACTCTTTAAAAAAATAAATTTATGTTTAATATTATGCAGTCAAATACAAGTATAGACCTGTCTTGTTTTTAATGCTTCAGGAACAGCCATGAAAAGAGTAAATTAATCTAAGAGGGACAATTGCTTTCAGTATTTAATATTTACAGGCTTTTTAGAAGTGCTATTCTACTGTCATTCTATTTTGATAGTTTCATATTATAATTATCCAGATCAAAGGGATCTGGAAGCTAAGAGTTATTTTCCAGTGATGATTAGGGGACTGGAGGCTAAAACATATAAGGAACGGTTGCTGGAACTGGGTATGTCTAGTTTAACAAAGAAAAGGATGAGGGGGGACATGATAGCAGTGTTCCAATATCTCAGGGGCTGTCACAAAGAAGAGGGAGTCAAGCTATTCTCCAAGGTGCCTGAAGGCAGGACAAGAAGCAACGGATGGAAACTGATCAAGGACAGAAGCAACCTAGAACTAAGGAGAAACTTCCTGACAGTTAGAACAATTAACCAGTGAAACAACCTGCCTCCAGAAGTGGTGAATGCTCCAACACTGGAAGTTTTTAAGAAGAGACTGGACAGCCATTTGTCCGAAATGGTGTAGGGTTTCCTGCCTAAGCAGGGGGTTGGACTCGATGACCTCCAAGGTCCCTTCTAACTTTATTATTATTATTATTATTATTATTATTATTATTATTATTACTATTATTATTATTACTATTATTATTATTACTACTACTACTACTACTACTACTATTACTATTATTACTATTACTATTACTATTACTATTACTATTATTATCTCTATGCAAATATCATGCATCATATGGAGGAGAACCCTGAGAGAGGATGGTTGTAATGTATTGAGGTGAAGTACTTGGAATTTTTGAAAAAAACGGTCATAAGACTCTGTCAGTTAAGAGCCAGACTTGCTGTCTACATGCTAATTATCTTGTGTTAAAGCAGGAACTAATACTTGAATCCTATTGGCTGCCACCTAGTTGTTGAGTGTATAAATAGGGATGGAGCTGCAGTTATCCAGGTTTCTGTTTAAACCTTTAATAAAGAGTTGTTTGTTCACCTGCTGCCTCGTCGATACCTCACCGAGCACCAAACATAACAGTGGCGACGAAGGTGGGATGTGCTGCCAAACTCGAAGAGTTGAGTCACTAAGGGGGTAAGCCAAGCGACAACACCTTGGTTAGGGCCGCATCCCCCCCATTCCTGCCAGTATGAAAATGCTGGAGGAAGAGCACTCCCAAGGAACCGTCCCTGGGAGATTAGAAGAAGCCTTGGCAGCACAAGGCATTGCGAGGCCAAAAACAACGAAAACAACTCACCATGACCAAACTCGGAAAACTCTCAGAATTTGACATCACACATCCAGAGAGGTGGAGCTCGTATGTTGTGAGAGTTGAGAATTACTTGAGAGTCAACCAGGTTCGTGAGGACGGCTTGAAGACCGCACCGCTGCTGTGCGTTTGTGGCCAGGCGACGTTCAAGATCACCGAAAACTTAATAGCTCTGGGGCCACTTGAATCTGTTGCTTATTCCGAACTTAAGAAAATGCTCAAAGAACACTTTGAGCCAAAGCTATCGGTCATCACCTGGAGGCACGCCTTCGAAAGAAGAGACCAACGACTGGGAGAATCAGCTGCTGAATTCATTGCTGCCCTTCGTCAAGCGGCCCAACTCTGCGAGTTCAAAGATCTTGAAGAGAGGCTGCAAGACCGCTTAGTGTGCGGGTTAAGAAGCAGGGATCTCCAACAGAAATTGTTCGCTAAAGAGACTATTTCATGTCAAGATGCCCTAAGAGAGATCACAGCCGAAGAAGCCGCTGGGGGGGCATCAAGGCCTTACGGCTCTCCAGGAACCTTCCTGCGCAGAAGCCGTCCATCAGAAAGGCGCTGAGAGGATAAAAGACTCCGAATTGGATCAAGAGATCGATCGGTTACAGCAGCCACCAGAAAGAAGGCCACAATGCCCAGTTGACAAGGCAGTTCCCTTCTCTCGGAGTGTGGAGACCGACACAAATACGCGGACTGCCAGTTCCGCACAGCAACGTGCCGGGCGTGTGGCAAACAAGGCCATATCACTGCAGTCTGTCAGGGTCATCGGAGAGAGAGTCCACCAAAAGAGTTTCCCTGGAAAGGTACCGGGGCCCTGGGGCAACACAGGGTGGGCTATTGGGCCACTAGGAGGAGCGTACTTAGAACAGGTGTCCATTGCCCTCTTAAGGAAAAACTGCGGCTCAAAGTCAAGCTGCAGGGAGTTCCATGCAACATGGAACTAGATACGGGGTCCGCATTATGCATAATTTCCCAGTGGACTTTCAAACACATTTGCAGTCGCAGTGGTAAAAGAGTTAAACTCAAGCCGTCGAACCTCATCTTAACGGATTTCCAAAACTCTCGAGTAACAGTGAAGGGAGAAGCTACACTCAGGGTGCAATTAAAGGGATTTGAGGGCCCCCTGGAAGTTGTAGTAGTTGAGGGCAACCGCACAAGCCTCATTGGGCTTGATTGGCTTGCTGCATTGGGAATCAATGTAACCGGAATAAACAGCACACAAACAGTGGATTTAGCGACAGTTTGCTGATGTTTTTAGCCCTCACTTAGGGAAATATAAAGGTCCTCCCATATCTCTTTAGCTTGATCCTGCCATAACTCCAGTAAGAATCAAGCCGCGTATAGTGCCCTTCACCCTCAAACAGAAGATCGATGCAGAGCTGGACAAGCTGGTGCACAAGGCATCCTGCAGCTAGTTGATAGCAGTCAATGGGAAACCCCCATAGTCACACCACTTAAGGCCAATGGAGAGGTGCAAATATGCGCAGATTACAAGTGCACTATCAATAGAGCACTCCAACAACATGCATATCCAGTGCCTGTAGTCAGCCACATCTTGGCATCACTACAGGGAGGTCACATCTTTGCCAAGTTAGATTTGGCTCAAGCCAATCAGTAACTGCCGGTGGATGATGCCACGGCGGAAGCTCAAACCATAGTTACTCACAGGGGAGCTTTCAAGGTTAAGCGCCTACAATTCGGGGTCAGTGTTGCCCCAGGCCTCTTCCAGGGAGTGATGGAGCACACGCTCAAGGGTATTCCAGCCGTATGCCCATATTTTGATGGTGTCCTCCTAGCTGGGGAATCAGTTAAAACATTGGCAGAATGGCTCAAGGCCGTCCTTCAGTGCTTCTGTGAAGCGGGGCTGAAGCTGAAGCGGGAGAAATGTAAGATTGGGGTAGCTTCAACTGAGTTCCTCGGTTTCCGTATAGATGCCCAAGGCATTCATCCTGCTGAATTCAAAGCAACTCAAAGCAATTCAGCAGGCCCCCAGTCCAAAATCAAAGGGGGAGCTCCAAGCATTTTTAGGACTGCTCAATTTTTATCATGCCTTCCTACCTCACAAGGCTGCAGTGGCAGAGCCGTTACACAGGCTCTTGGATAAAAATGCACAGTGGAAATGGACGAACGTCCATGAAAGGAGCTTTGTAGCAGTCAAATCACTGCTGTCTTCAAATTCAGTTTTGATGCATTTTAATGAAAAGTTGCTTGTCTGCATCGCTTGTGATGCATCACCATATGGGGTTGGGGCTGTGCTGAGTCATTTAATGGCTGACGGAAGGCAAATTCCAATAGCCTATTACTCGAGGACCTTGTCCTCTGCAGAGTGTAATTACGCTCAAATAGATAAAGAGGCCTTGGCAGGGATCAAGAAGTTTCACGACTATTTGTATGGTAGGCCCTTTAAGGTCTTCACAGACCACAAGCTGCTCCTGGGGTTGTTCACAACGAACAAGCAAACACCCCAGATCATATCTCCTAGGATGTTGAGGTGGTCAATATTCCTGTCAGCATATAATTTCAGCTTGATTCATAAACCAGGTAGCGAAATGGGCCACGCAGATGGCCTTAGCAGACTGCCCTTGCTGCAGTTAGAGCCCGACCCTGCTCCAGCCATGTGCATCCTGGCTATCCAGGATCTGCTGGAGTCTCCCCTTAACGCAGGGGATGTGGCTGCGGAGACCGCGTCAGACACTGGGTGCTCACAGGGTGGCCAGAAACTAGTCCAGGGCCTAACTTCCAGAGATTTAGTAGGAGGAAAGATGAGTTGTCAGCTCACAGGGGGTGCGTATTGTGGGGTAGTTGGGTTGTAGTCCCGAACTCACTGAGGACTAGAGTCTTGGAGTCTCTGCATGAGGGACATCCGGGAATAGTCTGGATGAAGGCACTCATGCAAAGCTACCTTTGGTGGCCTGGGTTGGACAAAGATATTGAGGCTCAGGTACACAGCTGCCACATTTGCCAGCAATCTAGGCCAGAGATGCCCCATGCCCCAGTCCACAGATGGGAAACCACACACGCCTCCTGGAACAGGATTCACATCGATTATGCAGGGCCTTTCCAGGGACAACTCTTCCTCATTGTGGTGGACAGTCACTCCAAGTGGTTAGAGGTCACACCTATCCCCACTATGACTACTGCCAGGAGCTGCGCAGGATCTTTGCCACACACGGGTTACCTGACGTGATTGTCTCAGACAATGGGGCTCAATTTACTGCTTCAGAATTTCAGTCTTTTTAAGGGCAAATATGATCAGACACGCCACATCAGCCCCTTTTCACCCAGCTTCGAACGGCCAAGCGGAGCGCATGGTCTGAACAACGAAGGAATCCTTAAAGCGGATAGTCACAGGTAACTGGCAACACAGACTGGCAGATTTCCTACTCTGCCAATGCATAACCCCATACACTTCCACGGGCAGAAACCCAGCAGAATTAAGATGGGGCCGGCACTTGATCACAAAGCTGGATTGCCTACATCCAGATAGAGTTGCCTCACAAGCAACACAGCCAAAGGCATCATGGCACTTGCAAATTGGCGACCCGGTCTGGGCAAGGAACTACGGGCAAGGGGCATTGTGGGTGGTAGCTGTGGTTTGTAAGGTGACTGGACCACTTTCGTACGAAGTGGTCCTGGAAGACGGTCGCGTGCTACGCAGGCACACTGACCAACTGCGGTGGAGGTTGGCAAACCAGCCAGTAACTCATGACTCTAGTGACAGTCAAACTCAGGAGCAGCACGATTGCAGTAGTGCATCAGATTCTGCCAGCGATGGCAGAGCTCTCAGACTAAGGGACGAGACTCAAGCGTCTGGTAAGTCAGTCCCAACCACTGATACAACAACCAATGGACAATGCCAGCTGAC
The DNA here is from genome assembly GCF_001527695.2 of Protobothrops mucrosquamatus. NCBI lineage: Eukaryota > Metazoa > Chordata > Lepidosauria > Squamata > Viperidae > Protobothrops > Protobothrops mucrosquamatus. The sequence goes on from NW_015386431.1 coordinate 893,379, forward strand.
GGCTCCATTTTCAGGACTGGTGGACTCTGTTCCACCTGTGGACACTGGCTCGGGCCTACCAGGACAGCCCAGCCACAGAGACTCGAGTCTACCCGTGATGGATGGGTCCCATAGCCCTGGTCTTCCAAGTCTGGCAGGCGACTGACAGACCAGGGGCCTCCAGCAGTTCTGAGGTGTTCGGAATGGGCGAAAAGGCCACCAACGTATTTAAGGGACTATGTTCAACATATGACCTTCTGAACTATCTAGGGGAAAGGGGTGTAATGTATTGAGGTGAAGTACTTGGAATTGTTGAAAAAACGGTCATAAGACTCTGTCAGTTAAGAGCCAGACTTGCTGTCTACATGCTAATTATCTTGTGTTAAAGTGGGAACTAATACTTGAATCCTATTGACTGCCACCTAGTTGTTAAGTGTATAAATAGGGGTGGCGCTGCAGTTATCCAGGCTTCTGTTTAAACCTTTAATAAAGAGTTGTTTGTTCACCTGCTGCCTCGTCGAGGCCTCACCAAGCACCAGACATAACAATGGTGATCTGTAGAGCTTCAATTAGTTAATTTCAGTACCCCCCACACACCATCTAGCTGGGGGATTCTATGCTTCCATGGCTATTTCTGCTCTGGCTCCTAGAAAAAGCAGAACTTTGCTGATACAGCCTGTCCTATCCCATCCCATCCCATCCCATTTCCCTTTTGTTTTTAATTAATCAAATATCAATGTTATAGAAGTAAGTCTTCTAGCAGGCTGATATTCCCAAATGTACAAGGTGGCACTGCAATCAGGCCACGGGGGGGGGGGGGAGGGTTGTCTCTTGAAAAGGTGGAAAAATGCTGATAACTTGTTTGTCATATTTTAATACACATATACATTCTCGGTGCATATTAGCATGCTTGTGGGACTTTGTGTTTCCCATGTTAAATATCTTTGCTGATTTTTGGCTACTGGGAAGGAAAAAAATAACAACCGGCATGCCCAAAATGGCATTATCTTTTCTTGCGTTCTCACTATTGCCATTTTGGGCAATTGGCCCATTGTCAAACTGGACTCAACACATTACATGAATAATGGAAAATACATATACTACTTTTTTCCAGTCCTAAAGGGAGAAGAAAAATGTGTGTGTGTGTGTGTGTGTGTGTGTGTAGGGGGTGGGCTGCAGTCCACACAGCACTTGCTTCTTCTAAAATGGAAGAAAGTAGAGCGAAGCCCTCTCTCAATGCAAGTGTTGTTTTTATTTTCCCAAGTGTACAACAACCAAACATTGCACAGAAAGTAATATGCATTAACTTTGTGCAGATAGCAATTGTACTGGTATTGCAGCACAGGCATGATAAAAAGACCACTCGGGGATAGGAGGAAAACACATTGATGTATGTATGTGGAGGAGCCCCCATGTTTAAATTTCTGAGGTGCTGAGAACAGCCATGCATTGATGGAGCAAAGTTGAATCTCTCCTTATATCATGGGATGACACACAGAGGCAATCTTACTCTATTTCATCTCCAGATTCAGCCCCCCCATGCATAGAATCAATTCTATATAGTTTTCCTCTTCTGGGATTTAAGAACTGTATAGTTAATTAATATTGCCACAATTGTAAAAAAAATAACTAAATATTCAGTGGTAATTTCTCAAGATAACAGTCAGAGGTGGTTAACTATGTAAACTTGATGTTTATGTTCAGAAAAAACCTACTAAAAGAGCAAAAAAGATTTTAAACTGAAAATATTTTTAAAAGAATTAGTACTCATTAAAGATTGGCATTAATTTCTCATTTAATAATTACATATCTCCTTTCATATTCTCTTTGATCATCCACAAGAAATATGTTTGAAATTAGCAAGCTCACACAACTGTGGTTTTAGGTGAACAGATCACTGTGGAGATACTCTCCATGAAGTTAACTAAGACTCCCCCCCCGCCCAGTAATATAACTAATGATCAGAAAACTTGCCCTTCTTTCTTCCAAGAAACCACTTCCAGGAAAATGTTTTCTTTGGTTTTAAAATGAAAAACAGATACAGCAAAAATGTCACTGAGAAACAATAGACTGATTGGCATCAGGTACTGCTTTTCTCGCCAACTCGCTCGTTCTGTCCGCTGGCTAGAGGCTTTAACTCTTTCTGCTCTCGAAATGAGTTGAACCACCTTCCTGACAACGCTGCCAAAAGCATGAAGAGAATATTGCTCAAGGAACTGCACCTAAATCGTCGCGACGTCCGCCATGGCAAGGACTCCAGCCAGGCATTATCCAGAAAAGACATCAGCTGCAGCAGCACCAATCCCGGAGAACCCCTCCGCCAGCCATCCCCTGACCTCAGCGGTCCCTTCTTGCAGTGCCGGAGGAGCTCGCGAGGGGGCTCTGTGGGCCAGCGCGAGAAGGATACTTCTTCGAAAGCAACTTCTCTGCACTCCCGGTTTTATCGGCCTCGCGTATGCAAGACTGTGTAATTCCGAAGAAGCAGGGTGGGCAGCCGATTGTAGTAGTCAGTCCGCTAGGAGCAAAAGTGGGAAGCTGCGAGTTGCAGTGCTGCGCGTTCAGGTGCCGAAGAAAGGATGCGGGCGGCATGCTCTAGAGAAGGTGGTGTATTTTATTTGTTTGCCTATTTTTCATTTTTTTAAAAAATAAAATAAATATCGTTTAATTGACTTAAAATTGGCTTATGTAGTATTATTTGCTATCCATAATACTCTGGACATTATTACTGTTAAATAAAAAGGAAACTGATTACATAGTGTTGCTTTGAGTGTATTTCTCTTTTGGGGAAATAATTGTCATAGATATTCTCGAGACAATATTATCTACCTTTGTCTAAGGGAGCGACGGAATAAAGAAATACAAGAACTTTCCATGTCACGTTATATTCCTATTTTTAATTAATTTTTGTTAATGTCTGCAGTTTTATTTCAAATGCTTAATTATGAGGCAGATTCATTGCTTTTAAGAAAAGAGTATATCAATAATCTATGTTAGATTGCCCATATGCAGTAAATTTCACTTTGGGGACCTTGCCTGAGTTTTTAACTTTTGCACAGAAACCTAGAGATAGAGTTCTCAATGATTTACTTATCAGTGAATTGGTGTCCTGCTTTTATGTGAAATAATGTTATGTTTCTTTCCATTTAATTATTGTATTCAAATATTGGTAGGAAAAAACAAGGACCAAAAAATAACTTGATTATTCAAAGAAATTTTGCTGCTGGAATCAGAGAAACCAATGTCACATCCCAAATCAAAACGCATAATAGTCTAAATCAACCAAGGTACTTTATCACATTCAGCATAATATCATAAAACATCTACAGGATGTCTGACTCTTCCAAGCATTTAACAGTAATCAATTATTTCTTTTAATTTAATGTTATTCATTGTGTGCTGCCTGAGCTAATAGTGTTACTCTATTTACTGGTACAAGTCAGTCTATCATCACTTGTTCTCAAGGTGCTTTCATGCTTTCTCCTTGCCTTTTTTTATATTATATTAGCCTTTCCAAATGTGGAGCCCTCTCTATGTGTTGGAAGTTAGCCAACACATAATAATGTAAGATTGGAGGAATGGGAATCAAGACGATGATGTCTTCAGTTCATTCCTTGGTTATACTCTGTAAATGTTTCCTGTACACTTTGATCTGGACATGCTCAAAGAAATATTCTTCCTGGAAATAAGCCAGATCATTTTGTCAATAGTCTCTTTTTTCACATATCTCAATTGAAAGAGAAATCTATTTGGGTGGATATAATCTCATGATGCATCATAAAATACTTTATACAAGAATAATAATAAAAATACATTGATACTGTATTGGAAACACAGATGCACACACTCTACAGATCTACAATGCATTAAGGTCAATAATATGCACTGCTATTTTGATTTTTAAAAGTGAATGAGAGGTAAAAATAGATTTCTAAATTATGTTCAAGTGTAGCAATAAAATTGCTTTTCAATCAGAATAAAGCTGGAAGGGACCTTGGAGGTCTTCTAATCAAACCCCCTGGTCAAGCAGTAGACCCTATACCATTTCATATAGGTGGTTGTCCAATCTTTTCTTTAAAACCTCCAGTGATGAAGTACCTACAACTTCTGAAGACAAGCTGTCCTCACTGTTAGGAAGTTTCTCCTAAATTCCAGGTTGCTTCTCTCCTAGATTAGTTTCCATCCATTGTTTCTTGTCTTGTCTTCTCGTGCTTTGGAAAATAAGTTGACCACGTTTTCTTTGTGGCAGCCCCTCAAATACTGGAATACTGCTATCATATCACCCCTAGTCCTTCTTTTCTCTAGACTAGCCATACCCAATTCCTGCAACCGTTCTTTATATGTTTTTGTCTCCAAGCCCTTAATCATCTTATTTGCTCTTCTTTGCACTTTTCCCAAAATCTCAACATCTTTTTTGTAATGTGACCAAAACTGAATGCAGTATTCCAGGTGTGGTCTTACTAAGGATTTATAAAGTGGTACTAACACTTCACATGATTTTGATTCTATGCCTCTGTTTATACAACCAACGATTGTATTACCTTTTTTGGCTGCTTACCATTTTCTTGCTTATTTTATTTTTATTTCTAGTCTGTCTTTTACACTTATGTTTTTGGTAGGTTGGTCTATAATTTCTTTTTGCATGAAGACCAATGCAAAGAATGAGTTAAGCAGCTCTGTTTTCTCTCTACTGCCTGTTATTTCCTTGCCATCTTCTCTCTTTAGTGGACCAACTGTTTCCTTGACTTTTTTCTTGTTATTTATATGTTGAAAGAAACTTTTAAAATTATCTTTGACTATACACATATGTAATATATTAATCACTGTCCATTTTGAATACATAGCGGAAAGAGGAAACTTGAGAGTTCACAAGATTGATACCGTGTTTCCCTGAAAATAAGACCCAGTCTTTTTTTTTTTTTGCCTCCAAAAGAGGCACCAGGTCTTATTTTCAGGAGGATTGTCTTTTCCACTCACCTCCAGTACCGACAGCCCTGCCCAGCCGACCCACTTTTTCTGTGGCCGAAGGAGCAGCTTCATTCTGCAGCTGAGAATGGAGCTCCGGCCTGCATTTCACAGTCAAAGGCCTTTCTGGAAGGCCACTGCAGCCGAGAACCAAGCTATGGATATAATCCATAGCTTGGTTCTATGCTGCAGTGGCCTTCCGGAAAGGCCTCTGACTGCAAAATGCAGGTCTGGGGATGCCGCAGAAGACATGGACCGGTGAGGAGAGGCCTGGCTGCAAGGTAAGTGGGTGCGAGGTGCATGGGGCAGCTCCACACTCCCACCCCTGCCCTAGCTTAATTTTTAGGTGTGTGCCTCGCCCAAAAACTAGGGCTTATTTTGGGGGTAAGGCTTATATTAGGCCCACCCCAAAAATCAAGCTAGGGCTTATTTTCAGGGTAGGTCTTACTTTCGGGGAAACACAGTACTATATGGAACAAAACTGTGACTGAATCTAGATGTTCTGCTTCGGATACCACGAATCCTCCTCCCAGAAGGTAATAAGGAAAGCAGGTCATGAAGAGGATATGTAGCATCCCAGACAATACTGCGGATCCTACTTAAGCATCACTTATATACTATGTCCTGGATAGAAGGAAGTGAACTACCAATAATCTTTTCTGCCATCATCACCACTGTCTGCACCGCCTTCCTGTCCGAAGCAGTAATGCTTCCAAACCAAACAGTAATGCCATATGACAGGATGCTCTTGATCTTCCCTCTATAGAAAATGGTAAGGACAGGGGAAGGAAGGTGTACTTTTCTTATGCGATGCAGAAAATGCAGGCGCTGCTGTGCTCACTTCACCAATGTCTCACTGTTGAGCCACCAAGATAACCTACTTGTTAGTTGCACATCCAGAAACTTGATGCTGCTAACCATCTCCAAAGATTAATTATTAATATACAGAGTGTGTGGCTGTATTTGCCTTTTCTGAAATTGACAATGATCTCTAGTTTTTCCTACATTTAAGGCAAGACTGTTTTTATTACACCAGTTCACCAAACCCTTTACCTCCTTGTGGTAAGCACCCTCATTGTCATCCTGAATAAGTCTCACAACTGTTGTATCATCTGCATACTTCACAATATGGTTGGTGACAAACCTTGTACAACAGTCATGGGTCAACAGAGTGAACAGCAGCAGACTTAGGACACAACCGTGAGGAGAATCTGTGCTCAAGTAAATGGTGTTAGAAATATTAGTCCCAACTCTCACATACTGGGGCCTATCAACAAAAAAAAATCAAGAATCCAGTTGCACAAAGGAGTATTAAAGCCTAAAAGGCCCAATTTGTCTACTAGAAGGTGAGGAATGATTGTATTAAATGTCAAACTGAAGTCGGCAAACAGTATTCTCACATGAGTATTTCTTTCCTCTAAGTGCACCAAGCTCAGATAGAGAACAGAATAGCATCCTCCGTAAGCAAATTGAAGCAAGTCAAAAGCTAGAGGGAGGTTGGATACAATAATGTCCTTTATCAGCCCCTCAAAACATTTCATAATGATGGATATAAGTGCGGTAATCATTAAGACCTGTAATCAAAGACTTTTTTGACACTGGCAAAATAATGGCAGTTTTAAAACACGATGGGACCACTGCCTGCTGCAATGAAAGATTGAAAATATCTGAAAGAACACAAGCCAACTAGTCTGCATATTACCTAAGTGTCAACTGTCCAGTTGGCAGATCCAAAAAAAGACACTCTTGGTAAAGTTTGTACCAAGAGTACAAACTTTACCAATAGTATAAACTTTACTGAATAAACCATATTGGCACAGACGAAGTGAAACCAACTCTTGAGTTTCCTGCACAAAAGCTAGCATAGTTAATTCCCCCCTTTCCCTGTGGGCCATCCACAGTCCATTATGTCCACCAATTACTTATGTTCAATTTGTTATGGGAACCAGCGAGCCACGCTAGTCCACCTACTTGCTTTGTTCTTGGGTTGGAGCACTCTCTCACAGGAACAGAGGAAGCTCAGATGCAATTGCCCCTATCCTTGCATTCCATCCCCCCTCCTTACTTTTCTTTGTCAAGCTGTGAGCGAAGCGGAATATAGGTGAAAGTGCAAATCACTCTCGACACTAAGAACATGCCCAGGGATATTATCTGGGCTGCTGCTTTCCAAATGTTAACTTTCAGCTATGTTCTCTGGACAGAGGTAACATCAAAACTAAGCATTTGCTCATCAGGATGGGCACAGCTTTCCTCGCAAGAGTGCTATTTGATGCGTCGAATCTTCCAAAAAATGTGTTCAGCTCATTTAAAAACTCTGTGTCACCTTTAAAATATGATGGAGCCACCTTATAGTCTGTAATGGCCTGGATGCCTTGCCACATATGCCTGGTGTTCATCAGGTCCTGAAAAAAGTTCTGAACTTTCTGACAATGGGCTTGCTTTGCTCTTTTTATGGCACTTTTCAAATTGACTCTGGCTGTTCTAAGTGCCAGCATATCGCCGGATTTAAAAGCCACTTTCCATGCTATCAATATCTTGCGGACCTCATATGTCATCCATGGCTTTTTTATTAGCCCTCACAACAATGTTTTTAAGGACACAGATGTCCTCAATGTCCTTTTGAATATATGCAGACACAGTGGTGGCATACTCCTCTACTTTTATATGTTGGTTATTTGTTGCCGCTTCTTTAAACATGCTCCAATCTGCACTCAAAGCAATCTTGTAATGCTTATATAGCTCCCTCCACCCAAACCCTCACCTGCTTCACTGTTGGTTTAAAGGCTTATATGCTGGAATAAGCAGCATAGAGAGATGGTCAGAAGAGCACAGGTGACCATTATGTCCCAGTCTCAAAGAATCTGTCCTGTAATAAAGTAATAAAGGCCTATATGCTGGGATAAGCAGTACAGAGAGATGGTCAGAAGAACCCATATCTGATTAATATATCCCAGTCTCAATCTGTCCTGTAAAGCAGAATACTTACAATCGCGCCATTCTCCAGTAGCTGCAAGCATTTTACAATCTTATAATTTCTGACATTTACCCACACAAATGTGTATCAAAATTTTGGGAGCAACACAAATATCCTAGGACTTAATTATTAGGATCAAAGCACAGCAACCCCTCAACCAGTTTTTGCGGGCCCAGATACTGTAGATGATGTCTGGGGGAGTGGTACTGTGTCCCCGAGAACTGAGCTATGGATTGAATCTGTAGCTTGGCTCTCGGCTGCAGAGACCTTCTGGAAAGGCCTCTGACTGAGAAATGCGGGCCAGAGCTCCATTCTCAGCTGCAGAATGAAACTGCTCCTTCGGCCGCAGAAGTGGCCCGGCTGGGCGGGGCTGTCGATGCCCGAGGTGAGTGGAAAAGACATCCCCCGAAAAACCAGGTACCTCTTTGGGAGGCAAAAACAAATTAAGACCGGGTCTTATTTTCAGGGAAACATGATAGTTGAGAAGTTAGTTGTGCAGAGGATTTCAGCAATAAATTGGTTTTAATATTATACTATAACATCATAATTTTTGGTTTAATTTATATTAAATGTTATATAATTACAATGAAATATACTGAGAATTTTATAATTCTGGCAGCAATAGCCTGATAGATAATACTGTACAATAATTTCAGATGTTCTACAGAATATTTTTGTCCAAGATCCCAAAATAGGCTCAAAACCAATTTAGAGAGGAAAACATAATTGACCTCTGAAAATTTATCTCATGGAAGCCATCTGTGTATTGTCAGCAAAAGTTCTTTCTAAAAAGCATAAAAAAGACCTAAATTTTGATAGCCAGCCAAAATCTTATTGATGTCAATGGGAATATTGACTCCATGAAGATTGAAACTATTACTTTGCATACTATGAGGGCCAAACAAATGTGTGGTAGTATTGTGTAAAGCAGACACAATATAGACCAGTTGGAACAGACCAGTTCTTTCAATTAGCTTGAATCTGGTACATATGGAGTATAATGGCAAAAAAGGAAGTGTCTGAATTCATATACCTTTTAAATTACCTATTGCTGTATAAAACTATAATGAGTCAAATCCATGTGAACTGTTCTGTTTTCTCTTGCATTCATTTCAAATCACAATATAGCTACAGCTTATATATTTTCTTGTATTATGGGCAGATAGTTACTATTTTTTTTTAAAAAACATATGTCTGTCCATAACTTAAAAAACAACAACAATCTGTTCCAGCTTTAGGGAATTAAATGTTAACCAATTGTCATAATAAAATATTTTAGCCAAAGTATTTTAAATGTACAACTTTACAACATCTATAAAAATAAAATCATAAAAGTGAAAAATTTGTTTTGAGCACATCTGCCATTGATAAGGGTATTCAATTAAATGTATCATACAGCAAGGAAGCAACAATTGTTACTGGGATGTAGCCAGGAAAATCCTTTTGACATTTTGATAACTTCATGTGGTCTTGATCAAGCAGTTCAGAACTTTAGAAAATCCAAAACCAGAAAGGGTGAAAGTAGTATATTCAATACATCAAACAACCATTAGTTGGATATTGTATGTGAAGAATCAGTCCTAAATTATGGATAGTCCTTGTTGAATAACCACTCAATTCATTCAGCGACTGTTCAAAATTATGATGGCACTGAATGATGGGTCTTCAAAATTGCAGCTGTCACAGTGTCCCTGTGGTCATGTAATTGTAATTTGGGAGCATTGCAATCAGTTTGCAATTACAACAGGATTTTCAGTCCCAATTACCAGTGTTGAGCAAAAATCTATATGGTGTTAAAAGCAGCTAAAAACAACTGGGCTATCCTATTCTGTTGAGAACTTTCAGTACCATCATCATGGTATTCTTCTGAACTGTCAGGCCCAAGGAATCAAAAATGACACAAGAAGTTACTTCAGTGTAATTTCATTATTTTTGCTCACTTATAGACAGAAATCTTGCCAGACTAAAGCAGTCATCTGCATAAGTATTAGATATACCTTGCAAACTGCTAGGGGACGCCTGCCTTCTCCCTTTTCTTGCATACCAAAGATTCTAAGCTTCATTGTCTCTTTGCTTCCTTGAAAAAAGCCCCTCCATCCTGCAACTCTAGTCTACATTCCACCAATAAACAGAGTTAGAAGCTGAAAGTTAGGGAATGATTTTATGTTGGTTTTTCTTCTTAGAATGATTCTAGTTAGTTCCAGTTGGTAGGGAAAAAAGTCTAACCTTGGCTCTGTGTTCTACAGGGTGCCTTAGGATCTTCCCCCACTCTGATTTATCATCACATTAACTATTGGCTGAGCTCATTTGTCAGCACAGGGTTGATAATTATCAGTATACCAATGATTTTCAGTTATATATCTCTGCTCTGGGTTACCCAAGTGATGCTATCAAAGTTGTTTCCTAGTGCCTGGAAACTCTAAATATCTGGATGGGGAAGAACACATTTCAGCAAGGCTGAGTGGCTATAGGTTTTAGGTTTGCTCAGACCTGTAGATCTTCCATTGGTAACAAGCAGAGTTGGTGCACAATTTGGAGGGGGGGGTGTCCCCTGTTTTCATTGTTCTTGTACAAGAAGCAAGGGCAGTTTTTGCAAAATTCCATTTAGTGCATCAGTTATGCCTGGATTAGGAGACTTTGCTCATGGTCACTTTTATGTATTCCGTTCGTTGGCAATTGACGAAGACACATGAGGAACAAGTAATCTCTTTATTGATCTTCTCCTACAACCAAGCAAGCAGCAAAAGGCATGCAGGCCTTTTGTAGAGCCCTAAACCCGGACAGTGTCAACCAATAGGAACTGGCTGTTTTTGCGCCTTGTGCATGCATGCAAGGCTGGTGCCAACCAGTCTGGTCCTGGGCAGCTTTTGGTTTGCCCAGGACCGTTTGCAACATTTCTGAGCCTGCTCACTACTCCAGCAGGCTCAGGATACAACACCCCTCCCCCCTAGATAAAACACACCTTAGCTGTACGCACAGGTACATTTGTTCAAAGGGGCAGGAAGAGTGGAGTTACCATGGCTTGCATACAGGCAAAACACGTTGACAAAATAATTATTTAACTAAACAAAATGCACCCAAAATCATAATAGTATATGACACTCTGTACTGAGTGTTATCCAACATCCTGTTACAGACTAGCAAGGTTCCCTTTGTATTGACAGAAACCTCACATAATCTCCCAGATGTTTGGGTGGGCACTTGGCCCGCTGTGACCTTCTAATGGCTGGTGAGTGTGCCTGGCCTACTTGCTCGCCTGCCAGGCTAGGCAGACCAGGACTTTGATGCCCCAAAGACCCAGGTGACCCACCCAGCTGCTGACTAACTGGACCCTCTGAGTCCAAGCCAGTGTACCTTGGAGGGGTGGAAGTCCCCGAGTCCACAATGGACTCCTCTTGGGAGCACTATCCCTCAAGCCCAAGGCCAGCAGCTGGGGTGGCCTGAGTGGCGAAAGTGCCCCAGTACTCCATAGCCCCTGTGCATGTGCCGGAGGTGCCAGAATCAGGAGCCACCTCCATGGCAAACCTCCTTGCTATAGACTTCCTTTTCGGAGCAATAACTGAACTGTGAGAGTGCCCCTGGTGGAATTCCCTTTCTGGGGCTATGTTTGAATTGTGTGGATACTCCTGGTGCGACTCCCTGTCTGGAGCACTATCTGAAGTATTTGGATTATGTGGGTACCCCCGGTGCAACTCCCTGTCTGGAGCAATAGCTGATGTGCGGGATGACCCCCTTTCCGGAGAATTCCTATTCGGAGCACTTGCTGAACCTTGGAATTTCTTTATGCCAGGCACTATGGCCAAGGTTTCTCTGTCAATCTGAGTGTAATTCCGCTCTGCAGATGACAGAGTCCTTGAATAATATGCTACAGGGACTTGTGTCCCATCAGCCTTCAGGTGGCTAAGTACTGCTCCCACCCCATACGGAGATGCATCGCATGCGATGCACACAGGCAGTTGCTCATTGAAATGCGCTAATACAGCATTTGAAGAGAGCAAGGCCTTAACCTCATTGAAACTCCTTTCATGGACTTTAGTCCACTGCCATGGAGCCTGCTTGTTTAAGAGCTGGTGTAACAGCTCTGCCACTGCAGCCTTATGTGGGAGGAATGTGTGATAGAAATTTAAGAGCCCCAAGAAAGCTTGCAGCTCACTCTTGGACTTGGGACTTGGGGCCTGCTGAATCGCTTGAAGCTTGGATTCAGCAGGGTGGATGCCTTGGGCATCAATCCTGAAGCCTAAGAAGTCAGTGGAAGTGACTCCTATTTTGCATTTGTCTTGCTTCAATTTAAGGCCTGCTTTGCGGAAACGAAGCAAGACAGGCCTTAACCTTTCTGCTAGATTTTGAGATGACTCCCCAGCAATGAGGACATCATCGAAGTAGGGACAGACCCCAGGAATACCACAAAGTGTGCGTTCCATGACACTTTGGAATATGCCAGGGGCTACATTAACCCCAAACTGCAGTCTTTTAACCTTAAAGGCCCCTCTATGTGTTACAATCGTCTGGGCCTCTGCAGTTGCCTCATCAACAGGTAGCTGTTGATAGGCCTGTGCCAAATCAAGTTTTGCAAAAAGGCACCCCCCTTTGAGGGAGGCCAGAATGTGGCTTACAACAGGCACTGGATATGCGTGCCGTTGCAATGTGCACTTGTAGTCTGCACATATGCGGACTTCTCCATTAGCCTTTAAAGGCGTTACTATGGGGGTTTCCCATGGACTCGAGTCCACAGGTTCTAAGATGCCTTGCTGGAGCAACTTGTCCAGCTCTGTATCTATCTTGCTTTTGAGGGCAAAAGGCACCCTTCTGTGCTTGATCCTGATGGGCGTGATAGTTGGGCCTAAACGTAATGCAATGGGAGGCCCCTTGTAGGATCCAAGCTCTGAGCTAAACACATCAGCAAACTCCTTGCAGACCTCTGCAAGGCCCAACGTTTGCAAGCTGTGAAGCTCAGTCACTTGGATTCCAAGGGCCTCGAACCAATCGAGTCCAATAAGACTCGTGCGTTCACCTCCAACTACCACCACATCCAGGAAGCCCTCAAAATCCTTACGCTGCACTTTGAGCGTAGCCTCCCCTTTCACACTGACTTTGGAATTCTGGAAGTCAGTGAGGATTAAATTCGATGGCCTGAGTTTGACTCGAAGGCCACTACTGCTGCAAATCCTTTTGAAGGTGTCAAGTGAAATGATTGATAGAGTGGACCCTGTGTCCAACTCCATCAATAAGAGAACCCGTTGCAACTTCAGGTCAATGTGAAGTTTTTTCTTAAGGGGCTTGTGTGTCCCTGTCCTCAGAATACTCCTGCGCGATGCACAGAAACCCACCCTGTGTTGGCTGGGGACCCTGGTATCTTTCTGAAGCAATTCTTCCCGAGGTTGGACCTTCTGGCGACCCAAACAGATGGAGGCAATGTGGCCTTGCTTGGAAAATGGTGGAGTGGAATCTGCAGTCAGCTCGCTTGTGGTGTCCTCCACACCCGAAGCACTGAAGAAATGCCGGGGCCTTGTCTGGACACCCCTTCGGCCTTCTTTCTGCTAGCTGGTGAAGTCTGTCCACCTCCTCTTCAGGATCTGCTTCTGAATCTTCCTGAGCATCCTCTTGATGGACGGTCACAGTGGCTGGAGGGTTCCTGGTGAGCCGCAAAGCCTTCACAGCCCCACCTGCTGCTTCCTCAGCTGCAACCTCTTTTAAAGCATCTTGAAACGATACTTCTTCTTTCGCGAAGTTCTTCTGTTGCAGTTCTCTACTTTTTAGGCCACACACGAAACGATCTCGCAGCCTCTCTTCCAGGTCCTTGAACTCACAAGGCCTGGCCACTTGTCTTAAGGCAGCAATGAAGTCCACAGCAGATGCACCCGGCCTCTGGTCTCTCTGCTCGAACACGTGCCTCCAAGCGATGACAGACAATTTAGGCTGGAAATGTTCCTTCAGCATCTTCTTCAAGTCAGCGTACGTTACTGACTCCATAAGTGCAGGGGCCACCAGATTTTCTGCGATGTCAAATGCTTCCTGGCCACAGGCACACAGAAGAGTTGCCGCTTTCAGGCCGTCTTCCCTGATTTGATTTACTCTAAAGTAGTTCTCCACCCTTGCTACGTATGAATTCCATCTCTCTGGGTGGGAGACATCAAAGTCTGTCAAGTGGCCAATTTTTGACATCGTAAACTTTTACGGCCTTCGCTAATTGCCTCCTCTGCAAGCTAGTGTTTTTGGGAAAGGGTCCTTTTGCCGAGCTCACCTCCAGCGATGCTGAACTGGCAGGCTGAGTCGCGAATGCAGGACGCCATCTTCCCGTCTTCAGGGCTTTCTCAGTGATTCCTATTTGTTTCTTTTGCTTGCAGGGATCCCACCTTCGTCGCCAGTTTTATGTATTCCATTCGTTGGCAATTGACAAAGACACATGATGAACAAATAATCTCTTTATTGATCTTCTCCTACAACCAACCAAGCAGCAAAAGGCATGCAGGCCTTTTATACAGCCCTAAACCCGGACAGTGTCAACCAATAGGAACTGGCTGTTTTTGTGCCTTGCGCATGCGTGCAAGGCTGGCACCAACCAGTCTGGTCCCGGGCAGCTTTTGGTTTTCCCGGGACCGTTTGCAACATTTCTGAGCCTGCTCACTACTCCAGCAGGCTCAGGACACAACAGTCACTACGTCTTAGTCACTGCCTGGTAGGACTATTACAATGTATGCTATGTAGAACTGCTCTTGAAAAGCACTGCACTGTGTTCCAGTAAGCTTCTGAGTGCAATTCAAGGGGCTGGTTTCCAGAGTCTGGTTACCTGCAGAGTCTGGTTACCTGCAGAATCCCCTGTCTTCAATGGTTTTATCATGTCTTGGCAAAGCAGACACAATCTAGGTCCTTTCTATGAAACAATGTCATCTCGTAGGACCAAGAAGCGTACCTTTGTCACAACACCCACCCTATGGAACAGCTCTCACCCAAGATTTAAATAATATCAAGTCTTTTGGCCTTCTAGGCCTGACTTTTTTCTCAGACTTTGTGCCAGGATGTTATTGGAACCCATTAAATAAAGTATGTTCTGTTCTGTGTTGTGTGACAGTTTTGTGAGGAGACTGTTTTATGAGAAGGTTTATTTTTTTAAAAAATGTTGCTTTGCAGCTTTTATGTTGTTTTATGTTGTCTATGTGTTTTCTTAGCCACCCAAAGTTATGTAGTTAAGATAGGCAGCCAAATAGATTAAGCAAATTAATAATAATTTTCATCAGCAAAAATGGAGCAGCATGGAGCAGAAATGCCTAATTCTGGCAGCTGGATTTAGATAATTTTCTCCTCTTCCAATGATAGTGTACTGACAGATTCTTTATTATTGTAATCTAAAATATTTAAAGTATACAAATTTAATACAATTTATAAATAAAATATTTCAAAATATTTTCTTAAAGCCACTAGACTATGGGTTATGTGTTAATATTTATTTAATTCTTATAACATTTGAAAATAGATAAGACTGACAGAGAAAGAGAAAACCATTCCTGGTTAACTAATATTATTTGAGGAGCAATCCAATTTTTGAAATTTTCTCCTAATGTTTCCATCATTAGCTGGTTTATAAATAGGAAACAGAAAAGTCCATTTATTACCCAGGATCAGTTAAAAAATTTCCACACAACCAAATAATCAGGTAGTCCTTGATTTACAAGAGTCCATTTAATGACCGTTCGAAGTTACAACAGCACTGAAAAAAGTAACTTATGACTGTTTTTCACAGTCTTTCACCTATGATCATTGCAGCATCCCCAAGATCATGTGATCAAAATTCAGATGCTTGGCAACTGATTCGTATTTATGATGGTTGCAGTGTCCTGGGATCGTGATCAACTTTTGCAACTTTCTGGCAAGCAAAGTCAATGGGGAAGCCAGATTCATTTAACAACTGTGTTCCTAACTTAACAACTGCAGTGATTCACTTAACAACTGTGGCAAGGAAAGTCATAAAATGGGGCAAAATTCACTTAACAAATGTTCTCTTAGCAACATAAATTTTGGGCTCAATTGTGAACATAAGTTGAGGACTACCTGTGAAGCTGAATATTTATATCCTTGCTTATACTATTTTGGTCATAGAGATTATGTAAACATTATGAAAAATGTTCAGTGTGTATGTGCCTGCATGTGTGTGTACGTTTAGTGAATACTGCAGTTTCAGTATAAAAGTAAAGTGCTTTGGTAGGTAAGTATAAATTGTAGATACTAGCCTTACTTTATCCAGTTAGCAAGCAGAGAGATTTCAAAGCCAAACTCCTTTCACACACATCTAAAATTGGGAAAAAAATTCTGGGTGATGAAAAGTTGCTGCGAAAAATGAAGAGTATGAGGTTTCAGAGACATAAGAATTTTCTTGGTAATCACCATTTCACATAAATCATACTAGGCTCTTGAGTTCAGTATTTTTACCTCACTCCAACTAGGCTGAATGGTGGAACCCTTTACAAGCAGTCTCATGAGAACTCCAGAGAGAAGCAAAAACATAGTTAATGAACTCATGATTCTTTGAAACCATTAGAAAGCAACTCAATGGGTTCAGGATTTCTTCCAAAACATTCACTGCCAGTAATGCAATTTCAACAATCCTGTTCTGCAAGAGGGATGTCAAAGATCATTTTTCCAGAGGTTAAAAGAATGCTGGACTGACTTTCAAAGCCTGTAATACTTCCTTACGATAGATACATCACATATTCTGAAGAAATAGTCATGACAATAATCAAAGGCCAATTTGTTTTTAAGTGGCGACAACCTCTAAAAATAAGGCCCAGAGGTACAAATTGCTAGACTTTAGATTTACATACTTTGCATTATGACAGTATTTGTCCTTTAGCCTCTGAGCCACATTTTCTATAAATTAGGATTATACATTCCGTATTGCAAATGTTCTGTAAATAATATGCTGGTTAGGAAAAATGCCCACATCAACACTGGATATGTAAAGTTGATTATCTGATTACAACAATTTTATTTCAATAAATAAAAATGTGATGCAAATTAAAGAGAGAATAACAAATTTTCCAAAATATTGCATAATGTTAATTTTTGAATATGCATGTCTTAATCCAATCTTTACAATATGTAAACAAAGGTTTAAACAAATGTGTCTAAGGTTATATGAACCCTCCATTTATGTGGAGTCTGGTATTCTGTGAGTGTTTATTCTCCTTTATTTTTACCCAAACATCTCTGTTCCTATATATGTCTATTTAGTAATATGTCTCACTGAATTTATATTCTAAATAAGCATGAGTAGCTGCAATCCAGTCCTGGAGTAAGTTAAAAAATTAAAGTCTTCTTTAAGTTCAGCTTCATTGCTGGAGACTGTAAGGACATACCACCCAGTTTTATTGGATTTTTATGAGCCATGGTGGAGCAGTGGTTAGAATGCAGTATTGCAGGCTGACTCTGCCCACTGCCAAGACTTCGATCTTAACTGGCTCAAGGTTGACTCAGCTTTCCATCCTTCCGAGGTCGATAAAATGAGGAACCAGATTGTTGGGGGCAATATGTTGTGTAAACTGCTTAGAGAGTGCTATAAAACCCTATGAAGCGGTATATAAATCTACATGCTATTGCTATATGGAAGTGGTATGCCATTGACTTTTTCCAGGATTTTTTTTTTTTTACTTTCTAGTTTGGACCAAAGCTCTGGGGTTTTCTGGTGGTTTCCAACTAGGTTCAAGTCTGCATAACTTTTTCAAGATCAGCCAAGTTGGGAGTAGATGTGATGGAATGTGCATCTGGAGAAGACGTTTGGGAGGATCTTCACTTTCCAGCAGAGAGGCAGTACAAAATAGGAGATTGTCCAGTTCTGAACTGAATGGGGAAGGGAGGAAAAGGGCCTGGGTTGCCACATCTGGAATCTCCCAGTATATATCTATTCGATTAGAAGGTTATCCCTTTAGCCTGGCAAGATTATGCCTGTTAGATGTAGGCAAATAAACAACTGAACTCAATTGGATTTCACTGAGTTGTGTTTGGGCTTAAGCTTGACAGTCGGTGCCATTAAGAAAATAACCTGAAGCAATTTACATCTAGTATATATATATATAGATAGTACAGTTCCCATCTTGGCCTGTGAAATAGAATCATCTGCATTTCCCCCTATATTCTAATTTTCTCATATCTCAAGACAAATAAAAATATGTGCTTTGCATATTTTAATGCATTATTTTTGTATTAAAATACATTTACTAGATGTTAATCATGTCATATTCCCTTCTATTAAGAAGGCCTACATAAAATTATTTATTCCTTCCTCAGTTAAAACTATTGTAAACGATTTTGATATGCATCAGCCTGGTATTTGAAATTAATGGGAATTCTATGTGCAATTATAACAGTCTTAATCAAATATGGAATTATTAAATGTAACGTATTAATATGAGAATTTTTTTAAAAAATAAAACATCTGTAACATAAAAACCTCTTCCTCCCTGAGTGATGTATAAGTTTTATTTCATTTTCCCTTTTCAATTTTCAATAAGGAGAAGAAAGCAAAATAGAAAGTTTTGCTGTATTTTTATTGGCCTCTCTGAAACAAAGAGGGACTTTTTAAAAAGAGGATTACATTTTGCAAGTTTTACAGATATTTGAAGAATCAAAAAGATAGATTTGGATACCTAATAAAACATTATTTAAAAAAGAATAAAAAGATGCATGTCTATTATATCAGCGTATTATGGAGCAATCTACTTGCCGTAAAAATAGATTTCTCCAGCCCACACCCCTCAAGGATTTCCATGATTCCCAGATAAGACCATGCTTATTGGGAAACACAGAATTATAATCCAACCCAGTGGAACAATTTATGTTATTTTTTCTGCCCCATGGGCAGAATATATTACATAATATTAGGAAGGTCTTGAATATCCACATATTAAGTGAAAAATAAGAATCTGTTATTGATATTTTTACACATGGATTAGCAGGTAAATTAACTGAGGTTATAACATAGTTTTCAGTCCTGCACTCAAAAATGTAAAAACAACATGACTATGTAAACAAATTAATGCTTATTTTCATAGATTGCAGGGAAAAAAGATACTCAGAGAGCTATAGTTACAATTAGTGTGACAGTTGCATAGCTATGCATTAGGGATTTGCAAAATATTCTGTTATGAACTATTTCATGCAAAGAACATTTACTTTCAGATAGTGTGTGTGTGAAACAAAACACATACTGTGATGTTTTATTCTGGACATAATCTGGAAAGCAAATATTTTGTTTTAGTTCCTGCAACTAAATGTTGTCTTGCTCTTGGAGTTGAAGAGTTTTCTTTTTATTCACATTGGAGACAAAGCAGCAGAAGAGGACAACCATATCCCTATCGCTATTGGCTTGAATACTGATATGGGATGATCTCAGTGGAATTTGCAACAAAACAGCAGACATTTAGAAAGCAGAAGCTTTAGAAGTGGAATAGAAGCACGTTGATTTGGGGGAATTCATTTTGACAATTGTGATGGCAAAGAAACTTTCTTTACATAATCGTTGTCTTTCAATAAGCAATATTGTATTGACACATAGAATGTTGTTTTCCTAACCTGGTCCTTCAACTAATGGTGCATCCATCGCCACTAAATCCATTCACATATTTTTTTGCTTTCCTTCCACCTTTCTGAACATTAGAAGGTTCTCCAGAAAGCTAGGTTTGGATATATTAACTTTTTAATAAACATAAGACTTGGATTAATCTAGTAATATCATCTAATATTATAAATTATCCAAGCATTATTTTTTTTAAAAAAAAACACCTTCAAAGTAAAGAAATAACATATTATGTTTTACACTTTTATTTCATATTCAGTATCATCATGTCCAGTGATATTTCAGAATATTATCTGTGAATGATTTGATCCTGATCTCACTGTAAGGCCAATATTTTTTAAGATATGATATAAAAAATTAACTTTGGGCTTTATAACATATGAATGTGATCTGTTTGATAAGAATTTAGTGCTATCTCCAAAGTCTACTAAGTAGGAAATATTTCGAGATATAAAATATAATTAATTTACAATTTAATATATATTTGTAATGCATTCCATCTAGATATGTGGTAATTTTCTTGTGTAGAAAAATAACTGTTTGAAAATAATGCATTCAAAGTTTCAATTAATATCATATTGCAATAAGAAACAGGAAAGTTACAAATTGTTCTGAAGGCTTTTATGCTTAACTCTTATGACAACAGGACTTCTCTAAAGCTTATTATGAGTAAAATGTGATATATGGATACTGCTCCTGGAAAAAGAAAAAAACGTCCTTTGAAATTGAATACATGACTTGTGATTCATCCAGATGCAATGCAGATTTTCTCTTAAATTCTTAAGTGGAAAGTACTTTTCAAATGATCTTTTGTACTTACATGTAAGGAAGAAAAAAAGGAACGTGTAAGAAAAAAAAGAGCAGATGTTAACCTGCAATGGTCCAAATCAACATACACTGTATTTTCTAATCTGAGGTTTAAATTTTAAAATGCCAATAATCTACACTTTGAAAAGAAAAAGAGATACTATGTAAAAAATTCAGTAAAAACACATGACCAATAGTATATATTAGCGGCCTATTAAATGTATTATTGAAATTATCTCTCAAACTAAGCAGCTTATAAGATCTTAAGTAAACAATTATGCTATATGCTGTTCTATTAACATTTTAGGCCACTTTGCTCTGTATCTCTAAAGATATGGATACAGGTTTATGATTTTCAACTGAAAAAGCAGATATTTAGCAGTAACATGAATATGCATAGTAGTGTACCATAGTGGATATAAATCATTTCATATATAAGGTGGTACAATGGGCATATCTTTTCTACAAAGGTTGGTAAGAAAGCTTTGTAAAAAAGTGTCAGTAGATAAGTAAGCAAAGTAAGTATTTGTAAATAAGCAAAGAAACTTTCAATAGAATTGTGAAGTATTTCAAATAGTAAGCAAAGTATTTGGAAGACTAAGTAAAGTATTTGGAAGTAAGTAAAGAAACTTACAATAGAATTGCATGTTCACTCATCCAGTGATTGGCTGCTAAGAGGAATGGAATCAACCATCTGCAGACCAGATGTGAGATCAAGGGAAGTGTGTTGTCTTCCTGCTGTGAAAATTCAGGATATGACAGAAAAGCTGATTTTACTAATCAAACCAACTGATCACTATCACTTTCTTCTGTTTCAAATTGGAATAAATGACACCACCAGAACAGATCTGGAAAGAATAGAAAAAGATTTTGAAGATCTAGGCAGAAGGCAAAAGAGTTTGAAGCAATAGTGAGATTTTTATCCGTACTTCCAACTGAAGTTCATGGACTGAAGAAGAAACAGAGTGTTCTAGAGGGCAACCACTGACTCAAGGGATGGTATCATCAAAACAAGTTTGAAATCCTAAAATGACCCCCCAAAGGGGGGGGGGCTTAGGTATGAACAGAACAAGATCAAGGAGATTCTCAGTCCATGGGTTGGGAAGATGGCAATAAAGCAACAGACAATAGAAAGTTAATCTTCTTTATTCCTATCATGCATCTGTCTTCTTGCAAAACTAACAAAGTGGTTCAGCTATCAGATGTGCACCATGGAGGTCAGAAAAGAAATGCATATGAAAATAGGTTAAAACTAAATACACATGGAGAAGTGCAATGGGTTACCTCAGGGTTCTGTCTAGTGGTCTTCAACAATTTTATAAATGATGGAAATAGATGGGATGCTCTACATATTTTCAGATGATACCAAGTTGGGGGGATTGCTGACATTTCAGAAGAAAGGCTAAAAGTTCAAGGCTCTTCGATGGAATAGAATATTGGGCTCAATGTCATGGTTTTACATTTCTGTAGGAAACTCTGGATGCACAGTTACAAATTAGGCAATACCTACGAGAAGGATCTAAGTGTCCTGGTAGACCACAAAATTAAGTATGAGTCATCGGTGTGCTACAACTGCCAAAAGAACCAGTATAATTTTGGGATGCCTCATTGAGTTATAATGACATGTTTCTAGGAAGTTCTGTTCTAAAATTGTAATGGTCAGACTGCACCTGGAATACTCTACTTTGTTTTGATTACCACAATCCAAAGAGAATAGTAAAGATCTAGAAAAAGTAAGAGAAGACCAACACAGATGGTGAGTGCCTTGTAGCTTAAATTCTGTAAAGAATGGCTAAAGAAAGTGAATGTGTTTAGTTAGAAGAGAAGACTAAGAGGAGATATGCAGCAGTCTTCCAATGCTTGAAGAGCTATAACAAGGAAGAGACATGGATTTGTTTTCATTTTAAATATTTTGCTCTTCTGTTTAATTGTGTCTTTTATATACTAATTTTTGGTCACCCAGAGCCATATGGAAATCAGGCAGTCTATAAATTTAATAATAATGCCAGAAAGTTGGATGAAAGCTTTACAGAGAGATCCACAAAATTCAGGAGTGCTTCCATATTCAAATCTGACTTTTCAAGCCATGGCCAAGAACACCTTTTATTAACTTTGATTAATACACCAGCTGAATTCCTTTTTTAAAAAATCACCTTAAAACTACAGAAAACAGAGCAGTAGCCTCTAGACCAGGGGTGTCAAACCGCACCCACCCCATTGCCAGCAATGAAAAAAAGTCACAATACGTGACGACACGTCACGTGACGTTGCAAGTTTGACACTCCTGCTCTAGACTTTAACTGTGATAATGGACTTGAATGTATTTAACAAACCATAAATAAAACTAGGCCTAATTTAGTATAATGTATGAACCAGAATAACCAGTCTTTGGAAGGGGGTAATAATGTTTTTCTTCTCATTGCAAATCAACATAACCACCTTGGGTAAGTTGTGCAAACCCTCCATGCTGCTTTTAGTTGCAAAGTATAAAACCTATGATTACTTGTGATATGCTTATGTAACAGTTTTCTAGCAGTTGTGGGATTAGATTTTTGTGCTAGTACAGTGGTCCACAGAAAGGAAGTATTCACCTACTTTTTTAAAAATTAAAAGGATTGTTTTAAAATATCTGTCAAAAAAAATAGTGTGTAAACTGGCATACTATACAACTCAAAACACCATCCTTTATATTTATTTGCAAATATATACTGGGATACAAAAAGGCCTCTATTAGATGATAAAGGACATCCTGGGACTGTTTTTTCATATGGTAAATGGCTGGTTTATGTTTTATGGCTCTTTATGACAGCCTGGCAGAGACAACCATTTTGCTAATTGACACCTCCTATCCAGCCATTTTATGCATCCACTACATTCTGTCAACATTTTATCTCTACCCTCCATAGAGGGTCCATCCAGTTAGATTAATTATTCTTTGGTTAGATCTTATCTTCTGTTACTGTATTTCTGATCCAAAACATCTCCCCAGCCTCCGCCGTGCCCAATATTTGCTTTCTTAAGAAGAAAAAAGATATTAAGACATTGAAACACTGATCTTCTAACTTGTGAAAGTGTTTGGCCAAGTGAAATTGATCTCTTTCAGTTGTCCTGTATTGCTGAAGCTTTACTGATTTGAATCAAATTCTGAAACTCAAGATGAAGATGGGAAAATAACTGTGATTGTAACTTCAGCATATTCTGAAGCTGAGTTGGGCAATGAGGAGAACTGTGAACTTCAGTGAGGAAAAGCATTCAAAGGAAAGATTACCATAACAAATATATGCTGTGCTAAGTTCAGAGAGGGAGGAGGAATCTCTTTTTCATATTGGCCATGGGGGTGAAAACTCAATATGAGAATGAAAAGAGAGAGAGCTGTCCAGTTTGAGAAGGTCAGGATGATCTTGGTAAGGATTTTTCTCTGTAAAAGTTAACAAGCTCTTCACAAAGTACAAAATGGTAGAAGTGGGAGGCACATGTGACCTGCCTGGAATATGTACCTCTGGTACCTTTCACAAATCTAGCCAGTAACTGTAATGTCTTTTTGAACTTTCTGAGTTGTAATTAAAACAGGGCTTATTTAGATACCATAATAAATGTCAGAAACAATGAATTAACATTATTGGTAAGTCTTACTGGACCAGAGAGAGATATTAAAAACATTTCCTCATGTCCTGAAAATTTTAAAGGCAACAACTAATGTGTTTGGCACAACTAATTTCCAAACCAATTCCATGTTGTTTTTTCTTTACAGGCAGATAGGTGGTCCTTCCTAGGACACTAAGCCACCACTGGGTTGTCTTCTTTTGACTTTGCATGGTATGAGCCCAGCCTTGTGCTTTGCAAATGTTCTAGGCAAGATGGGTGGCAAACAAGTCTAATAAATCAATATTTTAACCTTAATGAGAACGTGAATCCAGTCAATTTCGGACTAATTAACAAACTAGGATAAGCAAAAACATAATAAAACCTAAAATGTCAATACACCCCAAAATGGAATTGAACAGGGTTCAAGGCATCAATTATCTGAAGATACTTTGCTGTTCAAGATGGAGCAACAAATGATATTCCTCCCCCTCATTTACTCAAAGTGCATAACGCTTCAAACTGGCCAGATTATTTTGGCACATGAGACAGAAAATATGACGAGTACAGTTCTCTGATTCCAGCAATACAGTACAATGCCAAGAAAAAAAGTTAAGCAAACTAACCTCCTGAAAAAAATGCTGCTACCTCAGAACTGCTGTTTGAGACCACATTCTATTAAATGGTAGAACTGGCTCTATTTGTAAGGTCAGTGAAATTAGCTGTTGGTAATGCTACCTCAATCCAGGGGCAGATAAGAGAAATAGATTTGCTTGAAATGAATGTAATAAAAGGGCATATGATAGAAATAAAGCACATTGCCAAAATGTTTAACACTGAGCACAGAATAAAATAAGACTATTGTCCTTGGT
Organism: Protobothrops mucrosquamatus; assembly: GCF_001527695.2. Taxonomy (NCBI): domain Eukaryota; kingdom Metazoa; phylum Chordata; class Lepidosauria; order Squamata; family Viperidae; genus Protobothrops; species Protobothrops mucrosquamatus. The sequence goes on from NW_015386431.1 coordinate 918,121, forward strand.
TGTTTAATGTCTTTATGGAAAATGTACAAGGAATGATCGCACTGGCATAAGAGTTGAGTTGAACAGGGCTATGCACGTATGTGGATGCAGATGCTATGTAGATATCTGAAAATCACATGCTATGAATGATAGATAGTATAATGCAATGAGGATTATGGATGTATCAAAGACTATGAAAGCTCCCCATCCTTTGAAATGCTCACCCTATTGCTGGAATAATTACAAAGAAAATGATATTTGTATTATATTCATGTTGGAGAGGAAGGGATTACAAGAGACTAAGGAGATACATAATGGGTGATACATATAGAAAGGAAGAAGCTAGTACTGGCTGTTTGCCTAGCCAGCCACTGAGGAAGCAAGTGTGAAACTTGCTTTAGTGTGAAAATAATAATAATAATAATAATAATAATAATAATAATAATAATAATAATAATAATAATAATAATAATAATAATAATAAAGTTGGAAGGGACCTTGGAGGTCATCTAATCCAACCCCCTACTCAGGCAGGAAACCCTATACCATTTCAGATGAATGGCTGTCCAATCTCTTCTTAAAGACTTCCAGTGTTGGAGCATTCACAGCTTCTGGAGGCAGGTTGTTCCACTGGTTAATTGTTCTGTCAGGAGGTTTCTCCTTCGTTCTAGGTTGCTTCTCTCTTTGGTTAGTTTCCATCCATTGCTGCTTCTTGTCTTGCCTTCAGGTGCTTTGGAGAATAGCTTGATTATCTCTTCTTGGGGTAACCCCTGAGATATTGGAACACTGCTATCAATTACTGTCTTGTCAATTTCAGGCTGTAAAAGGAATGTAATAAACTAATGAAGGTTACAGAGCTGAGCCTGTTAACTTGCATTTAGCACTTTTCAGTAACATCTGCACTGTGAAGAGAAGCAGCTCAGGAAGAGATAGCTTGTATAGGCATTCTCTCTAACCTGAAAAATGGGGCAGGGAAGGGGAGGAAAAAAATAGGGTCAGGCACTGGATGTGTAGTAACTGTAGTAAAGGTAAATATGTGACACAGAGGGAGATATTACAATGGTCATAAATATGGGCATTGGTCTCAAGTTTTTATCACAATCATAACCAAATGGTCGCTGTCCAAGGCAGTTGCTAAATGAGGACTACTGTAACTGAAAGGGAAAAGAGATTGCTATTTATGTATGACTTGAAATCATTTAAAATGAGAGAAGGCACATAAATGTATATACATTAATAGTAAATTTACTAAAGGGAAAATGAGAACTCTTAAGATGTGTAAATGCTAAAAACAAGCTTATATGTAATAGAATGAACCCTGCGAACTATAGTACAGATCTATACATTTTTGTTTAATATATGGAAGCTCAATGGCAAATTTTTAAATAACAAATTGACACAATTTCTGGAAAAAAGATAATTAATCCTAGAAGCCCAACCAACCTCTAGGAAAGGCCACTCCACTCTGAACCATTATTTAGTCCTGTTGCATATTGCAAAAAAATAAAAAAAAAAATCCAGCCCCACAAAGAGAGTAACTGTTTTCTGCATTTATAGCACCAAGGACAAACTGCCAAAAACTCAACAAAATGGTACTTGACCAGGGATTAATCTTTCATACAGATGCTCTGTAAAAAAAAAATTGAAAGTAAGATAATAATCCTTTTATTACAAACATCTCTATGAATAATAACTCCAGAATGGTATTTTGGCCCCAGTACTTTTTTAATTAGGCAAAGACTCTGGGACAAAAGCTCATAACATTTGATTACTACGCTGTTCTCCAGTTCATTTAAGCATCTCTTATCAAACACCTGGCATATGGCCTCACATTTAACCAATCTAAGTCACAGTACTTGCAAGATAAATATAACAGAATAACGGAATTGGAAGGGACAGTCCAGGCATGTCAAACTCGCAATGTCACGTGATGTCATGCAACATATCACGACTTTTTCCCCATTGCCGGCAATGGGGTGGACGGAGTTTCAGTATGATGCATCTGGCCTGCGGGCCAGCAGTTTGACATGCCTGTTCTAATCCAACCCCCTGCTCAGGCAGGAAAGCCTTACCATTTCAAATGACTTTTGCAGTGATGTAATTAAATACTTTCCCATCACTGGTCCTGCTAGGAAGATTCCATGGGAAACTCTCTTCTAAGTCATGATTTCTATAAAACCTTTCTATAGTTTTTTCTCAGTAAAGCAATGCATTTGGGGACTGTTCAAGGATCCTGAGTTTCTAAATGCTTTCCCTTCCTCTTAGTAATACTCCATGAATTCTTGTTTTCCTCAACCCTGCAACTAGCTCCACAGCTTTGTACATTCTTGGCTTCAATTTGGGCCTCCAGGAATTATACTTTACCCAATAAGGTAGTAAAATGCTTGTTCACTCATCACTTTTCTACCTTCACTGATTGGAAAAAACAATGAAAATAGTCAAGTGCATTCATGTTCCTTCAGAGAGATCATCCTCAAACCATTGCTCTTTATGCTGTCAGTGAAAGATGCTAGTAGACTCTTTTGGGGGTCTATTTATCCAACAGCTGTGAGGCAGATTATTAGACAAGTAAGTTATCTCAGATAGAAGAAATGAAATGTTTAGTGCTACCATATCTAGGTTACAAAAAA
>NW_015386431.1:921616-929896 GCF_001527695.2 Protobothrops mucrosquamatus
GAGAGAGAGAGAGAGAGAGAGAGAGAGAGAGAGAGAGAGAGAGAGAGAGAGAGAAGCAATTCTCTTGTTTAATGCATTTAGTAAAGAATCCTCTAGTACAGGGGTGTTAAACTGCCGGCCCGCAGGCTGGATGCGTCACACCAAAACTGGGCCCACCTCTTTGCCGGCAATGGGAAAAAAGTTGCAATACGTCGCGACACGTCATGTGACATCATGAGTTTGACACCCGTGCTCTAGTAGTAAGATCTAGCATTAACTTGTCCAGGGTGGAAAAGAATATTTTTCTTACAATAACACTAGACTAGTAGTTTCTACTACATGCTACCTTATTTTCTCCTGTCTGCTGTTTCAGGTTCAGATATATTATTTTTCCAAAATGTGAGTGGGTGCTTCTGAAAAGTCAGTGGGCTTCAAGGATACTAGTTTTATCTTGGGTAGAACATGGACTGGAACTGCACATCATAAAATCATGACTTGTATAGGAGTTTGGCTTTTAATCTAAGTTTTACAAAGCAGACAAAACTTGTGCAAGCTAACTCTGATGACTTGGAGATTTGAGATATTAAAACAGTATGATTTCATTCAGATTTGTGATTTCCTGCATGATAACACTGATATTACCTAGTTGGCTAATCAAATGTCTGCAAGAAAACAACCAAGCTCAGAGAGCACCAAGGACACCATAGATTTGTGATTTCAGATTCAAAGACATATGGATTCAATGTGGACTGCATTGATGAGGTTATGTAAAAAAAATCCATTTGAATGGAAACATTCAAATTTTCCAGTAGCTTCATTTTGGGCAGACCCAGACAAAAATAGGATTGTACATCCATTACCAGACATTAACCCTGCCAGTTTTTACATTTATGGTGCCTCTTTTAATGAGCAATAGGGATGAAAAAAGGAGTACATGAAAAGGGATCATTGATTTGTTCTTGTACAAAAAATAACTTAGTGGGGGGGAAGGGGAAGAACAGCTGAAAGGAAAACTTGATCCTTCATGGAAAGCCCCCCCCCCCAATCATTAGTTTCAGTGAGATACCAGCCTGGACAGGGTAAATTGATAAAGCTTGCCCTCTCATGGGCAGGGCTCAGTTTTATCCAGGCTGTCTCTGGCTGGCAATGTTCTATGTGCTTTACTTAGCATAGGCATCAGCAAATGTGGGATAGTGAGATAAGCAGGTTACAGAGAAAGTCTGGCACAAACAAGATGACATTTGTAGCCGCATCACCCCTTGAAAGCAATTAACATTTGGTCCAGCAGCTGTTGTGTTAGCCTAATGTCTATGCATTAATGAGAGCCTTTAATCCCTCAAGCTATGCAGAATGTAAAAATAAGGTTTGATCTTAAAGCAAGCCCTTGATTGGTCAATCCTGAGTCCACATCATATCGCTGAGAATTGAGCTTAGAAACTGAAGGAAGCTTAAAGTAGAACTATGATAGGAAGAGACTTTAATTAAGTGAAAAATCCATTGCTCAATCACTCATAGTGTCAGAGTCTTTTGATATTCAACCCACTACTTGGAATTCTCCATATGTAGAAATGAAGTTATAATATTGTAGAGTGTCTGTAATAAAGCCTGAAGCAGCCAGAACAAACAGAAAAACAAAACAAATCTGTTATTTGTGTGCATGGCCTGGAGCACTCTGTTGCCATTTTATTTGATTTGTTGCACCGAGTCTCTGATTCATAATTTTTTATTGATAGATAACTTTGCTGAATTGATGTGCCCCTTCAAAGTTTTGTATAGCACATATAATATGAATAGAGAATACTTTTTTTCCTCTCATAATGACAAAACTCTGGATGCTCCAATGAAAATAAATACAAGATGATTCTGGACTAATAAGGGTATTTTTTGTTGTTGTTTGCTTTTACCTAATGCTTAGTGTAATGTATTGTGTTAAACTTATGTAAAAGTGCAGAGGTCTGTGCAAGGACCGTTAGCAGACCACGTGACCTGCTAGCCAGACTTGCTATCTGCAAGGTTGATTAGTATGCATTTGAGCGGGAGAATACGGTGCATTCATTGGCTGACGCCGCCCAAAGCTAAATGTATAAATAGGGGCGGAGCCAGGCTTGTTAGTTTCTGTTTTGTCTTCAATAAAGAAGTACTTGTTTAATACTCCTGCCTCTTCAATGCTGAACCCAGCAGAAAACAGAACATTGGTGATGAAAGTGGGATCGTGCTGCCGAAATTCGATGAGCTGAGTCACTATGGGGAAAGGCCTAGCAAGCGCCTAGGCGGAACGACGTTCCAAACCCCCACTCACTCTTTTCCTGTCAGTACGAAGATGCTGGAGGAGACTGCTTCTACGGACAGCCCTGGAAGTCCCACGGAAGCCTGCGCAGCACGATGCATTGAAAAGGCTGCCAAAGACTCACCATGGCAAAGATAGGTCGACTCTCAGAATTCGACGTCGCCCATCCAGAGAGTGGAGCTCCTACGTCGCGAGTCAACCAAGTTCAGGAAGACGGATTGAAGACCACGATGCTGCTGTGTGTTTGCGGTCAAGCAACATTCGACATCGCAGAGAACTTGGCTGCACCAGCGCCGCTTGAGTCCATTGCATACGCAGAACTGAAAAAATGCTCAAGGAACATTTTGAGCCGAAGCTTTCGGTCATCGCTTGGCAACATGCTTTTGAACAGCGAGACCACTGCCCCAGCGAGATAGCCGCCGACTTCATAGCTGCTCTTCGCCAAGCTTCACGGCCATGCATATTCAAGGACCTTGAAGAACGGCTAATGGACGCTTTAGTTTGCGGTCTGAGGAGCCGAGAACTTCAACAGAAAATCTTTGCTAAAGAGACTGTCTCTTTTCAAGATGTGTTGAGGGAGATAATGGCCGAAGAAGCAGCAGGCGGAGCTGTTAAAGCCTTGCGGCTCTCCAAGAACCCTCCTTGCTTGGACACCATCCACCAAGAGGACGCCAAGAGGGTTGAAGACTCTGAATGGGACCACAAAGTCGATTGGTTACAGCAACCTCCAGAAAGAAGGCCTCAACTGCAATATGACAAGGCAGTTCCCTTCTCTCGGTGTTTCGGGTGTGGAGGCCACCACAAATGGATGGACTGCCAGTTCTGCACTGCAATTTGCTGGGCATATGGCAGGCAAGGCCATGTCGCAGCCGTTTGTTTGGGTCACAGAAAAGAACATTCATCGGAAGAGTTGCCTCGGAAAGGTACCGGGGTTCCCAGTCAGAACAGGTTGGGTTTTTGCACGAGTAGGAGGAGTGTATTTAGGATAGGTGTCCATTTCCCACTCAAGAAGAAGCTACACCTCGAAGTCAAGTTGCAAGGGTTTCCTTTCAACATGGAGTTGGGCACAGGTTCATCTCTGTCAATAATCTCCCAAAGCACACTGAAGCAGATTTGTTGTAGAAGCGGCCAACGAGTTAAGCTCAGGCCGTCGAACCTCATTTTAACAGACTTCCAGAATTCCCGGGTCAGTGTCAAGCGGGAGGCCACACGGGGTGCAATTTGGGAACTTCAAGGGCCCTTTGGATGTCGTAGTTGTCAAGGGCAACCGCACTAACCTAATTGGGCTTGATTGGTTTGATGCTTTGGGAATTCAGGTGACTGGGTTAAACAGTTTGGAAACTGCAGTGTGTAAAGAGTTTGCTGATGTGTTCAGCTCTGAGTTGGGGGCATACAAAGGGGCCCCAATTTCTCTCCGGCTTGACCCTAAGATAGCACCGATTAGGATTAAGCCTTGTTGGTTGCCTTTTGCCTTGAAGCAGAGAATCAATGCAGAGCTGGACAGCAGTCCATGGGAAACCCCCATTGTCACGGCACTTAAGGCCAACAGAGAAGTCCGCATTTGTGCTGACTATAAATGCACGCTGAACAAAGCTCTCCAGCCGCACTCTTATCCGGTGCCTTTAGTCAGCCACATCTTGGCTTCACTACAGGGAGGTTGCATTTTTGCCAAATTAGATTTGACACAGGCCTACTAGCAGCTGCCGGTGGATGACGCCACGGCAGAGGCCCAAACCATTGTAACCCACCAGGGGGATTTCAAGTTGCAACATTTACAATTCGGGGTTAATGTAGCCCCTGGCATTTTTCAGAGCGTGATGGAGTGCATGCTCAACAACATTCCGGATGTATGCCCATATTTCGATGATGTCCTCATAGCTTGGGAATCAGTCGAAAACCTCACTGACAGGCTAAGGGCCGTCTTGCGGCGTTTCTGCAAAGTGGGGCTGAAGCTCAAACAGGAGAAATGCAAAATTGGAGTCACTTTCACAGAATTCCTGGGATTTCGTATAGATGCCGAAGGCATTCATCCTGCTGAATCCAAGCTCAAAGCAATTCAGCAGGCTCCCAGTCCCAAGATGAAGGGAGAGCTTCAAGCCTTCCTGGGACTCCTTAATTTCTACCATGCTTTCCTCCCCCACAAGGCCACAGTGGCAGAGCCATTACACTGGCTCTTGGGCAAACAGGCCCCATGGAAGTGGACAAATGTCCACAAGAGGAGTTTTGCTGCAGTAAAAGCATTGTTGTCCTCAAATGTGGTGTTGGCTCATTTCAATGAGCAATTGCCAGTCTGCATCGCATGTGATGCATCCCCTTATGGGATCGGAGCTGTGTTAAGCCATTTTAGGGCTGATGGGACACAAGTCCCTATAGCATATTACTCCAGAACTCTTTCTGCTACAGAGCGCAATTATGCACAAATAGACAGGGAAGCATTGGCAATTATGGCGGGCATCAAGAAGTTTCACGACTTCTTGTATGGTCGCCATTTCATGGTCTTCACTGACCACAAGCAACGTCTGGGGTTAATTCACTATGAACAAGCAGACATCCCAAATTATCTCTCCTAGAATGTTGAGGTGGTCAATCTTCCTCTCTGCTTATGACTATTGCCTGGTTCACAAATTGGGTAAGGAAATGGGCCATGTTGACGGCCTCTACAGCATGTCAACATGGCCATGTTGACGGCCATGTTGACATGCCTCTACAGCTATTAGAATCAGATCCTGCACTGGCCAACCACATCCTGTCTATCCAGGATTTGCTGGAGTCTCCCCTCAATGTAGGGGAAGTTGCTGCAGAAACAGCTACTGATAACACGCTGAGCCGCATGTTGAACTGGGTGCTCACAGGATGGCCTGACACGTGTCCTAGCTCTAACTTCCAGAGTTTCTGGAAAAGGAAGCATGCGTTATCCACCTTTAAGAGTTGTGTCTTGTGGGGTAGCACGGTAGTGATCCTGACCTCACTGAGGACTAGAGTCCTCGATTCTCTGCATGAGGGACATCCAGGCATAGTCTGGATGAAGGCGCTCATGCGTAGCTACCTCTGGTGGCCTGGACTAGTTAAAGTCATTGAGGCCCAGGTCCACAGGTGTCACATTTGCCAGCAGTCAAGGCCAGAAATGCCACGTGCTCCTGTACATAGATGGGAGACCACACAACCCCCTTGGTCGAGGATTCATATTGACTTTGCTGGCCCCTTTCAGGGGCAACTCTTCCTCATTGTTGTGGACAGTCACTCCAAGTGGCTAGAGGTCGTTCCAGTGTCCACTATGACTATTGCCAGGACCTTCCAGGTGCTGAGGGGCATTTTTGCAATGCATGGGCTCCCAGACGTCATAGTCTCAGACAATGGGGCTCAATTTACATCCTCAGAGTTTCAGTTCTTTCTGAGGGCAAATATGATTAGGCATGCCACATCAGCTCCTAATGGCCAAGCGGAACGCATGGTTCGCACAACAAAGGAATCCTTAAAGAGGATCACCCATGACAATTGGCATCACAGGTTGGCAGACTTCCTCCTCTGCCAATGTACAACGCTCTGCACTTCTACGGGCAAAAGCCCAGCTGAGCTAAGATGGGGGCACCGGTTGATCACGAAGCTGGATTGCTTCGTGATCAACCAAGGCACTTGCAAGTGGGTGATCCAGTTTGGGCATGCAACTATGGACCAGGGGCACTGTGGGTGGTAACTGTGGTTTGCAAGGTGTCAGAGCCGCTCTCATATGAAGTGACCCTGGAAGTCGGTCATGTGCTCCGCAGGCACATTGACCAGCTGCATTGGAGGTTACCATGCCACTCTTCCGCTCCTGACTCTGCTCTCAGGGGGGAGGACGATCACGATTGTGATCGTGAATCTGAGTCTCTCGGTGAAGGTGGAGCAATGCAATCACCGAACGGGGTTTTTGCCAACGAGGCTGCTCCTAACTCAGGCACTGTGCCCATGGGACATTGCTCTCAATCGGTGCCAATGTGACATTGCTCTCAATTGGCTTTTTATACCGATCCGGTGGATTCTTCTCCACCGCGGAACTCTGGCTCAGGCCTACCGGAACAGGCCAGCCATAGGGAAATGGACAAAGGTTTGGATATACTGGAACAGGCCCGTCTTCACGAACCGGCTTCACCCGTATCAAACGAGTCACACAGGTCTGCCGAGCCTGGCAGGCGAGCTTGGAGATCGGGAACTAGCAGCAGCTCTGAGACGTTCGGAGCAGGCAAAAGGCTCACCGAAGTTTCTAAAGGACTACGTGAGGTTTTTGTCACTGCAAACCTAAAATGCTTATGTATTTTTATTGCAAACTAAAATGCTTATGTAAGTTCTTGGAACTTTGAATGCCTAAGTACTTTAATGTTTGTGCCTTTTTATAACCTGCAATGTTAAGTATTTTTAATACTGACAGTGTATTGTAAGGCTCTTTGTACCATTGAATGTCATTGTGTTTCCTTTGAAACGTGTGTAATCTTTGAACAACAAACAATGCTTTGTATGTGTTAAAGAACCAGGAGGGGAGGGGTGTAATGTATTGTGTTAAACTTATGTAAAAGTGCAGAGGTCTGTGCAAGGACCGTTAGCAGACCACGTACCTGCTAGCCAGACTTGCTGTCTGCACGGTTGATTAGTATGCATTTGAGCAGAATACGGTGCATTCATTGGCTGACACCGCCCAAAGCTGAATGTATAAATAGGGGCAGAGCCAGGCTTGTTAATTTCTGTTTTGTCTTCAGTAAAGAAGTACCTGTTTAATACTCCTGCCTCTTCAATGCTGAACCCAGCAGAAAACAGAACACTTAGTTAGACTATAAAATGCACTGGCCACAGTTGTAGAGATAACCTTCAATTCAGATGGTTTAGATCAGTGCTTTTCAACATTTTCACAGATTGTACCACTTTTAGGATATGGCAGTATTCGAGTATCACCAGTTGCCTAGCAAGGTGTCAAAAGCTTGATGACCAAAAAAAAAAAGGAAAAAAATTATAAAGTACAGATAGTCCTTGACTTACAACAGTTCACTTAGTGACTGTTACAATGGCACTGAAAAAAGTGACTTATGACTCAGGGTCACGTGATTTACATGCAGATGCTTAGTAACTGATTCATATTTATAATGGTTGCAATGTTTCAGGGTCATGTAATCCCCTTTTGCAACTTCTAACAAGCAAAGTCAATGGGGAAACCAGATTCACTTAACAACCGTGTTACTAATTTAACAACTGCAGTGATTCACTTAACAAACGTGGCAAGAAAAGTCGTAAAATGGGACAAAACTCATTTAACAAATTTCTCATTTAGCAACATAAATTGTGGGCTCAATTGTGGTCATAGGTTGAGGATTCTCTGTACACCCACTTATCACACTTTTAATGGGAAACTTGTGCCTGTTTCTCTGACATTAATCTTTGCACTGTTCTATCCCCTTGTCTCCCTCTGCTTGTCTCAAAGAAGCCTCTCTTCTTCTCTGTCTCTCTTTCTTTGTCCCCTTCTCTTTCCCTGTCATCTTTTCTTTCTCTCCCCTTCCTGCCAAAATCTCCTGCTTTTATATCCTCTCCTCTCCCCCCCCTCCTCCTTTTCTCTTTGGTGCAACTCCAGCTGACTCCTCCTTCCCAAGGTTGCGCTTTGCTCCCGGAAGTGCCAATCAGCTAGAGCCCCGCGCCAATCATCTGGAGCCCCACGCCGATCCTGGGTGCTCAGCAGAGCCCTGGCAACACTGCAGCTCTAGTAGACTCCCCCACAGGCCTGTGCAGTGCTGCCACCACTTTAGCTCATCCTCCCACTACACTTTTACACTTTTTTACACTTTTTTTTAACAGTGCTTTTCAACCCGTCGTATGCGTACCACCTGACAGGTGCCTACGTACCACCAGTGGTACATGTACCCTGGGTTGAAAAGCACTGGTTTAGATGATTCAGTAAGGGGACTGGATATGAAGACATCAAGTTATCAATGGCTGCTAATTTTGGTGTCAGTTGACTACCTCCAAAATCTCAGGCAGCATATTTAATACTTAAA
>NW_015386431.1:929996-936274 GCF_001527695.2 Protobothrops mucrosquamatus
AAACCCCTCTAAAAATTGCCCTAGGCCAGTCCCGCTTGTTGGAATAGCCATGTCTTAAGGGCGCGGCGGAAGGAAGGGAGATCAGGGATCACCCTGATCTCTGGGGGCAGCTCATTCCAGAGGGTGGGAGCTCCCACAGAGAAGGCCCTCCCCCTTGGGGTCGCCAGCCGGCACTGTCTGGCCGACGGCACCCTGAGGACGGCACTTAAATGCCAGTTGTTTGGAACATGAGAAGGCTATTAGCCATGATTGTGCATTTTCCTAAATCCATTTGATTGCCCATTAGATATACAGTAGCATTTTGGACTTGGTGGGCCATTAGGATTCAGCACTATGGACTCCAGCTGCCATGACAGAACCACACCATCCCTTCTGGTCTCTATCTGTAGAATGACTGAGCTTGGAAAGCTTGCTGTATTTTAAATTTCCCCAAAAGCTTAGAGCAGGGGTTTCAAACTGCCAGCCCATGGGACGGTTGCATCATGTGGAGGCCATGCCCCACCCCAGCTCCGGCAATACAAAAAAAGTTGTGATACGTCGCGACACATCATGTGACGTGGCGAGTTTGACACCCATGGCTTAGAGCAGTGGTTCTCAACCTTCCTAATGCCGTGACCCTTTAATACAGTTCCTCATGTTGTGGTGACCCCCAACCATAAAAGTATTTTCGTTGCTACTTCATAACTGTAATTTTGCTACTGTTATGAATCGTAATGTAAATATCTGATATGCAGGATCAGACTCTAGACTCCAGAAGATAGAACCATCCAACAAAAGGAATTCCACAACTATAGGTAGTCCTCAACTTATGACCACGACTGAGCCCAACATTTCTGTTGCTAAGCAAGGCAGTTGTTAAGTGAGTTGCACCCATTTTATGACCTTTCTTGCTGCAGTTGTTAAGTGAATCACTGCAGTTATTAAGTTAGGAACACAGTTGTTAAATGAATCTGGCTTCCCCATTGACTTTGTTTGTCAAAAGATTGCTAAAAATAATCACATGACCCTGGGACACTGCAACCACCATAAATACAGGCCAGTTGCCAAGCATCCACATTTTGATCACATAACCAATTGAAGGAAAAGCAGCAAGAGAATGGAAGAAAGGAAAAGGGTTATAAATAAAAAATCAGAACCCCTATAACATTTTGTGGATGAAGTGAGGGGTTACATGACTACTTTTTCATGGAAGTTTCCCAAAACAGAAGGGTACGACTTTACAGCTGTCCCAAATTCCAGCTATTTCATTCCCTCCTTCCAACATTTTCACCTTCCACTGAGCGTACTTGATTCTCATCTAAATGTTTTCTGACAAGTCCCTCTCTCAATGCATTTCCTTTTTCCTAACAATTTCTGGCAGTGGAGTATACACTTCCCCAATCGGAGCCTCGCCTTTGGATCCTGACCAGGCAGGAGGCAGAATAAAAGGAAGCCATTTAAAGGTGGGAGGAGGGAAAATCCCGAGGTTGGCTTGCTCCCGATTCACGACGAAAAAGGCGAAGGAAAGCTCGCAATTTGGGCTGGCAGGCAGGCAGGCTGGCTTGCTGGCTTTCTCGCCCGCGCCAACTCCCTTCTCTTCACTTGCAGCCGGGCAATTCCGAGTTTAAGCGCAGCTCCTAGCAACCCCGAGGAAAATCCCACAGATGGGGGTGGAGAGACTCAATTAAGGTGCTTGCAACCCCCCCACGCAAGGGCAGAGACCAACCCCAGTTTTTTTTTAAAAAGCTAAGATTAAAAAAAATACAATCCAAAAGTGCTATTTAAAAAAGCAATTGCACTGAATGCATCAAGGTGAGCTGGCGGAAAGAAAAGATGATCGTCGGCGCTTTTATTCACAGATACCAGATTTTTTTCCCCCCAGATCATAAAATGTCCATTCCTCCCTCCAAAAGGGAGGGAATCAAAATACAAATGGAACCCACCCCACGGCAAAGCCCTCCGGCGTGCTGATTCCACAGCTAACAACCCTTCCTTCCCTCCCTCCCTCCTTCCTCCTTCCTCCTCCTCCTGCCTCAGCCCCCCTCAACTCCCCACCAGCCCGTCTCCTCTCTTCCACAGAGGCGCAAGCAACTGCACGCAAGCGCGATCTGGAGCAGCTCCGCCGGCTTCACAGATTCCCCGGGAAGATACGTCACGGACGCCAATGTCTGTGCTGCGGCTTCTGATTGGTGAAAAGGCTGGTAGAAGGCGGGCTGAGTCGTTGGCTTTTGCTAACTCTACCTGAGAGGCGGGGAGTTGCTCCTTTGATGCTTTAAGTCTTACCATTCTCTGTGTTGTTTTTATCCGCCTGGAGACGGTGTCTCGGTTCCTAAGACCATTGGAAATATGTGTTTTCCGATGGTCTTAGGTGACCCCTGTGAAAGGGTCGTTCGACCCCCCAAAGGAGTCACGACCCACAGGTTGAGAACCACTGGCTTAGAGGGTATTGAATTATTACACTAAAAGCTCTAGGGCAGCAATTAGAAGTTGTGATCAGTATTTGTTGTACTGATTTCTTGTTGCTGAATTGATTTCCTCCATAATATTTTCTCTTTATGCTTTTTCTTGCACTTTGAGGTGACTGATTTTTGAGAAGGGGAGGTTTAATGTAAGAAATCAACATACTCTGCACTGGTAAGCAATTTTCCCCCCTTGATCAGCATTTTGATTTGGTTTGGATTTCTTTTTAAAGCTTTGAAAATGAATATACAAGAAAATGTACTCTTATAGAAAGAGTAGTGTCACTATGAAAGATTGGTTATAGTGGTACAAGTTTTCTATTAATGCTTCAACTTTCTACATTTACCACAATAGTTTAGTTAAATGGAAAACACACATTTTTTCCAGCTGACTCAGATTTATTTTTATTTGTTGTAGCTTGTACCTAATCAACAGTTTTATTTGGCAAAATGTGGCTTGTTATAAATATGGAGACCATACAATCTAAACAATCAGAAACTGACTAAACAAAGTATGTGAAGAGAGAATGTCACTGAACATAAGTTTATTTTCAGTGGCAATTATTTCTCCCATTACTTGAATATTTTGTGCATGCTTGTTATGAATTGTTTATTGATTTTTGTGTTGGGCATGCAATCTTTGGGCACAGGTTTAGGTGCTTAATTTGTTCACATGTCGAAAAGACTCTAGTTTAGCAGTGAATTAGACTAGAATAATTTGCTAAGCCATGCCTGATGGGTGGTCAGTTCAATCATTTATGAATTAGGATGCCCTATATGCAAAGTCAGGCTTTGTTTACTGCTACATGATTTGTTGAGACACAGAAATGTACAATCCTACATCCAACTGTTATTTCAATCATGCACATACATGCAGATTGTGTATTTGTAGATGTTTTTTGTAAATTTTAATTGAAAGTTATTTTGAGCGCTTAATTAAGCAGAAAGACAGGGGATACATTAAAAAAAATAAACACATCAAATGCTTTCTATTTTTTCCAGTGACATGATTTTCCATGCAATAAAGCAAGAGGATCTGGCCAGTGCTTAGATTTTTCTTATATGGAACATGTATCTGAGCAACAATACTACAGTAGTCTGTCATGAAGATAAAATGCCACAGGATCATAACTGGCTGGCTCAGATACTCATTTAAGCAGAATGTTCCAAGCTTTTTAGATCAAGAACTGAATGTAATATTCCATGGACCTCAGTTGTATAATATGGTGAGGCTCAGGACAAAAGTTTAAATGCAATTTAAAATAATTTTCTCCCCCCCCCAAGTTTTTTTTATTAATTTTACAATATTACATTTACATATTTGAAAAGTAGCGTGGCAGCTGAGCACAGTAATTCCATTACATTTGAATATCATCAGTACAAATCTCAAAGTATTACAACAACTAATTCCCTCTCTTTCCCCCATAATATCTACTGTAATATTCGAACCAATGCAGTTCTTATTCTATCAATCAAACAAAAAGTACCTTTCTAATATTCATCAATAATCTTCAGTCTATACATATCTTAATTAATTTGACATTCCATCTTTTAGACAATAACCTAGTAAGTTTTTCTTAACTTTAATTTCCCATTGATATTTAAGTTTAACGTTTAATCTTTATCATTTCCAGATTTTAAATGATCCCAATTTCTAAGTATCTCACATTTGGGGCTAATAATTTTTTTTCTTTTCTTCCTTCTACTTCCTTTCTTTCTTCCTTTCCAGAAAGAGAAAAAAAATAAAAATAAAAATAAAAATAAACCACTAACATTTGTACCACAAACCCATATACAAATTTAATTATTAGTATTTATACTTCTAAGTTTTACTTAACCTTTGTCTCAACTCATAAGAATATCTTAAATTCAAATCTTAATTATTTGTAAACATTCAAACTTTTAGCCAATCAGTAACCTGATGGTTAATTTTCCCTTAATATTTTAATTTAACATTTAATATTTATTTTTTCCAGATTTTTAATTAAACACAATTCCTTTATCACAATTTCTCATACATTCTAATATTTAAAATACACACCTTGTATATAAATTCTACCATCTATCTTACCAATAATAAGACAGTATAATATTCTTATTTCAATATATTTCTAGATTTTATGTGACCAACATTTTCTTTATCTCAAATTGTTACAATATCTTCTGTTCAGAATACATATTCTATCCATTTAGATATATTCTATTTTAGATCTCATGTATAGATCAAAACTCAAATCTTTTTCAATCTTATTCTAGCTTTTTTTCTCTGCCAGGTCATTTTTCGTATCTTTGCCTTTAAATCATCAAAAAAAATCTCCTTGTATTGTTGTGGCTATTGTTTGATGTTGATAAGAGCATCCAGTTGATGTTTTCTTAAGAGGACTAGTTGATTTAGCTGGTAGTCTCTTTGTTTTTCCAGTTCAATGCAGTTGTCCCGAAGTATTTATCTTCTCTTTCATCTGTTTTTCTTTTTTAATCTTCAAATTCCTTCTGGTTTATAAGAAAAGTCCTTTCCTTGTTCTCTATTATCAGTTTCTTTTTTGTGTTTCCCATTGTCTGTATTTGTTGAGTATCTAAGTCTTCTGTCATAGCATTTAGTTGTTTCACTTTCTCTATAGAATTCTGTATAGATAATTCTTTGGTTGAAGTCATAGTTTGAGTTTGCATATCTAGACTTATAAGTAAAGTTTGGATCATCGCTTTTAATATACAAAGAATTTGTTCCTGTACTTCCTCTGTAGAAGGAATCCATTCCTGTTCTTCTTCCATTGTAGTATATTAAACTAAAAAAAAAAAAGAAACTTACTGTCAGAAAGTCCACCAAATGGGGAGCTGAGCTGAGTTTTTTGCAGATGGTAAGTTTGCTTTATATCTTATCTATTTTCAAAGCTGTCAACAAGTCTCTTGAAGAATAGCAGGTTACCTCTCAGAGTTAGTTGGATCTTTTTAGTTCCCCCCCTCTATTTTAAGAGGAAAAAACCCCAAATCTTCAATAGTAATTAGAGTGAAAATCAGAGAAAAAAAATATAGAGAGTAGAAAGTTATAAATCTTATAATCCACCAATTTTAGGAAATAGAATTCCAAATAGGATCCCAGTATTTTTCCAACATTTTAAACTCCCGAGTGGTTAATTGCCGCTGTTTCTGGAGGGAGGGCTAAAATCCCCCTTCCCTCACCACAGGGGGGAAAGTACTTTAGCAGCTTATGCAGGTAATTAAGTAATTAGGATGTAAGAGAGGCAAACCTCACCCAGTCCTGTCCATGCTGCTTTGAAGTTGCCAGATGGTAATGTGACTTCGGCTGTTAGCAGCCTAGAGACAAGCCATATTTCTATGGCCGGTCCTTTCGTCCGCCGGTTTGGAGGGATCGCCTGCTCTGACAGGAGAGTTGCTGCTCTCCCACGATCCAGCGAAAGCCCTTCCTTGCTGGTCACCTCTTCGGAGCGACTTTTGGCCCTTTTCAGGGCCCCCCAGCGATGCAAAACTGAACTGGGGAGAGAGAGCAAGTCTCCTAGCCGTCCATGGCAGCTGCGTGACGAACCGGAAGCCTTAAAATAATTTTCTTAAGTAAACGGCGGCTTGGGAGACAACTGCCGCCGCAGCATTGGACCGAGTCGTGCCTCTGCGGCCTCTGACCCGATGTAGATCTCGACTGGCTCCCTGGTTTACCGGGGAGCTGAGAGAGATGAAACGTCGGAAAAGACGCCTAGAGAGAAGTTGGAGGGCCAGCCGAACCGAATCCGATCGAACACAGGTAAGGATACATGTTAGATCCTACCTAGTGGCGATGAGGGTGGCTAGGACTAACTACTACTCCTCACTCATCGCGTCATCAGATAA
>NW_015386431.1:937469-940750 GCF_001527695.2 Protobothrops mucrosquamatus
CTTTCCGCCGCGCCCTCAAGACATGGCTTTTTCAGCAAGCGGGCCTGGCCTAGGGAGGATTTTAAATCGGGTTTTTTAAATCGGGTTTTTTAAGAATAATTTTAACTGCACAACTTTAAATATTGGTTTAATTTGGTTTTATCTGGTGGGGGTTGTAAATATGTCTATGTTTTTAAATATGTTGTGAGCCGCCCTGAGTTCCGTTGGGAGAAGGGCGGGATATAAATCAAAATAAATAAATAAATAAATAAAATAAACATTAATTATGCTTCTTCCCCGTGTACTGAGTAAACTTTCATTTCAAACACTTTGGAATTTAGAATTTACAAAAACTTTTGAAAGAGCTTAAGGGAATTGCAAATTGTGTGCCCAATCTTTTGGTGTTGAACACTGCATGTGACTCTTATGGAATCTACTAGAAGTTGCCTATGGACAGAACAAAAGAGAAATGGCAGTTATATAAACTGCATCCACTTCCTTTCATAAGCAGAGTCCTGCTAGCCTTACTCTCTTAATTTATGTAGAATATCCGCTTCATTTCATGCTTCTGAAAATAGCTGAGTGAGAGTAGCAGTGGGCTGTAAAAATAAAGCCTTTGGCAACAGAATGGGATGGGGGCATGATGGTTCAGCAGTTAAAGATGCTTAGCTTGTCAGCTGGAAAGCTGACAGCCTGAATTTGAGATCCGAGTGCTGTGAAATGGGGTGAGTTCCTGTTGTTTGCCCCAGCTCCTGCTCAGCTAGCAGCTCGAAAGCATGCAAATGTGAGTA
The DNA here is from genome assembly GCF_001527695.2 of Protobothrops mucrosquamatus. NCBI lineage: Eukaryota > Metazoa > Chordata > Lepidosauria > Squamata > Viperidae > Protobothrops > Protobothrops mucrosquamatus. The sequence goes on from NW_015386431.1 coordinate 938,240, forward strand.
GATTAAAAGGTACCATTTCTGTGGGAAGGTAACAGCATTCCATGCACCTTTGGCATATAGCAATGTTGGCCACACGACTATGGAAATTGTCTTCAGACAACGCTGGCTGCCTCGGCCAAGAAACAGAGATGAACACCGCGCCTGAGAGTCAGATATGACTAAAGAGGGAAACCTTTTACCTTTAACAGAGAGGGAAAGCTATCTGAGTCTTAGATGCTGAATATTTATATACACCATTCTGAACAGTAAAGAAAACAGGATTTTACAAAGCTAACATTCCTCACAGCAAAGAGACAGTAGGGAAAAGCAATGTTGCTTCACTTTCCTTCCCATAGAACTAACTAGTTTATGGGTGTAAGCCAAAGGGGCAGTGAGTTGAGTTTTCCCATCATGAAGACTTTGCTTCTTGGGAATGTGTTATTCTTCCATTCCTTTATCAGTCATGTATCAAGAGCTAAGATGTGGTTGTAGGCAGCAGCTTATGTATGTATATTGTGTGATTAGGCCAAAAATCCAGTTGCTCAGAAAACCACTGGATGAAATGGAGGTTCCAAATTCCAAATGATCGTTTCAGAAGGGTTACCCTATGTGGGTTGCAAACATCCACAAAGAGTACAAAAAGCACAATATTTGCTCCACATAGTAGTTATACAGATGAGCTTGTGGGTTGGTTTCCAAACATTTCGTTACCAGGTGAGGTAACATCTTCAGCTGCATTTAGGGGATGTCTGTGTCAGTGCTCTTCTATTTATAAGGGCTTCAGGTGTGGATGTGTCAAATGAGGGTCTTGTGAGAGGGGAGATTACCTCAGGTCAGAGTCATTGGGAGGGAGGGGCTTGGGTGGGTTGGTTGAGGTTTGGTGCTGTCTCCAGTTAGCTGCGCGATTGATTTGGATTCTGAGGGGTTCGTAGGCTGGTTGTAGATCAGTGAGTTCAATGAACTCTCTAGCTTGGCGGGTAATAGCATGGCTGATGATACAGATGTTTGTAGACTAATTGTGGCAGCTGTAGTTTAAATTCAATCATTTTATAGCCTTCCTAAGCAGTGTCCTTCAGATATTCCAGAAGATCTCAAAATGTCATTCTATGTGCTTAAAAGGAATATACAAACATCCAGCCATGTACTCTTTCATTTTATTAACCTAGCATGTGACCTAATTAAAAGATTAAGAATTATTATCCTTTCCTTGTATTAACATTAGCTTCTCTGATATCAGGACTCGGTTTATTTTTTGACCAGCAGTTTTACAGGAGAATAGTAAATAGCAAAGAATCATTTTTAGTAAGGATTTCAATAGAAGAAAGTGTAATTGTTCTTTGCTTACTTTGTCCTTATGGCCCAGAAATATCCGATTCCATCAAGTGTGACATAACCACTAGGAGAAACTTCCTTATGTTTGACAGTTGACCTTGACCAACTAGAAGGTACTTGAAAGGAAGTGAGACATTTGTTTGCTGGCAATATCATACAATTCAAACATTCTGAGCTCTAATGTCAATATGGGTATGAATGGTTTCTAGTACAAAAAGATTACCCTGAAACATAAGAGAACAGAGGTGGGGTTTGAATGTATGAAGGCACGTATTACATTTATATGCCATCATGTTTGAGGGTTGTTTTTTTTTAAAGAGTTGTATTTTTAAGTACAACCTTTGGGCAGCATAAAATGAAAGCACAACAAGATGAAAACATAGCAAAAGAGGAATCAGCTTATGCCAAATAAAATTCTGTGCCCAACAGTTCATTATGAGCCAAATCCAAAAGGATCATTTGTTTGCTATATAAGCATAGAACAGAAGTTGCCCACAAGTATACCTGAATCTATATCTGCCAAAAGAAATGAGATGTAATACAGCTCTTTATCTGATCTATTAGTAAAAATACAGGCCTCCAGATGAATATTACAATATTTACTTTCTAAGACTGCTTAGAAACATTAAAAGGAGCTAACATAAATGTCTTTTGCTGCTTGAGAGTGGTTAAATAGATAAATATCTGTCCAGTTGGAAAAGACTAAAAATCCACCAGGATAAATGTTAACTGTTAGCTTATCCAAGTCCGGTTGGTGGGCACAGTTAAAAAAATTTGTCCAATGTTTTATTTAACTTTTTAAAATTTTGTAGGTAGATATATTAGGTGGAAATTGACATGAAACGTATTGTACATGTAATCATATACTAAGGTAAAAGACACCAGGTCCCTAGCTTAAGTCAATAATTGATCAATAAGAATAAAGCTTAAGTTCCAACTTTGATCAGACCCACTTCAAGTCAGAGTGCTGAGTTAGGCACTTAAAAAAATTGAAACATAGCTTGAAGGAAATCTGATTGTGCTTTTTCCAGCTTAATATATTTAAGAATGAACCAGACAGATGTACAGCAGTTGGACTAGAAATTTGACGTACTGTAGCTCATGAATTTCTTCAAATTTAATAAACATTTCATTCTGGCTCAGACCATGAACCTTTGCCCAGAAGGCCCTTCCCTTTTCTAACCAGATAACTGATCTATA
>NW_015386431.1:942620-945517 GCF_001527695.2 Protobothrops mucrosquamatus
TATGTGCCAGTTTGTTTCATTCAAAAGCCTTTAGCAAACAGTGTCAGCCTTGTAGATGCTTTAAGTTTGTTAACTTTTCTCTGCAGAATAGGTAGAATGAAGTCCAGCTGCCATATCTAACACAAGGTAATTGTCTGCTTTTGCATCTTAGGGGGAGCATCTAAACTGATGAATTGATTATTAGCATAGACATAGGGTAACAAAATTCTTCTGGCGATGAATATCTATAAAAATATCTTAGTAGCAGTACCATAGGCTATCACTCTTTAGATGATTATTGATTACCAAGAAATTGACCACATTAAGATTACATAAAACAAGAAAATAATCTAAAACATTTCTTGACTCCCTTTCCCAGTAAGTAAACTCTCCAGGAATGTCAACTTAAAGTGCATCATCAAGGATAAAACTGTCCATTAGACTTTGAGGCTAAATATTAGTCAGCAAAGTTACATACCCTAACTTTGGAAGTCTGAGTCTGTAACAAGGAAGAATTTCTAAGATAGTTTAAGTAACAACACAACAAATGAGACATAAAAATAAGTAAGAAAAATAAAAACAGATAAAACAGGAATAGAGGAATTACTCTTTATATAAATCTGTATAGAAATATCTGTTGGTTTTAGTTTCACTACAACATTTTCTGGCAAACTAGATATAATTAATATGCTCTTTTGGGAGAGATCAGATTTTTAAAAAAACAGCAAATCTCTACTGGGTTAATACACTCTGTTATGCATGTTTATTTAGTGACAGTGCTACAATAAAGGAATATAATTCATATGAGTGAAAAAGCATAGAACAAAAAGCTATTCATAGACTTTGAACATGCCGACTACCTTTGAATAGATATATTTTCTTCCAATTCAAGATGAGGCCTTTGTTTATCATAATCCATATTGACTATTCAGATCTATCATGTTTCATGTCTAGTTTTATTTAAATTGGACCAAAATTGATTTTTAAGAATCAGTCTTGCATTTTTCTATGAGGATACGTATATTTTTAAAGTGTTGCTAAGCTGCTAAGTGATTTTTTTTTTAATCTGGTTCTGCCATCCATGAGGATTCATATCATTATATCTGCATGCTTAAAGCAAGGTTTGACATCCTAGAACATAAACTGCAACTTAACATTGCTGATCACATAGAACTGCTATAGTGCTATAGCATTGTCTTATTTCTGAAATGTCAGTCAAAAATTAATAACTGTGCTGCAGGGTGGTGGTCATTAACCAACCATTAAATAGTCCACATTCAGCTTCAGTCTAATTTTATGCCATCTTCTGTCTCATTTCAGAAGGTTTTTGGAAGTAATCACGTCTGGCAAAAACAATCTCTTCACCCCGGTTGAGAGAAAGAGACTTAAAAGGAATGTCAACAAAGGCTCTGTCTTAGCTTTTAAATTATATATACCAATCTGTTTTACACTGGTGGTTTTATAGACATATGTGTATGTATGTGTGTGTCATAAGTTTACATATGACACAAATACTCTCAAGAAAGCTTCTAGTGTAAATGCAAATTAAAACAGATTTTAACGCAACAGCATAGCATCTTTCATGAGAAAGTAACATAGAACAGTTTTGTAGTGAGGGTGATTAATGGACCCCAATTGTCAAAAGTTCCATATTTATGGCAATTAAGCCATTCCCCTCTTTGTGTCTTAATTCATCCACAGATATGCAGGGTAGTTATATGTACCGTATTTATCGGCGTATAACACGCACTTTTTCCCCCTGAAAATAGGGGGCAAATGATGTGTGCGTGTTATACGCCGATATACGGCCAGCCCGGGTAAATTCGGCCATATTCTTCAATACGGGCCGGCCCCAGCAGTTCCCCTCTCCTCTTTGTGTGTGTGTGTGTGTTTGTCTCTCTCTCTCTCAATTCTCCNGCTGCCGCCGCCGCCAGCCGGGGCATAATACGGTAAATAAATACGAGCATGGGGATCCGCGTGTGAACGAAGCCCCACTCCCCCTCCCCTTTTGCTTTCGCTCTCGAGCCGGCGCTTTTTTTTTCTTGAAATTTCCCTCTTAAAATGAAGGTGCGTGTTATACGCCTGTGCGTGTTATACGCCGATAAATACGGTAGTTACTTGCAAGTTAATGTAGCCTTACAAAAAAAGTAGGTTTAGCTCATCTAGTTGTCTTTCCTGTGTGATTTATCCAGGGAGAATGACATAAATCCTGCAATAGAGATTCCATTTTAACTGTTTGTTCCATTAGGGTGGGTCCTTCCTTAGTTTCTTTCTCTGGCCATTGAGAAACTACAAGCTCCTGCCCCTCTTGTCTGCTTGTTTTCTAAGCAGTATTTCATCTCCTCTTTCCCCAAGGTCACACATGCATTCCATTATAGGAGGTGATTGAAGCTGTGTAGATATTGATGGAGATGTGATGGGATGGGTTACCCAAAGAGTATTTTACAAGAAATTTGAAACTCCTGGTATCCAGCTGCTGTTGTTGAATGCCAAGTCTGCCTAAAGCAGGGGTGTCAAACTGCTGGCCTGCAGGCCGGACACATCACGAGGAAACTGCGCCCACCCCATTGCCAGCAATGGGGGAAAAGTTCCGATACGTCGCGTGACACCATGTGACGTCACGAAGTTGACATGTCTGGCCTAAAGTAAAGGTTGCCTCATCTTACACTATCAAAATGTGGTTGGAAGCAGGGGCATTTCCCCTTTTGGGATTTATTTATTTATTTATTTATTATTAAATTTATATCCCGCCCTTCTCCTTGCGGACTCAGGGCGGCTGACAATCGATTAAAAATACACAAATGACAATTACAGAATTAAAATTAATTAAAAGGAAATATTTAAATATAGTCTAATTAAAATATAATTAAAACCCCCTCTAAAAATTACCCTAGGCCAGTCCTGCAAGCTGGAATAAC
>NW_015386431.1:947582-972837 GCF_001527695.2 Protobothrops mucrosquamatus
GAGGCACAGTGGCCTCCCTTGGACACAGGCTCTCCCTTATAATGACCGCTACCCCCCCGCCCCTACCCCGGGCCCTCGGCTGATGGAATGCCTGGAAACCTGGTGGGCACAGATCAACAAGGGGAACTCCCCCCTCTATGCCCAACCAGGTCTCGGTGATACCTGCCAGGTCCGCTCCCCCCTCATGAATAAGTTCTTGAATGAGGGGGGCCTTATTCACCACGGACCTGGCATTGCACAGCATCAGCCGATGGTCCCGGGCCTGAGGATCTGAGGTCCCTGGAAGTCGAGTAGAGCCCTGAGGATCGGAGCACCCACAAGCTTGTAAGCAGCGTGTGCGTGCTCCCAAAACCCGATATGGTCCTCTGCTCCCGCCATATCTGCCCATATGCTCAATTAAGTTTTTCATAGCCACAAACTAAGGGGATGGAAGGTGGAATGGCATTGTCATTTGGGAGATTAAAGATCACTGTCCCACAGACAACTGGATGTTAGGCCTTACTAGTAAAGCTGGTCTCTAAGGTTGGAATGCTGCTGTTGTATTGTCTTTTGTGTGACAGAACAGCTTCCCTTCTTGTGCTGCTGAGTCTCATTGGGAGGTTGGTGGTACAATTCCTGAGGCTACTTGTCTTTGAGGACTTCAACATCTGAGGAGTTCTCTGGGAAAGGAATAAGATGTGATTCAGGAGTTTGACACATGTAAAGGCTACCCTCTAGATCTGTTATTTGGCTCTACACACTCTGGGGGAGTGATGGGCAGGAAGGTTATTTAAAGAATTTTTGTGAAAAATTTTCTATAATAGAGATTGAGCTCTAAGTCCTTCAAGTAAGAAATGCACAAGACTTGATACTCTCTCCACTCCTATTCAAATGCACACGAAATCTCTGGGTGGGATAATCTGTCAATGTGGGGTTAGGTTTTTATAACTGTACATCTTGACACATGGCCAAATAACTGATGGTGTTGTTGAAGGAAAAGTCTCAATCGTGGTTCAGTCCAAGCTGGGAATAAACAACATGGCGACTGTTTTAGAAAGAAGGTTGCAGTTTATTGAAGAGGAGAGCCAGGCAGGAAGATGGCTCTGGAAGAAAAGAGAAAAAGCACATGTAGTCGGGAGCGGTGGGTTTTTATATCTTCTTGAGCCTTTTATTTGGAGTTGTTCCTGTGGCATGAACTTTGACCTGAGTCTGAGTGTGCCTTTCTGGTATTCTGATAGTGGTGGGTTAATCCTATAATGTCCCAAAGGTCATATCCTGCTTCCCTGTGGCTGTGGCTGATGACTCTTAGATTTTTGGTGTGAGGGATTGTTGATTCTAGGAATCTTTCTTCCTAATCCCAGTTTCCTGACTCCAGTCTTTCTGACAAGATTATCACATCTGCATTTCTGCAGACCTGGTTTCTGTTTGGGGCAGAGACGTGGGGGGGTGGTTGGTTTCTGCCTTTAAAATCCTTTGGGGAAATATAATATTCTACCTTTTTAATATTTCCAAAAATATTTCTTTCTCTGGTGGGGCTGACTTCCCACAGTGTCAAAGTGCTGCCAGGTACCTGGTGGCTGACAGGTTCTGGAATGGGAGGAACAGGTTGAGACCCAATCCCAGCAAGATGGAGTGATTTTGGGTTCAAAGGCCTACCTATTCCAATGAGGTTTCATGGTTGATTCACATTGAGCTAGCATTAATCAAGATGCAATTGGTTTGCAATTTAGGGTCTCTGTGCCTCACAGCTCTTGGTTTAGAAGCAGCTGGTAACTGTAACCAAGAAGATTTTTGCCCAGTTCCAGCAATTTTTTTTAATATTTTTAAAAATTAACTAAATACAAAAATTGAAGAGGAAAAGAATATAAAATTATAAAAGAAGAAAAAAGATAAAAAAGAAATTTATCAATATATTGCAATTATGGTTTATTACAGTCATCCCTGTGATCTATATTACTATCATCATTCCTGCAAACCACTGAATACTTGGGGCCATATGTTTTTCTTTCTGATGCTGAACAGTAAGCATTTTGCCCAAACGTGCTTTTCAAAAGGCAACTGGACTTACTTTGTTTTTTCCCCCTTGAAAATGTTTTGCTTCTCATTCAAGAAATAGATGTTGAAAGCTGTTGCAGGTAAGGAAAACTATAACCATTATATCCATTCTAGAAACTATGTTGTATAGCTGTCACCAACAAGCATATTATTGTTAAAAAGCATCTTCTGTTGAGGATAATGAGTTGTGTTTCATATTGGCCATATAGTATAATTTGCACAGATTGTCTCAACAAAGCTCTCAGACAGGCACTCAAGAATCTGGAAGATTTGATCAAGACTGCCAGTGTGCCAGCATGTCCCACACCCTAATTAATTTTATTCATTTTTTTGTTTTTACTTTTATTGTTTCCTGTGCCTCCAGAATGAATCATTGCTACTACAGTTTTTATATCTGAATTTAGACCTCTGTACAGGTAGTCCTTGTTCAGTGACTACTTATTTAGTGGCCATTCGCAGTTACAACAGTGATGAAAAAGTAATTGTATGGCCAATGCTCACATTTTTGAACTTTGCAGGTGTGTAAAAGGAAAAGCTAAAGTAAAACCAGTTGGCTTTTGTTTAGTGGCCTGGTTAATAATTACCTACCAGATATGAATAACAAATTTATTTTTCTTTTATAACTTCCCTTTTTATTGTCAGCTCAAAGAAAGCAGCTAAGAACTTCTTCCTGATTCTGCAGTAGAACGATTTAAAGAGGATCACTTCTGAGAGATTTTCTTTCCATTTGAGAATCCTTCTTTCTGGATTAAGAAAAGATGGCAGGTGTGAGCTCATGTATGAAATACTCTATGTTTGTCTTCAACTTTTTATTTTGGGTAAGTCTGAGTTGAAAAATATATATACCAGAATGAATAATGAAATATTGGTTGCCTTAAAATGTGATATTTTATGAAGAGTTGGAGTTATCTGTTCCAATAGCAGTACTGGACAAGAATGAAGATAAATCCTTCATTATTTGTAGGACTAGACAAAAAGTAGTAAGACTTAAGCTTGAAAACAGACTTGTCTGGGACAAATGGAGAAAAGCATTAAATATAAATACTTTTCTGAACAAGTGTGTAAACGTTGGAAATTGACTACCATTTGAAATTTTGTAGCAAAATACAAATATATAGATTATCTGCCAACATATTTATCAAATTTTAAAGCTTTGTTTCCTAATGTAGCCGTGATTGTTTTCAAATTGGGTGTGTGATCATATACTGAATTTCAAGAGATTACTGGGATAGTTGCACATTGCTTACTTTCCTACTATTCCTGAACCATTCCTGTTTCTGTCATTTATTACTCAGTGTCCACTCCAAAAACAGGCTGACATCCCACCTTGTAGCCTTTAAACAATGAATTACAAAGTGAGAAAAAGTGGATATTTTTTTAATGAAAAAGTATTTGGTATGAATAATTAAATCTATTCAAATGCTTGGCAGAGAATTTGTGTTTAAGATAGGTACTGTTCCGGAACCCCTGTCTGCAATAACCTTTTTTCAGAATAAATTTGCCACTGTTCTCTGTTCAGTCTGGCTCGGTGATGTACTTCCATGATTTATCACTTTCCAAACATATTTTGGTTTTATTCCTATGATATTGTTTCAGCCATGTATTTTCAGATAAATCTGTGGCATAAAGTGACCCTTACTGTCAAAACTTGATTTTTGAGTCAACCATTTTTTTTTATAGCCAGTACCATGCCAAGTGATATAATGCTGTCTCTTGAAGGGACAAAGTCAAATAACGTATCTGGGATTGGGTGGAGGAGTAAATGGTCAAATGACTATTTTCAGTCTTGGCTTAAGACACGTCACTGCTTAGCGCCCCATAATTCTCTCTCTTTGTTTCTCTCATTTTCTCCCCTTCATACACAAACATACATTTAGCCCTATCAAGTCTGAGAATACTTTGAGGGTCCTAAAGGTAGTGTAATGCTAGGAATGACTTGTGGTTATGGCCTGCCTCCCATTCTATAAGAGAATTTTAGGATGTGAGATGAGGTAAAAGAAAGAATGGATGAAAAAATTGTTGGTAACTTGAAGGAAGAATGTGAGATGATGGTTAGCAGATTTTGAGTGTTTTATCAATGTGGTTATGTGTGGGCAGTGGGGGAGAGAAAGTGAGACCTTGAGATGTGAGTCTGAAAAAATATAATTTTAAAGGAATGGTTTTGTTTTTTAGAGATGAGGTCTCATATTTAACTTGCATTCAATTTCTTAGATACATTTTTGGTTTGATAAACTGATGTTTTACGATTGTTCACTTGCATTTTACAAACATTTTGTGATTAGCTATCTCTGTATGGCAGCAATGATACTTCCTCAAAATCTGAAATATCCCACTGATACTCAGAGATCATATTCCATTCATAGATTATTAGTAAAATTACATCTATATGTATAAGCCCATGTCTAACAATTCATCTTTGAGAGGATGGGAAAAATTATTTTTTTCAGTGACAAAGTGAATTGTAAGTCGAGGACTACTTGTAATGTCTTTTGACATTTTCAAATATCAAAGGAAAAGAAACTGAATACCGTACCTTCACTGGTAGGAATATTTAATGGAGCTTTAGAGCAGAGATAGGCCATTTGTTTTTGAATGCAATGCTAGCCCATTTTGGTAACAGAAAGAGGAACTGAAGCAAGTGGTTGACACAAGTAAGCTTGTGTAGCAGGTATATGCTGGGGGACAAGATTGCCAGCCCATATTATAAGCTATATATTGGGGATGGCCTTTTTGCAGCCAGGAACTGTGCTACTTTTGTTTGTTTGCTTGTTTGTTTTCTTAGAACTGGACATTGGTACAATCACCAGAGGGAAAGGGGGGAAAATGTATATATATATATATCAAACACAGTATTGAGATAAAAAAACAAGCAAAAAAAGAATTCACAGGGTTTTCCATAGGGTGTGTTAAACAAGATGGCAACATTATCTTTTTTATGTGTGTCGCATGTCATAGCAATTTTTTCAAAACAAAATTATATTTTAAGTGAGAAATGGGCAATTTGTCCAAGACAGTACTTGGGAAATAAGATTTCATTTATTAATAGAATCAATTTGTATATGGTGTTTGGGATATTAATGTATATTAAGATGGGATTAAATAAATAATGAAAAAAAGTGTTTCAGGCATCTGCATTAAGTAGTGGCTTCATTAATTATTGATTTTCCCCCTTTAATTAGATAATTGGATGTATTATTCTGGGAGTCTCTATATGGATGCTTGTCAGCAAAGATATTCAAGAGGTAAATATGCTTTTATCAGTAATAATTGTAGGTGTCAACACATATTACAGCTCCATCTTCCTGGCAAGTCACAGAAAAATAAAGTGGATAAAAATGAAATAAATTCTATAGCAATCTCCCCTACTCTGCTTTGGAAGTTGAGATCAATTTCAGGTGATAAATAAAGAATTACTTTATATAAAAAAGAAACTTTAATGTAAAAATTATTTTTCCTATTTTAAGTAGCCATATTTAAAATATACAGCGGTAAAGAGGAAAAAATATAGCTTCTCAAGAAAGCGATTTTAAAAAACATCTAAAGGGAAAATTATAAAAAAATAAATATAAAAATGTAATACTCCGAACAGAGTGAAAGATATAACTAGTCTTTTACTGAAGTCACATAGGCTACAAGTTTGCAGAGGGAAAAATAAATATCAGAAACAATAAAGATTTCAATATCACACATAAAAGTAAATCAAACATCTAATTGCTCGTTCCTGGCTAAATATTTACCTCTGTCTTGGGGACAATGGATTATTTCAGCAAGTGATTACTATAAAAATCCCCCCTGGATTTTTCCAGATTCTTGTTATTACAGACTTAAATCAAAAGCAAAGTGCCATTTAGTTCTTCTTGTTTCTCTGATGCCCAGATTTCTGGCTGGGGTTTTAAGAAGCCAAAAGCCTTTTCTCTACAAAAAAGGCTTAGGTAAGGATTTTACTTTAGAAAGAGCATATCCTCTTAGGAACTTAGATATACCTTTGTTTATAGCTATTCTGTAAAAACAGGTTGGCCTCACAATAACTTCATTGAGAAATGAAAGAGATTTCCTTGTTTTAATTTTCAAAATGTAAACTTTTTTACATTTAGAATAAAGAATCTGAGAATTAGCAAAATTTTATCCTGAGCAATCCCAAGCAGTGACAATTCTCCTATAATTTATGGTGTGAGCCTTATCTCTCCTGTCTCCAGTTTACTCCTAGATTTTATTTCCAGTTAAGAAAGTATATAGGTTGCCAGTTTAATTTAAAGTTTTAAATGTAAAGATAGGGACTTGCATTCTATTGAATGAAGGCATGAAAAGTGTCTTTGAAACATTTTATTCATGTGATCAGGAACAAGATACAAATAATTACTACTTAAAATCTTTTTGTGAAACAGCTTACAATATTGGTGTCAGCTATACAAATTAATTTTAATCCAAATTCAATGAAGGTATGGGCAACTGTTGCAACTCTATGCCAACTATATACTGGTATAGAATTTCCTGATTTGTTTTACCAGCCAATTATTGCTATGCCTGACTCTGTTTTAAGGATCAAATAAATTAATAATCTGCCACCTATTTTTGCCCTGGGCATAAGGGCATTAATCAGCAAAAGCTTGTTAGACTGCTGCCCTTAATATGGTGAGTTTATGTGTTTGCCATGTGACATAATTCAATAGCAACCAGAAGACTGTGCTGGACCAACAAATGACTTATCCACAAGAGATAACTGGAAACATGACTTTTTATGTGAGTTCCTCACATTAAAATGCCCTTCCCAGGAATTTTTAATCTCCTAATGACCACATAGTTAGATTTTCTCCATCATGATGTATTTCCAATGCTCTTTCAGATGATTAGGGGTCAAAAATGATACATAATGGCACATAATCAATCAATCAATCCTAGGAATACTTGTGTACATTTTTAATCTGATCGAGCAAAATGTGTTATGGTTCACTCAAGCTGTTAACAGCCACTGGTTTGATTTTTATTTTATTTTTTTACTTTTACTGTTGATTTGATTTTGTTTTCCTTAGTTATTTGTATATATAGATTTATTTTTATTAGCTTTTCATTATAATATATGAGTTTATTTGTCATCCAGGAAATAAAATGACACTGAAAATGCAGGATATGAGTAATACATAAATATTCATCATTCTGGTCTAATCTAGGAATTTATAATCTGCTGAATTGTCTAAAAACCAGGCAATCCCACTTCTGCTTGACCTGTTCCACTTCATCTCGCCCGAACCTAAGCAATCCACTGCCTCCTCGCGAGTTCCAGCACTAGAGTAATATCCTTGGGTGCTGAACAATCAGAATGAAATGCCATGACTGAGGGTATTGCCTTAGGGCAATTTAGTTTGCTGATAATATGACTTATGTCTATGAATAATAGAAAGCTGTTCAATTGCTCCTAGTTTCCTTTTTAGATGACCTTTAGCTTCTTTAACTATTTCACTGATAGTATCTGAAACCTTGTATTTCTTTTTTTACAGGAATTCAAAATAGACTCAAGCATGCTTTCTGCTGTTAAACTTCTCATTGCTGTGGGCTCAGTCATTATGGTGCTTGGGTTTCTCGGTTGCTGTGGTGCCATGAAGGAGAGCCAGTGCATGCTCCTCCTGGTAGAGTTTCAATTTCTGTGACATTTTCTTTGCCAATATTTTCAGAGCAATACCCTGCATGTATTTATCTTGTCAGACAATAAGTGATCTTTAATGCATGTTTTAGGTAGGATTTATGGACATTTCTCAAGCACTAGAGTGTGCCTTGCACTGCCAATGACAAGAGTGTAACTACACTGTGATGTATTCCTTACCATTTTCTGTGTGGAAAGATACGAGTTTAAGGAGATTTTGGGAAAACATGAATTACAAATAAAAGATAAAAATGATACCTGGTTTCCTTCCTAAGCCAAAGTCCATAAATATAGGTGGTCCTCAACTTACAACAGTTCGTTTAGTGACCATTCAAAGATATAATGGGACTGGAAAAAATGACTTATGACCATTTTTCACACTTATGACCGTTGTAGCATTCCCGTGGTCATGTGATCAGAGTTCGGATGCTTGGCAATTGGTTCATATTTATGACGGTTGCTGTATCCTGGGATCACGTGAACAGCTTTTGCGACCTTCTAACAAGCAAAGTCAATGGGGAAGCCAGATTCACTTAACAACCATGTTACTAACTGCAGTAATTCACTTAACAACTGTGCCTAGAAAGGTTGTAAAATGGTGCAAAACTTAACAAATATCTCACTCAACAACATAAATTTTGGGCTCAATTTTTGGTTGTAAATCGAGGACTACCTGCATTGTTATGTATCTGCAGACTAGGTAGAAACTCTAATACAGGCTAATGTGAACTTTGATTACAGATTACATAGACTACATACATTATGAATGCCTATTTTTGAAGAAGGCAAGAAAGGAACCTGAACCAAGTAGATTTCAGAATGAAAATAACTGTTTTTTTCCAATGCAATCATTTTTGGGATATTCTGATTCTTAATTCAATTCAGTATTTACATAGGGTTATCTTTCACAAAAAATAAAAAGTGCTGGCTTCAGAATGTGGATTCTGCTACATCATAATACTATTTCAGTAATTCCTCAAAAATGCCATGTTCCTCAGAGGTAACATAGAGATAAAGGACCTGTGAAGGATGCCAGATTGTTTCCCTGGTTCTCCTTAAATTGCTTTTGAGTTGAACTGTGGCAATCTTGGCACTCAGTGTTTTTCTCACTTGGGGAAAGTAGGAAACTGAAAGACATGGGCTTGCAACCTGGAATACTTACAGGCTGGCATTGTTGATCTCAGTTTTCCCAATTCTTCAGAAAGGACATAGGACAACTGAGACAGAGCTACATTTGCATGCGATCTATAAGGGTAACTCTGTTTAGTATCTAACTGCAGTCACTAACTTCCAGATAACTAAAAAATAAGCCTACAACATACGCAGTCTATGTAATCTGCTAAAGTGGGACTTTTGCATGCACAGAAATTAAGGTCAGAGCTACTGACTGTATCCTTAATTTCCTTACCACATATCTATTTAATGTTGTTCATTATATAATTTATATGCCACCTTTGTGTTTATTCCAACATCCCAAGTAATTAGAAAAGTACAAAATATGAAGTATTAAACAAAAGCTATACAATTACACAGTGCTTTTTTTGTAAAAAAAAAAAAAAAAGGTGCAGGAACTCACACATGTCATACAACCTGCCTTGCCTACCCTACAAGGTTCCATCCAAAAAAGGTGCTGGAACTCCATTCTGGGTGTTCTGTGAGAAAAAAAGTGCTACAATTACAATTAAAAGCAATCATTAAAATATTTAATAAGTAGAAATCTGCCAAAGGAGATATGCCTTTACCACCAGTTAGTCTCAGGCAGCTTCTGAAGTAACTGGGCAGTTTATAGACAATCTCAGAGTTAATTAGATGTTGTACCCTTGCACCAGACAGAAGCTTGCCCTGCCTCCTTGATTCCATACATTTCGTCACCTGGACAGGTCTAATCAGTATTAGAAAGCAAGTTCAGACTCAATGGATATATTTATTTTGATGGGTGTATTGTGATAAAGGCAGGTTTGTAGATACCAAAACAGAAGAACTTCACAAAACTCTTTAAGCAGTTTTAAGTAGCTAAGTAAAATTAAGATCCTTTCTTCCCCTCTCCTCTTCTGATATTCCTTTCTACTGCAACATTGGTTTTTATGAATCATTTTCATACTATCTTATAAAAAACAAATTTGACTTTTATAAGGCCCCATTATTTTAATCCAACATTGTCCATTATTCTTGTTGAATTGTGATCCCTCTATAATTATTTATGCCTAGACTAATCAGGATTATGAATGACATTTAAACTGCCTCCGTTATACCTGTTGAAATCAATGGATCTTCATTTTTTCAGAACTTTCTTAAGAAACGCATAGGTTTTAACCTAAGTATGACAAACTGTAGGTTAGGGTTTGGGTTAAGTGTTGTAACATGTATTAAACTATACATGGTCTACTTTCATTAATTATTCAGAAACACTATAATTACATATAGGCAAGGACATTTCATTGAAAGGATACAATTGATTAGTCTAATGCAGGGGTGTCAAACTGCCGGCCTGCAGGCTGGATGCATCACGCCCAAACCACGCCCACCCCATTGCCGGCAATGGGAAAAAAGTCACGATATGTCGCGACACGTCACATGATGTTGCGAGTTTGACACCCGTGGTCTAATGGATGGAAAGCAATATGGCATCCCATGAGCCCTGCCTTGTAAAAATTATTGTCTAGAGAAAATGCAGCTTTGTTTCAGAATTATGTACAATTATCATACATATAGAAAGTTAATTTCAGTTTTCCTGAATACATAAAAAGTTTTATCTTCTTAAAATATCTCTTATATACATTTTGAACATTAAAGAGGAAAACTTATGTTGCTTTGCCTATACTCACATTCTGATCTCAAAATCTATCAGTCTTTCCTAACAAGTACCTTTTCAAGGGATTTTTTTTTCATTTTGTAACATCTTATAAACCATTTTAGAACATTTACAAAAAGAAGCAGTATGTAAATACACCTTCCTGGAACGGAGATGATTATTTTTTTATTTTTTCCCACCAGTTTTTCATTGGACTACTGATGATTCTGCTTCTTCAAATTGTAGCAGGCATTTTGGGAGCAGTATATAAATCTCAGGTATTTCATTCTTCAATCTTATTAAGTTATGTAGTAATTAAATTACACAGGCTGATTGTATCATCTATTTATTTGCAGATTGCAGGCGTTCTAAACCAGACTATCGAGAAAGAAATTGGCGTATTGCAAATTGCTTCAACAAATGAAAAGGATATTCTGGAAGATTTCCACAAACTTGAGATAAAGGCAAATTAAGTTTATTAATATTTATTATTATTTTTACTCCACTTGTTTCAACATGTTAAAATCAAACTATTCCCTAATTTCACAATAGCAAATACAGATCAAGCTTTATTGAGTACAAATAATCTGTACCAAAATGCCTGAATCCCAGTAACATTAATGGGCTGAGAAAATGATGCATGTATTTGGTATTCCAGGCAATTTTAGATAACTGTAATCTACTAGAGCCTGTTTATGACACCGCTGACTTGTCAAGAATTCTGTTTTCAAGCTGTAGATCAGTGTTTCTCAATCCTGGCAACTTTAAGACATGTGGACTTCAACTTCCAGAGTACTTCTAGAATAATTCCAGGAGCTGAAGTCCACATGTCTTAAAGTTGTCAAGGTTTAGTAACAGTGCTGTAGATTGTTACTTGATGTTTAGAGATTAGCAGCCAGTGATACATACAGTATCTAACTATTGTAGAATGCTTCTGACTGTTAATTTTTATTTTTACTTATCAGGAAAAAGAATAGCCATCTTAATTTGGTTTAAAGGAGCATTGACATAAGGATGTGGGAAAATGGGGCAAGTGAATATGCATGCATCATGATATCACATCACAAACTCATTACCTTTCATGCTAGCATCTTACATTAAAGCATGACTCTGGTGTGTATATGTAGTTAGTAGATGCCTAGGGATGCCAACAATCCTATAGAGTTAGGCTTTTATATTTAATTTCTTCTCTTTTCCAGTCTTCTGACCAAAGAGATATTGCCCACATATTCTCAAGCTGTTTTTTCTAATCTTACATTAGAAATATAATGTAATATTTCTGTCTGTCTAACATTGCATTTCTAAACAACAAAACAATCTTCAGTTTTCTGCAGAAGCAGCTATAAACTCATCAAATTTCCATTTTTTGTGTTAGTGAATGGTATATACCTCTTATATGACCCTTCTGGGAAGAATATTCAGCAAAGTTGGTGGAGAACTGAAAAGACTGCAGTATAACTTTGCTGCTTATGTTTCAGAAGAATTAGTTGGATGACACAATGCTGAACAGACTTACTTAGAACACATCTTTTCTCTTTGCTTTTTGTATTTGTTAGAGCAAAAAGCATTGCCAGAAGTTCAACATGCGATGCAATTTCTTAAGTATCTATCTGTATACTCTCACTTGGTGATAGGTTGTGGGCAGCAGAATATTGGTTTTCAAGATTGTTCTGTTCTGAGCGTTGGTAAGGCATTGAGACGAGACAGGAGTAACAACAGTTGCTTCTTTATTCAATCTTCAACAGAACAACACAAAATGGCACAGATCCCTTTTATACCCCCTTGCAGGGAGCAGCATCAACCAATCAATGCAACGTATCTTTCCCGCCTTGCACATGCGCAATAGGCTGGAGACAGCCTGTCTGGCCCAGGCAGCCTCATGGTCTGCCTGGGACTCTCTGCAGCTTCCTGCACCTGCTGTGTCAATCACAGCCCAGGACATAACAAAGATGATCTCTATATTAGAGATTGTAGCAAGTATAGAATATGTAAGCATACTTGGAGTAAAAGTGGGCTTTGATTATGCTTGTGGTGTATGATATTGCTTGTGGAGTGGAACTGACAGATCCACACAGGGAAGTAAAAATGTAGGCTTAGCTATCAATGAAAGAGCTAAATGTGTGTCAGAAGCTATGAATTGATGCATGAAAGTAGGATCCATAGATTGGTGATAATTACAGTACATGATGATAAAAGAAAACTTGATATGACTTTTGGAAAACATGATGAGACACTTTGAATCTTTATAACCTGGATGGAGGAGGCAGAATGTTCTATCAGGAAATGTTGATACTGGTAAGATAGAGATGAGAAAGTTCCAAAAATCATTCATTTAGAGCCCCAAGAAGACATGAAAATGGTATCTGTTTAGGAAAGTGTTTGTTTTCAATAATTGGATTAAGCATGTCTATTCATATATACAAATCACAAAATATGCTTTTCATACATGTACATGCACTGCAAAAGGATATCTGCCAAACTTTCTGTCAAGTACCTGCTTTAGTTTATACTTAGCAAAACTGTTTAGCTTTTTGTTTATTTAGAAGTTTGAAATATTTCAGTCCTGCTTTCTACAGGACTGAAACTCATTGAATGAGTTTCATCCAATGCAAACAACAACAACAACAACAACAACAACAACAACAACAACAATAATAATGTTGGAAGGGACCTTGGAGATTATCTAGTGCAATCCCCTGCTCAGGCAGGAAACCCTATACTATTTCAGACAAATGGCTGTCCAGTCTCTTCTTTAAAACTTCCAGTGTTGGAGCATTCACAGCTTCTGGAGGCAGGTTGTTCCACTGGTTAATTGTTCTAACTGTCAGGAAATTTCTCCTTAGTTCTAGGTTGCTTCTCTCTTTGGTTATTTTCCATCTGTTCCTTCTTGTCGTGCCTTCAGGTGCTTTGGAGAATAGCTTGAGTCCCTCTTCTTTGTGGCAGCCCCTGAGATATTGGAACACTGCTATCATGTCACCCCTCGTCCTTCTCTTCATTAGACTAGACATACCCAATTCCAGCAACTGTTCCTTATATGTTTTAGCCTCCAGTCCCCTGATCATCTTTGTTGCTCTTCTCTGTACTCTTTCTAGAGTCTCAACATCTTTTTTACATTATGGTGACCAAAACTGGATGCAGTATTCCAAGTGTGGCCTTACCAAGGCATTGTAAAGTGGTATTAACACTTCACGTGATCTTGATTCTATCCCTCTGTTAATGCAGCCTAGCACTGTGTTGGCTTTTTTGGCAGCTGCAGCACACTGCTGGTTCATATTTAAGTGATTATCCACTAGGACTCCAAGATCCTTCTCACAGTTGCTACTATTGAGCAAGATATCACCTATATTATATGTGATGACCCAGGGCACAGCACAGAGGCAATGCAGTCAGCTGGCAATTCAAACAGTTCTTTTATTGCTCCAAATTTTCCCCAATTGCTCCCACGTTTGCTGGCAAGCCTCCAACAAAATAATACACACACCCCTTCAGCCAACTCTGGCTGAAAGTAGGTTCAAATACAGTCTGATTAGCATAAGAAAGTACTCAAGGCCATAGAGATAACAAGGAAGAAAACATAAACTTAATGAATCTGTTTGAATCCTAGCTTGCCTGAGCAGTTTTCAAAAAAGAGAATCTGAAATACAGTCCGATAGTCAAAGTTTCCAGGTTTCCAAACAGAAGTCACAGAACAAGAGATCAGCAACAATACACAACACTCCAAGGAATCAATGTTTGTTCCAGACAAAAGCCCCTCCCCACAGCGTCTCCTTAAATCTCAATCTCCAGGTGTTCCTTGTGGAGAAGGGCAGGACGCTCTCCTCCCAAGTAATTGAGCCTGCCTGCATTGTTCCTTCCTTCTCTCCACTCTCTGTGCTCTAGGATCAGGTGGTGGTGGCCCTTGCTCATCACCTGAACTCTGCCTCTCCTGTTGCTCCTGTTCCAATCCTGAAGGGCCCTGGCCTGCCTTGGACTGTTCTTCCCCACATTCCTCTGAAGCAGACACCTCTCCCTCTGCCTCCATAGAGCCCAGTTCCAGTTCATTTTCCTCCACAGATTCAGACTCCGACAGAGGCATGACACTATACCTGTGCATTTGTTTTTTCTTGCCTAAATGTAGAACCGTACTTTTTTCACCATTGAATTTCATTTTGTTAGATAGCGCCCAGTGTTCAAGTCTGTCCAGATCCTTCTGTATCTTAAGCCTATCTTCTGGAGTGTTAGCTATTCCTGCCAGCTTGGTGTCGTCTGCAAATTTGATGAGTTCCCCATCTATCCCCTTATCCAAATCATTGATGAAGATGTTGAAGAGCATTGGGCCCAGAACAGAGCCCTGGGGCACCCCACTACACACTTCTCTCCATGTAGATGCAGTTCCATTGAGGACCACACACTGAGTACAGCTAGTCAGCCAGCTACAAATCCATCTGGTGGTGATGCTGCCTAACCCACATTTTTCTATCTTATCAAGTAGTAGCTTGTGGTCTACTTTATCAAATGCCTTACTGAAGTCCAAGTAAATTATATTCACAGCATTCCTCTGGTCCACTAATTTTGTCATCTGGTCAAAGATTTTTCTGTTTTTGACAAACCCATGTTGGCTTTTGGTAATGACTTTGTTTGCCTCTAGGTGTTCACTGATTCATTGCTTGATTATCTTTTCCAAGATCTTCCCAGGTATTGAGGTCAGACTGATAGGTCTGTGGTTTCCTGGATCTATTTTTTTCCTTTTTTGAAGATGGGAACTACTTCAGCTCTTTTCCAGTCCTCTGGTAGCTCCCCTGTGCTCCAGGATCTTTGAAAGATATAGTTCAGTGGTTCTGAGATCACATCTGCCAGTTCCTTCAGAACCTTGGTGTATAGTTCACCTGGTCCTGGTGATTTGAACTCATCTAGGGTGGACAGGTGCTCACTTACCATTTTCTTTCTTGTGTTTTTAATCTGTTTTTTACGGTACTGTTTTTGTTAGGTTGCATTGTTTTTTCCCTTTGTGTAAATACAAATTAAAAAAAACAACTTGAGTAGTTCTGCTTTCTCCCTATTATTTGTCACCTTCTTTCCACTTTCTCCTACCAATGGACCAATCATTTCCTTAACTTTTTTCTAGTTTTTTACATGTTGAAAGAAGCTTTTTTTTGTTATTTTTGACTTTTGTTGCAAGCCTTAGTTCATTTTGAGCCTTAGCTTTCCTCACTTCATCTTTTCAGGCTCGGGCTATTTGCTGATATTCTGCCTTAGTTATGTGCCTCTCTTTCTACTTTTTATACTTGTCCTTTTTGTCTTTCAATTTATCAGAAAGTTCTTTATGCAGCCATGCTGGTTTCTTTTGAGAGCTGTTATTTTTCTTCTTCATTGGTATTGTGCTAGATAATGTGCTATTATCTCACTTTTCAAAATTTCCCAAGCTTCTTGAGTTGTTTTCCCCTTGAGGATTCTCATCCATGGAATCCTTCTCAAGCTCTCTCTAAGTTTGTTGAAATTAGCTCTCTTAAAGTCCAAGACTCTAGTTTGACTGTGTTCTATTGCTTGTGCTTGCATAATGTTGAATTCCAATATTGCATGATCACTCCACCCCCAAATGTGGAAGATTTCAGTTATAATCTAGAATGGGTTATTTCTCCCCACCCATGAAAACAAGAATATCAATAAACTAAGAAAACAAAGGATTTTAAGCAAAAGAAATAGCCCAACTGTGGACCTTGAAACAAGCAGCAATTCTTTAGATCTTTGAAAATTAAATTGAGATGTTTGTTAGGATGCTTATTTCCTGAGTGAAACTTCAGTAAAGTTGTTGTTTTTTCTCCCCTCTTTACACTTAGGCTTAGGAAGAAAGCAGAACAAAACCTAGTAATATGAATAGAAGGAATGTTTTCTCTAAGCCTGACTTTAGCACCTTGCCAGTGGTCTAGTTTCTGCCAGTGGAAAAGCAGACTGTCTGCAACCCTTGCAGACCCATAGCACTGCAAAAGGCACCCACAATTCAGCTCTCAAAACTGACTATCATAGGAATAACAGCTGATTTGACCTGCTACAAAGCCTGATAAGATGCTCTTAGTTTTATGACCATAACAACAGAGAAAATGCTTTTAAAAAGCACAATTACTTTAAACATGATAATGATATGTAATTAAGAGAAATCTCCCTTTAAAACAGTCGAAAACATACAGATGCATCTTTGGTAAACTCATACACCTATAAAAAATATCAGAATTTACTTGGCCTAGGTGTGTAAAAGTGTGCTCGTTCAGAAAAATAAGGAGAATCCTGATTGTATCACTCCAAGAATTAAATAATAAAGGTTCCAGTAACAATTGATGTTTAAGTTAAACAAGATAAAAAAAAACAGAAATGTATGAAATAGAATGTTACACATTCTTTTTTAAAAATCTTTCTTAGTCACACAAATTTTGGCTCTTTAGATAAAATGGGTCCAGGATCAATGACAGATCTGGCTAGGCTTGGTAACACATAGTATATTAAACCGATATTTAAATAGACATTATTTCAGAACAATTGTTTTTCTTTATCTAAATGTAGCATCAGGAGAGTTTTCCCCCTCGTGCTGATTTTTTTCCAATATCATTTAATTGTAACACCATCACAAAGAACCATTCAACTTGGAGGATTTCATTACAGTATTGTTGATTTTTCTAATTTCTGTATTTTAAAAAAAATTATGTAGCTCTCTTCACAATTGTATTCTTTTATTTTAAATAAAAGCATTGAAATGATCTACATTCTGGCAATGTTGGTAAACATATTTTTACTATTTGCTAAGCTATCTTTCTTCACTGAATTTCACTAAACTCTTCATTATTGTTTTTTTTTGTAGCACAAATGTTGTGGCATATTTAATGGAAAATCAGATTGGGGAAAAAACGCTTATGCTAACAGTGGATGTGAATGTGAACAGACAGACATAGGTACAAGTTATTGTGCTGGAAACGAGTATGTGAAGGTAAGAAAAAAAATTGCATGAGTACATCAGTGACTATTAGGCATAGTGGCCATTTGTGGCTTCCAGATTTATATATCATGGAATCATTCTAGGGAACAATAATTCAGGTTGGTTATCAGGCATTGATTGGATGTTTATACTATTGCCCTATTCTTCATCCAGGAAGCATCCTGGTTAGGGAAAAGCTAATGAAAACCATAATTATTATAACTTGCATTTCCATTACTACCTTGTTCTTTGGTTGTTTCTGATGCCTTCGAATCAATCTTAATTCCTATCAATTACCTGGACAAGTCCCTGCAGTTCTCTTGGCAAAACTTCAGAAGTGTTTTGCTATTGCTTCCTTCCTTCGGCTGAGAGAAAGTGATTGGCCTAAGGTCATCCAGATGTTTTCATCCCTAAGGTAGAACTAGAATTCATGATCTCCTGGTTTCTAGTCAGTGGTTTTAAATAGTGCTATATTATACCAAAATGGGTACAGTATTTATTTTTTAGGATCCTTCCTTTAAGCACTGGGCCAAGATATGTGAATCATTTATAGAGTTTGTTATGTGTTATGTGAATTACTGATTCCAGAAATAATATATGTTTGTAGCTTTTTAAACAGCTGATACTTTCTAATGTTAGACATCAGAGTCACTTGATGGATAGGCAGTCATATAAAATGAACAAATGAACACATGAATGAATGTATACTTTAGTGAGTGGATTCTTTAATACTGACACATCTTTTCTTCAGGTTTACACCAAACATGGTGAAAGTTGGACTACTTTAATAAATAGCAGTGAGAGGTTGTGTTCTCTCTTGTGTAATATCCAAAGTATTTCTCTCAAATTTTGGGACATGCATGTTGTTCTTTTATATTCCAGAATAAGTACAAATACATCAAAGTGTTCCTTTATATAATGATGCACAATCTACTGTCTAACAATGCATTGATAAAGCTTGTAAAAGAATGCATGATGGATTGATGAAGGATTGTGAAAATGATCACACTGAAAATAATTGAGAGACAACTTAGACTAATATTCATATGACTTAATAGTTATCACAATTGGCAGCTCTTATCAAATTCTGTAGGTCAACTTATTTTTATGTATTTTTCACATTTCTTCCACATAAAATATGGAATTCATAGAAAATTCACATGTGGCTCAGTCATTCATTAGCCTTAGTGCTCGGATTTTAAAAGAGCTGTTTCATCTGATTGATTTTCTAAACCTGGATGAAACCAATTATCAAAACTGTTTTGTTTCTTAAATCTTGCTATTGTAATACTTATCAAAAACAATTAATATCTTATTTATTTATTCAATTATCCACTTTTTTCATTAGAAATATAAAAATCTCACAGCCGATCTTGAAAGTTTTAAAAAAATGAAGATATATTATTCATTTCTCCTTTGCCTTTTGATACCAGCAAAATTTGTAACATGGCTATTAAGTTATAAATAGCTTATGCATGTGTGACTTATGTCATTTGTCTTTGCCTTTCTTTTAGACTTGTGCAACTGTAATTATGGAAATATTCCAGAAAAATATGATTATAGTTATGGGGATAGCATTTGGACTGGCATTTATTGAGGTATACTAATAAAATCTTATTTCAACCTGTTATCATATTGCAAGCTATCATTTACACTGATCAAGTCACTTGTTAAAGCATGAGCACATATCAACAGTATTGATAGTGATTTGATGAAGAATATTTCTGCATGTTCAGAAATGGGCTGCTACCAGGTTGCCACCTTCCATGTTTTCGATTCAAAAGTCCTACCAATTTTTGTGGGGGGGATGAAGTTAACACAAATTTAGAACATAAAAGATTGAACCCACTGAATAAATAGAGTCACCTCTATTGTTAACGGTTTAACAGTTAATAGTTAGCTCTGCAGATAACAGTTGCTTGGACTTCTGAGCTTCCCATTGTAAATGTTTGGCAACTTATTACTATCACACACTCTTTTGTAAGGGTAAAGTCTTCATTGGGTGAGACAAGAATTTATATTGAGGGAGGCTGCTTTTTCTTTTCCTCTTTGGTTTGCTATTACTGTGTAGGGCGTTCGATAGAGATTTCATGTTTTCTATCTCAAAATAATGAGAAATTGTTTTCAAGAGTAGTAGTGAGAGAAGGCTTCACAAAGGCTGGAGAATAGAAGCTTGAAGCTGTATGTGGTCCTAAAACACAGATTATTTACTTCTCCTACAGCTGATGTACACTAGCCATGCTGTCCTATAGCTAGTTCTTTTAGAGTGAATTCCAATTACCTTATTTGTGGAACAGTGAAGCAGACTTCCCTTAATGACTGCCTCTTTTTATGTAGTCTTGTTGTTTAGTGTTTGCTTCAACTATTGATTACAAAACTGTAGTCGAAGTTCTGATTTTTCAATTTTAAAGCTACCAAGTGTTTATGAAGAGCTAAAAAAATAATTCAATTTTAAAACTCCAGTGAAAAAGTCCATTTGATAGTCAGTTTAAATTTTACTTAAAGCAGCGCATATATGAATGTGCTCCAATATCTACTTTAATTTGTTATTAATTTTTGTTAAACTGAAGTGACCAGTTATCTAGAACAGCAAATCCCCACATTTATAACAGTTCCACAAAAATCCAAATTACAGATATTGTGGCACCATCGAGACAAACCATTAAAAAAAATCTTTCTATAATATTCCTTCCATGGGAATATATTCCATGGCTTTGATGTAGTGAACATAATTCCATGAAAATTTATGCAAGAAAACATTAGTTATTCAATTATGCAAGATTGTTGTTTTGCTATAATTTATTATAGAAGTGCAAATAACTCATATCTTTATGAGTAAGGTTTCTAAGAATACTAATGTTGACAAGAAGCAGTATGAAAAATCTTTTCAGCTCTCAAGAAATCTGATCTCTTTCCCAAAAATGTTGCAATACAAAGCACAAGTAAGAATCTCACAACTTGTCTTCACCCTTTAAAACAATCTATCTTTCAGAATAAGTTGAGGTTTCCTATGCTGTGATATACATGGGTTTCATTAAAATCCCACTATCTGAAAGTCATATCTCTAAATGGTGTTGGAAGCAATCTTTAACATAACAGATCCATTAGTACATGCAAAACCCAAGAATTTTACAAAATGTTCTTGCTGTGTACTGAACTGTTACTGAAGTTGCCAAACGATGCATCTTAAACATCTTTCTTCTTTTTCAGATTGTTGGCATGGTTTTTTCAATGAGCCTTTACTGCCAGATCCAGAAAAAATGAAACCATGGAAATCATCAGCCAAATGAGAAAGCTTTGTAGATTGAGAATCAGATCTGTAGTTGGATTTTATTTTATTTTTTAAAAAAGCACCACATACAATTTGTGTTTGGGGTGGTGTAATTTGCAACCTATTTGACTATTAAAAAAAAAAGCACTTGCTCTATATTGTGCTGACCCAATACATTGTTTTCCACTCATCTGTTTTCTGAATTAAAGTTGAAGCTTACTTAACCCATTTCAACTAACAAAGTTATTTGCTTTATATATGTGCACACCCACACATAAACATATCCCCCCAAAAAAAATTCTTACTTCCCAACTATGCATGCAGACTTGTATAATATTGTTCCCTTTAACATTGGTGAAATGCTGTGAAATGAAACCTACCTGCTCTTTGAACAAATTGATTTATCAATCTGTCCAATCAGTCCAATTGTCCTAGATTATCTACATGACTAGAGGCTAGCTTGAGGGCGGCAAGAAAACTTTTAACAATAACTTCTGAAGAGTTGGAGCAGGCAGTCTCTAAAAAATGGGCTTTATGGTTGTTTTTCCTTACTATATAGTCTCTATAGCTGTTAGAATTAAATGGTACTTTTTCTGCAGAATGGAAGTATAGAATTATAGACTTAATTATCTGAAGAGAAATCAAGACTTCATTTTTTGGCATTATTTCACAACTTAGGAGTAGCCATTTAAGAAGCATAGCTTTTATTTATAAAATTTATTGGCCACCCATCTTACCACAGGGGTAACTCTGGATGGCTTACAATCATAAAAATCTGTCTCTCTGTCCGTCCGTCCATCCGTCCGTCCGTCCATCCATCCATCTTTATCTATCTATCTATCTATCTATCTATCTATCTATCTATCTATCTATCTATCTATCTATCTATCTATCTATCTATCTATCTATCTATCTATCTATCTATCTATCTATCTTAAAACATAAATAAGTTAAAACCAACCATTAAATGTTATGCTATGCTGAGCTAATTTTACCACTGTTCAGCCATTTGGATAACCTGCCTTTTCAATAATGAACATATAACATGTTACATCCAGGAAAAATAGAGGCACTCATAGGCATATGTACAATTATAGAAACATTTACATATCCATGTTTACATACTATGTATATCTATAACTAGGCAGGCAGTAAAGAAGATTCCTACATTGCGGATGCTAAAATCACTCTTTCTTCTTTGCTTTGTTGCCAGTTACACTTTCATTCTTTGAATGCATGGATATAAGTTAGAAAACATATGTCCAAGGTCTTCAGATGTAAATTGAGCTTTGAGAGAAAACTGCTAAAACATGTATAATTTTGTGCACTAATATGAGTTCTTCAGAATTCAAAGCGCTTCTCATTAATATTTATGAGGATTAATATTTATCGCCCACTACCCTTACATGCTTACAGTTGTCCAAAAACTGATTGTGCTAACTTCAAAGTAGCCCTTGAAAGGAGACTGTTTTCTGATCTGTAAACATTTCTGGAATATAATTAAGGGTTTCACATCACCAAATTTCACAGTTTTATATAAAATTTGTAAATCTGATCTTTGTGATTGCTATGAAATATACTGTATATTATTCAGTTTTACTCAATTTCTTAACAATCTATCTTTAAAATGCCAAGAAATTGTACTCTGCTTACTTGGGTAGTAACCAAAAATTGTTTTGATCCATCAATCTAAGTCAAGAATACAAAAAGGCAGTAATTTATAGCAGAATCAGCAGATTGGCTAGGAGTCTCATTTTAAAAAGTATCAGAAGAGAAACAGAATTTCAGATTCTGATTTAATACTATTGGTAACAACACTTCCTCAATGTTTAATAAAGTTAACCTGTTATATTAAAAGTCAGCATGTGAAAGGAGATTTTATGGGTATTATAGGCATTATATTTAATTTTTTCAGGGACTACAGGGGCAATCCTGAAGCATA
This sequence comes from Protobothrops mucrosquamatus, assembly GCF_001527695.2. NCBI lineage: Eukaryota > Metazoa > Chordata > Lepidosauria > Squamata > Viperidae > Protobothrops > Protobothrops mucrosquamatus. The sequence continues at coordinate 970,202 of NW_015386431.1, forward strand.
AATTTCCAGTAAATGGATAAGTTTGCTTAAATATTGGAGGTCAAACATCAGTCCAGGAGAAAAAAGTATGGATATTTGTAATAAGGGAGTATATGTTTTTCCAAAAGAGGAACAATTTTTCCTACATGCCTATATAGTTAACCTATTTTAGGACTTTTAAAGTATCTTGAACTAACCAGAGAAGCTGGTGCTACTACATTTGTGGGCTCATTTTGGATGTATTTTTCTGTAATATTTACTTTATGCAATTTATAAAACTTTCTAATAGGTGTGCTTTTTAGTGTGCAACTTTCTCCACTATTTTTAAATAAAGCTTTCTCAAATACATGTTAGCTTAAGTGAAGTTTCCTTGCTCCATATGATGAATATAAACTTATGCATTTGTTACTGCTGTCCATGCTGCAATGGAATTTGTTTTGGCAGATAACAACTTTTTGAAATAAAATAAATCCCTAACACATTTCTTTTATATTCATATCTGAGAATTATGGAAGGATAATTCAGATAAACATCTCAGAATCTTACTGGAAAATGGAATTAATAAAATCCCCTTACAAAATGGTAGGTACGGTAAATACAATTAACTAAGATTTAATGATAGAGAGAATTTGGTGGTCAGAAAGAATGCATTTTACATCTTCCAGGAGAGAGTTGGCATGTTTTTAGTTATATGGCAAAATTCATGTGGTTTCCAATCCAAAGGTATTCATTTCTATAGTTACAAATCCTTCTGTGTCTGCTTACTTAAGTAGCCAGAGGAATTCATATTGCTGAGAGTTATGTTCAATGTAATTGAACAGAAAAATCAATGGATATACATGTATAAGTTACAAGCAGCTAATAATAGATGCAATACTACTTTAAGATGTTTCATAGTTTTCTTCAATTAGTTTGTCTACCAGCAATTGCGCCTATAAACATTTTAGAGGAAATGGCTTCATATATTATACAGTATATATAATTGCAAGCATATAGACATAGCATATAGTTAAGATGTCTGAAAGGCGCCTTCCAGGACATGGAAAGCTCATGGAAACAGAACTCTGTTAGAGCTGAAAAACATAAGGTCAAAGCAGGAGCTGGTTTAAACATTTCATTTCCCAACTACTCAATGAAGTGAATGAGGGAAGAATAAGATTTATGTATAATATTTGTGACATGATTAGAAAGTTTTGCAACTCACATGCTTGGATTTGCATTTCTACATCAAGTTGGGGGACAAAAGAAATGCAAGCAAACAAGAAATGTTTGGAAGAAATGGAAAAGGGCAGGTGACAAATAAGAAATCCAAGAATATATTTTATGAGAAAGGAATCTGATTAAATTGTCTTAAGATAGGCAATGATTTCACATAGTATATCTGTGTTTGCATAACTTTGTTTTGTTTTGTTTAATGACCTGATTTCATATGACATGTTAAAAAATATGGGTTATTTTACTAAAGATTAATGCAACTAGCTGAACCACAAAGAACTAGATTTCATTTGGATGTAGTCTAAATGTAATTCCAGCTAGAAAGTGTCAATAAATCACTTTAAGAAAATAAGTAAAGGCTTATATAAAAGGCTGAGAATCAAGGTCATTAAAGGCAATTTCTAATCTGGATGCATTGGTAAAAAATATTACAAAAGTAAAATATAGCATAAATCTGATTGAAGAAAAATCATGCCAAAGTTATATCCTTTTCCTCCTCATGTAGCTTCTGTTTGAAGACCTTCAGACAGATTTCACACCTCAGTCAAACAATTGATTCCATTCTCAATATACTCTGTACTATTAGACCATTTCTCTTAACATTCAGCTACTGTCTTGGAATTTAAGGTTTTGGGGTACCCTTCTGTTTTTCACAATAGTTGGCAAAATAATAGCGAGTGCCACACAAAGTGCACTAACCAAATAGGTGGTAAGACAATAGGGGAACTCAGGCACCACACAGGTTATGTAGAAAGTAAACACAGGGCCATTCATAAAGGACTCAAATGTCTATATACCAATGCACAGAGTATGAACAACAAACAGGGTGAACTAGAAATTCAGGTTAATGAGGGCAGATATGATATTGTTGCCATTACGGAAACATGGTGGGATGAAACCCATGAATGGAACACACAGCTAGAGGGATTTAAATTATTTAAAAGGAACAGACCAAATAAAAGAGGAGGTGGAGTTGCTCTCTATATAAGAAATAACAACATCTCTACAGAAATAGAGCACAACAATGATAAAAACTGTCTTGAATGCATTTGGGTCAATATAAAAGGGGGGGAAATGACATTGCCATAGGTGTATACTACAGGCCACCCAACCAAACAGAGGAAATAGATGAACTTTTTGCTAGTCAGCTAACTAAGGTATGTAGTAAGCACATCACAATAGTAATGGAGGACTTTAACTACCCTGACATCAACTGGGAGACAAACCCTACACCAAATGGAAAATCAAACAGGTTCCTGGCAAACCTAGCAGACAACTTTGTCTCCCAAAAAGTAGAGAAGGGAACTAGGGGATTAGCCATTTTGGATCTAATTCTCACTAACAGAGATGAAATGATAGAAGGTGTTGAAGCCATAGGAACCCTGGGAGGAAGTGATCATGCAATATTGGAATTCAACATTATGGAAGCACAAGCAATAGAA
>NW_015386431.1:972937-992507 GCF_001527695.2 Protobothrops mucrosquamatus
ACTAATTTCAATAAACTTAGAGAGGGCTTGGGAACGATTCCGTGGATGAGAATCCTCAAGGGGAAAACAACTCAAGAAGCTTGGGAAATGTTGAAAAATGAGATAATAAAAGCCCAGTCTAGCACAATACCAACAAAGAGGAAAAATAACAGCTCTTAAAAGAAACCAGCATGGCTGCATAAAGAACTCTCTGATAAATTGAAAGATAAAAAGGACAAGTATAGAAAGTGGAAAGAGGGGCACATAACTAAGTCAGAATATCAGCAAATAGCCCGAGCCTACAAAGATGAAGTGAGGAAAGCCAAGGCTCAAAATGAACTAAGGCTTACGACCAAAGTCAAAAATAACAAAAAAAGCTTCTTTCAACATGTAAAAAAACAAGAAAAAAGTGAAGGAAATGATTGGTCCATTAGTGAGAGAAAGTGGCAAGAAGGTGACAAGCAACAGGGAGAAAGCAGAACTATTTAACTCATTTTTTGCATCTGTCTTTACACAAAGGGAAAAAACAGACCAACCTATCAAAAATAGTGCCATAAAAAAACAGTATAGAAACACAAGTTAAGATAGGCAAGAAAATGGTAAGTGAGCACCTGTCCAGCCTAGATGAGTTCAAATCACCAGGACCAGATGGATTACACCCCAAGGTTTTCAAGGAACTGGCAGATGTGATCTCAGAACCCCTGAACTATATTTTTCAAAGATCCTGGAGCACAGGGGAACTACTAGAGGACTGGAAAAGAGCTGATGTAGTTCCCTACAAAAAAGGGGGAAAATGGACCCAGGAAATTACAGACCTATCAGCCTGACCTCAATACCTGGGAAGGTCCTGGAAAAGATAATCAAACAATGAATCAGCGAATACCTAGAGGCAAACAAAGTCATTACTAAAAGCCAACATGGGTTTGTCAAAAATAGATCATGCCAAACAAATCTTATTGCATTCTTTGACCAAGTGACAAAATTAGTGGATCAGAGGAATGCTGTGGACATAATTTACTTGGACTTCAGTAAGGCATTTAATAAAGTAGATCACAACCTACTACTTGACAAGATAGAAAAATGTGGGGTAGACAGCACCACCACCAGATGGATCCGTAGCTGGCTGACCGGCCGTACTCAGCGTGTGGTCCTCAATGGAATCACATCTACATGGAGGGAAGTGTGTAGTGGGGTGCCCCAGGACTCTGTTCTGGGCCCAGTGCTATTCAACATCTTTATCAACGATTTGGACTAGGGGATAAATGGGGAACTCATCAAATTTGCAGACAACACCAAGCTGGCAGGAATAGCCAACACTCTAGAAGACAGGCTTAAGATATAGAAGGATCTGGACAGACTTGAACACTGGGCGCTATCTAACAAAATGAAATTCAATGGTGAAAAAAGCAAGGTTCTACATTTAGGCAAGAAAAACCAAATGCACAGATATAGTATAGGGGGTACCTTGCTCAATAGTAGTAACTGTGAGAGGGACCTCGGAGTCCTAGTGGACAATCACCTAAATATGAGCCAGCAGTATGCTGCAGCTGCCAAAAAGGCCAACACAGTGCTAGGCTGCATTAACAGAGGGATAGAATCAAGATCACGTGAAGTGTTAATACCACTTTACAATGCCTTGGTAAGGCCACACTTGGAATACTGCATCCAATTTTGGTCACCACGATGTAAAAAAGATGTTGAGACTCTAGAAAGAGTACAGAGAAGAGCAACAAAGATGATCAGGGGACTGGAGGCTAAAGCATATAAGGAAAGGCTGCTGGAATTGGGTATGTCTAGTTTAATGAAGAGAAGGACTAGGGGGGACATGATAGCAGTGTTCCAATATCTCAGGGGCTGCCACCAAGAAGAGGGTGTCAAGCTATTTTCCAAGGCGCCTGAAGGCAGGACAAGAAGCAACGGGTGGAAACTAATCAAGGAGAGAAGCAATTAATCAGTGGAACAACCTGCCTCCAGAGGCGGTGAATGCTCCAACACTGGAAGTTTTTAAGAAGAGACTGGACAGCCATTTGTCTGAAATGGTATAGGGTTTTCTGCCTGAGCAGGGGGTTGGACTAGATGACCTCCAAGGTCCCTTCCAACTTTACTATTACTACTACTACTACTACTACTACTACTACTACTACTACTACTACTACTATTATTATTATTATTATTATTATTATTATTATTATTATTATTATTGTTTTGAAATTATTACTCAGAGCCAAACCACTGTGGCTCAAATGACTTGAGTGCTGCAGGTATAGCAATTGATTATCTTTTGTGAAAGATTCCTTAGAATATAAAGATAATGATATCAGATTAAAATTCAAAGTTCAAAATTGGAATTTTAGGATTTCTTCATATCTTCCCTATGATGCTCCTCTTCCAAATCTGAAATGAATTAAACTGAGGGTGAAGGTTCATTCTCCAAGCTTGTTCATTCTCCGAACTTGACACTGACACCCCCTAAACTCTGCTGAAGAATGTTACTTAGCCTGGTAATGAAAAGTTTGGAAACCAACCCACAAGCTCAGAGAACGAACCTTCATCCTCATCCTATACCCAAGCTACAGGTATTCGCTACTATTAATTACATTTTCATTTAAGACATGGACTGACACACACTTATTAAATGCATAGCATAAGAATAGGTTTATTTAGGTTTATTTTATATTTTTGGATCAAAAAGATATAGAATAATGCTGTAAATGGTTCTCCAGATGATCTAAAGAGTTAGACTTCAGACGTCTTAATGTTGCTGAGGTTGGAAAATACTGCTATAGATAAAGGAGACCCATACTCTCTTCTTATTTCTAACTTCTTTGCTTTTAGTTTGTTTTCTCACCTAAATTTCTTTTCCTTTTTCTCTCCTCTTCTTCCGTGCCATGTCTCCCATTTTTCTTTCTGACCAAACATGTTCTGAGAAAGGTTTGCTTTGTTTTGCTCATCTCCTTCTCCCTCAGCTTTTACCCTACCTGCTCAGTTTTGGATTTTCTATTTAAGTTTTATTTCTATTCTTTTATCCTTTAAAAAACAAACCTTTTCATTAGTTTCCATTTGCATTCTTTTCCTATTCTCTTGCCACAAATCTAATTGTAATTAGGGGCTTGGAAAAGTCTTATGGCATAATTTTTTGGGGATTCTAATTTAGATTTCATAATTCCTAAAGAAGAGTTTGAGTTAAAACAAATGACTTCTCAAGTACCACCAAAAGTAATTCCTTTACTTGAAGTTGACTTCTTAGCTGATAGAATTGAAACATTGAAAATAGGCATATAGGTCAATAGCTCAGTATTTCAGAGCTGGGCCTATCTTTCAGATTGCTGCTTTCTTCTTCATCTTGGCAGGCAGGCAGGCAGGCAGGCAGGCAGGCAGGCAGGCAGGAAGGAAGGAAGGAAGGAAGGAAGGAAGGAAGGAAGGAAAAATCTTATAAACAGTAAACTGGTTTTATCATAACCATACCAGCACATTTACAATTCCCAAATAGAAATTGTTTTCTATAAAAATGTCATAGGATCTGATTAGGTCTCACTGTTATGACTGCAGAACATATATACTGCTAGGAAGCAATAAATCCCTTGGAATGCCATACTTGGTTTGTACTGTTTTTCTGTTAAGTTAAAAAAATGTGAATCATGTAAAAAGCCAAACACAATTCATTTGTTTTGAACATTGCAGCACAATTTCAATGATTAAAAATATCTGGTTTCATCCCAAAGTTCTTGTGATAATGGCTATAAGGCTGCTATCCTGCAATCCCTACAAATGCTCAGATCCACCAGTTCAAAGCCTATGAAGATTCAGTATACCTACAGAGAACATTTAGAATAATGCCTTGTAATTTTTCCAGATTTTTTTAAAAAAATGAATGTCACCTGAGTACAATGCATATGTAAGGCAACAACACCTAAATTAGAGATCTAGTGTCTTTTTCATTTTGGGCCTTTGTTTCCAAAAGCATCTGGTTAACAGATACTGTATTGTAATTGTAGTGTGACCAGCAAATGAAAAAAAAATCAGGTCTTTTAAAAGCTGAAATCAATTTTCCAAATGGCTTTTGTGAAATGTTGAAAAGCAAAATACAGAGGTTTCACTGCTTTTAATTTTAAGTATATGTATATAAGTAAATCCAGGTGGGATACGTACTTTTTATTTGACTATACCAACTTTCTGAATGTGACCATTGTGCCTAGAGACAGATAGAAATTGGAAATCGTCAATCATTCTTATATAGGTTCTATCAGTTCAAAATAATCATGAGATGAAAGTCTTTGAACGTAAAGTTCTAAGAATAGGCAGATGTTCCAAAGTGAGAGGATGATGGTGCATCATATGGATGGGATGTATTCTTTATAAATATTAGAATAATTTGATAGATAAGCTGGGTGATGGGTGAGTCAAGTACCAAATTTAATTACAAAATGCATCTTATTTCTATATTAAAGTATATGTACTGTATTGAGTTAAATTTGTGAAACAGGTTGCTGGGATTTGTGTAAGAATGGTTAGCAGACCATGTGGCCTGCCAGCCAGACTTTCTGTCTACAGACTATTTAGTATGCATTTAAGCGGGAGAATACTGTGATCTGATTAGTTGCCACCTCCTAAGCTGAATATGTAAATAGGGGTAGAGCATGTGCTTTTCAGTTTCGGTTTTGCCTTTGCAATAAAGAGAGTTCTGTTTCACCTGCTGCTTCTTCAATGCTGCAACGAACAGCAAACCTAACATTGGCGATGAAGGTGGGATCGTGCTGCCACAAACCGAAGAGCTGAGTCACTACGGGGGCTAGGCCTAGCAGATGCTTGGTCGGAATGGCGTTCCATCCCCTCACTCTATCCTGCCAGTACGGAAACGCTGGAGGAGAGTGCTTCCAAGGATTTGCCCTGGAAGTCCCACAGAAGCCTGCGCAGCACGAGGCATTGAAAAGGCCGCGAAAAATTCACCATGGCGAAGATAGGAAAACTCTCCAAATTCAACATCGCTCATCCAGAGAGGTGGAGATTCTACATCGCGAGAATTGAAAATTACCTGTGGGTTGGGGATTTCCGGTGGCTGTTGCTGAGTCTAGACCCAGGGAAACAACTCTTCATCCCCTGGGTCCGATATTCTTCTGCTGGTGGGTCTGTTTGGGCCAAATGCCACCCCAGAGAGGTGGCCACTGAAGGGTGAATCTTTGAGGAACACGGGCCGGCAGTAGCCGGCCCGCTGAAGTCAAAGTAGCCCCTGGAACCAACAGAAAAAAGGCGGAACGCATTTATGCGATCCGCCATTAACAGCTGATCGGCGGAGACGAAGAAATAGCTGAGTTTGACAGCAAGCAGCTGATCTGGGTGAGAATATGCTCTTCTTTTCTCTGGAAGGTCGATTTTTATCTGAAATAGCCTGTCTTTAATGAGAGCGTGAAGACTGAAGGGAGGAGGGACAAATTTTTCCCCCTCCCGCATAAGCGGCGGTTTAAGCTTCATCGCACTACAAAAGAGAAAAACTAATTTGGACTATATTAAAGTTTTTTAAGTGTTAATAGAAACTTGGGAAACTTATTTTCTTTTTGAAAAACAATATTTTTACTGGGGAAAGCCATTCTAGTTATATTTTTTCTTTAAAACTTCAGAAACCTCTTCTTTTACTATTAACAGTTTTTTTTTCCTTCCTGTCTAAACGCCTGGGAAAGAAACATTGTTCCTCCTGCGGCTACATTGAAAGCTTCTTTCCCTTTGTTCTTCAGTAGTGTTTGTTTATTCAGCTGGGGAACTTGGCTCAATGCCCAGACACTTGGCTCAACGCCCAGACATTCTTATCTGACTTTGATTTACTTAAAGAGACTTTTTTTTTCTTCTCCCTCTCTTTGATTTGTTCTCTCCTGCATGGCCCTGGCTGTACAATACAGATTTATTCTAAGAACAATTGAACATTAAGGAGCTCTTTTTTTCTTTTTGGCTTTCCTCCTTGTTGCTGAATAGAATTTTCTGGACTATAAATTGGATATTTTTTTCTACAGTTTTTTTTCTTTTTGAGGGGGGCTTATTTCCTCTCTTTTTCTATTATTTTTTTTCCTTTCCCTTTTTGGACTCTTTCTTGTTTTTTTGACATCTTTTTTTTCTTTTTTGGTGGGAGTGTTTTCTCCCTCTTTCCAGTTTTTCATTATCACTAATTTTGTTTGCCTCTTGCTGGATTGCTCTTTCTTTTTGGATGCTTTTGGGGTCCCCTTCTACCCCCCATTGGAATTACTTTTTTCCCTTTTTGAACCACGTCTGGCTTCTTCTGCTAGTAATAGGAGCGTTTTGGATTATAATTGGCCATTGGGCCACCTGGTGAATTATAATATAACACAATAATTGGAAGATGAGTACTTCAAATTTGGCCAAAGGGGTGAGAAAGGGCTCCTCTGTGCCTGCTTCGACCTCGGCAAGCCCAGTTCCTCAAAAATCAATTACTACATTCCTACAACAAGAAAGAGTGGGATCTCAACAAAAGGATACCCAGGCGATACTACAAGCAATTGCAGCTCAGGCGGCAGACCTGAAAAAGAATATGGATAAAAATTATGAAGACCTGAAAAATGATCTCGTTAAAATGAACCAAAAAATGGAAACCTTTCAACAGGCGATTATAGATAATCAACAAAGAATTCAAAAAATGGAAGATAAGTCAGTGGAAGTTGATCAGAAATTAGAATTCTTGCAAGATGAGAACCAGAGATTGGTGCATTCTAACACAGAATTGGAAGACAGCCTCGCTCTGATGAAGATGGAAAGAGCATCATATTTTCTAAGATTCCAAAATGTAATAGAAGAGAAAGAGGAGAATTTGTTAGATTTGATGAGTGAGTTACTTGCAGAGTTACTTGGAATGGAAAAGAACCAAATGAATCAAGAAATAGATCAGGTCTTTAGAGTTAATTCAAACTATGCCAGAAGAAACAGAGTGCCCAGGAAAGTCCATGTAAGATTCCTCAAAAGATCTATACGAGATGAGATTCTGAAAGCAATAAGAGATCAACCACTGAAATACAAAGAAAAAGAGCTAATAGTTCTTAAGCAAATTCCTAGAAGAATAAGAGAAGCCCGAAGAGAATACCAATTCTTAACAAAGAAACTGGTTGATAAAGGTGTGAATTTCAGATGGTTGGTCCCAGAAGGATTATTAATCTTCTGGGACTCGAAAAGATACAGATTGGATACTCCACTTAAAGCAGCGGAATTTTTTAACAACCACAGAACTTTTCTGGAAAAAGGTGACTCTGAATCCAAGAAACAAGAGGAAACGACCATTGCAGGAGTGTCTAAACAAGTCAAAGAGGAAGAACCCAAAAAGACCCAATCAGAGGAAGACGTAAGACCGAAAGACCAGAGGCAGATAAGCTCTCCTAGAAGACTGAAGTCTAGATATAACTGAAGCTATGGAGGAGGTTGGAATTTTTTCAATAAATATAAACGGTCTGAACTCTCCTTCAAAAAGGAGGAAAATCTTTATTAGACTACAAAAGTTGAAAATGGACATAATTTGTCTTCAAGAGACACATATTAAGAGACAACATTCTAGACTTTTAGAACAACCAAAAATGGGTAAGCTTTACTTCTCCTTGGCACTTCAAAAGAAAAGAGGTACAGCTTTTTATATAAAGGAAAAGTTGAATCCAAAACAAGGGGAGAATATTAATGGTGGAAATTACATCGAATCAAAAACAAATATTGATGGTCGCAATATATGCACCCAATGAGAAGCAAGACCAGTTCTATCAGCAACTACATAATAAACTTGTGGACTTAAATCACCAAAACCTTTGTATATTGGGAGATTTTAATGCAATAGCTGATGCAACATGGGACTATAAAAGCTATAAAAAAGGGGAAAAAGGGGGAAATACCCTACCTAAGGCCTTTTTAAAAATGAAAAATGAACTGCTTATACAAGACATATGGAGAGAGATGAATCCAGAAAAACCACAATATACATTTTACTCAAACAGACATAAATCATGGTCAAGAATAGACATGATATGGACATCGTATGATTTGAAGACTATAATACAAGAGGTTGAAATAGAACCTAATATTTGGGCAGACCACAGTCCAATTAAAATGACTTGGAAAGGAACCAGGAAAAAACTAAGATGGTTGCTGAATAAATCTATATTGAAAGAAAAAGAATTTCTACAATCAGCAACAAAAGAAATGGATTTTTTCTTTAAAATAAATAAGAAAGAAGAAACCTCCCTCCAAAATGTATGGGATACGGCTAAAGCATACTCCAGAGGTTTGGCCATAATGTATGCTGCTAAAAAGAATAAAGAAAAAAAAACAATTACAGCACCAGTTGAAAGAAGAACTTAGCAAATTGGAATCTGATTTGCAATCTAATCCACAAAAGAAGATGTTGAAGACACAAATGGAATTAATAAAACATAAATTAAACTTAACTGAGATGGATATAATGGCACAACAGATCAAACGATCTAAACAGAACTTTTTTGAAAATGTTAACAAACTGGGTAGATGGCTGGCATATAAATTGAAGAAAGAAAGAGAAAAAAGAATGATAAGTAAGCTACAAGATTCAAAAGGCGAGGTACATTTACACAATGACGCAATGAAAAAAATTATCAAGGCCTACTATGAGACACTTTACAAGGCAGAGCTGGCTTCCAAAGAGGCAATACAGGACTATTTAAAAACAGTTGACCTTCCAAAAGTTCCAGAGAATATGCGATATATATTAAACAAGAAAAAAAACAATGATGGAGATCACAGAGGCAATAAAAAGGCAGAAGAAAGATAAGACGCCGGGGCCTGACGGACTTCCTGCAGAATTTTATTAGCACTACAAGATATAATAAGTCCGACTTTGAAGGTATTGTATAATGGAATCTTTTCAGAGACAAAAATACCTAATTCGTGGACTGAAGCCAACATTACCTTGATACCTAAAGAAGATACCGATCCCACACAAATAAAAAACTATAGGCCAATATCGTTATTAAATGTGGATTACAAAATCTTCGCTTCAGTAATGGCAGAAAGAATGATGAAATTCTTGACTGAATTTATCCATATAGATCAAAATGGCTTTTTGCCTAAAAGACAGATAAAGAATAATCTAAGGATTATCTTAAATGTTTTGGAATATTATGAAAATCACCCAGGGAAACAGATGGCATTGATATTTCTTTTTTTTTTTTAATAAATATTTTATTAAGTTTATATAAATGAGGAAAGAGTAGGAACAATACAGGTATGGGGAGGGAAGAGGATGGGAAATTTAGGACGGAATAAGGGTAGGTACAATAATCTCATACTTTAACAAACAAGTTATCGTCCAGATCATAATAGTGAATGAATATAATTTGTATCATACTCAGCCATTTTAAAATAAGATTAACTATAACCATATTACTAACAATTAATAAACAGATAAAATTCTTCTATGTAAATAAACGTAAGTAGTAAAATCTCAACTAATCATAATTGTCAACATTAACGGTTAAGAATCACTGAAAATAAAGATGTTATCAACCTATGAACTATAACTCAGTTAAAAATCCATCATCTGTTCTATAATATTAGATTCTTTTCAGATTCTAACGCATCTCTAACCATTGATAAAATTTTCCCCAAGTTTTAAAATAAACTGAATCATCTTTCTCTTTCATCTCCAATGTTAATCTATGCATTTCTGCACAATTTAAAATTTTAGTAATTATAGCCTGGTCAGATGGTAGATTTTCATTTTTCCAAAATTGGGCAAATACTATCCTGTTAAAACATGTAATATCAAATAGTCTTTCTCTTTACCATAATTAGGTCTTAATATTCCTAGCAAAAACAATTTCGGTTTAAATTCTATCTGTATTTTCATCATCTTTTCCAACCATCTATGAATCTTAAACCAATATTTCTTAGCATTAGGGCATACCCACCAGGCATGGTAGTAAGTACCTGGCTGTTGTTTACATTTCCAACAAGTATTCGATACATTTTTAAACATTTTCGCTAAGCGAACTGGTGTCATATGCCATCTATAAAACATTTTATATAAATTTTCTTTATATGCTGCTGTTTTCGTAAGCTTAATATTTTTATCTCAAAGTTTTTGCCAGTCTTCTAAATCTATAGAATATCCAAAGTTCTTTGCCCATACTATCATTGTCTCTTTCACTTGTTCTTCTTCCATCTTCCAATTTAGAAGAAATTTATAGAGTTTCTTAATCAAATTCTCATCCGTTTTTAACAGAATTTTATCTAATGGAGTCTGTTCTTTGTAAAATCCTGTTGATTTTATTTTTGTATCTTGTTTGAATTTGCAAATAGGACCAGGGCTTTTTTTCAGCCGGAACGCGGCGGAACCGCGTTCCGGCACCTTTTTCCGGGCCGGCCGCACCGGAAATAGCCCCTCCCACACCGGAAATAGCCCCNCCCCTCCCAAATTTTACTTGCATTCCTGTTCTCTAAAGGGGCGGTCCTAGGGTTTGATGAGGGCGTGGCCAGGTTTGAGTTCCGCCACCTTTTCTCCGAGAAAAAAAGCCCTGAATAGGACCACCATGTTAAGTCAATACCTTGTTGAAGAATTTGCCTGTCCTTAAGTTTTCCATCTTTATCCAAAATATCTTTATAACTAACCAGTTTGTCATAGTTAATCAGGTTTGGATAAGCGAATGCTTCCATTGTTGAAAGCCACTCAGGTATTTTCATATACATTTTATGTCTGATTTTCTCCCATTCTGAAAGTAATACGTTTCTTATGGCGTGATTTTGAAAATATTTATGCGCTTTAGTTTTCTTATACCATATAAAAGCATGCCAACCTAGTTGAAGATTGTGTCCCTCTAAATAAAGCAATCTTTTATTTCTCAATACTATCCATTCTTTGAGCCAAAGCAGAATAGCTGCTTGATAGTAAAGTCTCCAATCTGGAAGTCCGAAGCCCCCTCTATCTTTAGCTTCTTGTAACAGTTTACATTTGATTCTAGCTTTCTTTCTTTGCCATATAAATCTTAAAATTATTGCATTTAGATCATCAAAAAATTTCTTACTCAGTTTAACAGGAACTGTTTGAAATAGAAAAATTAGCTTTGGTAAAATATTCATCTTAACAGTCGCTTTTCTTCCTAACAGTGATAATTGAAAATTTTCCCACTTTTCCAAGTCTATTTTTATTTGTTTCATTAATTTCTCATAATTATCTTCTTTTAATGTAGTATATTTTGCAATTAAATAAATGCCCAAATATTTAACTTTTTTAACTATTTGAAGGTTTGTCATTTTAGCAAGTTGGATTTTCTATTTATCTGTTAAGTTTTTTGTTAATACTTTAGTCTTTTCCCTATTTATTTTCAGTCCAGCCACTTCTCCAAATTTCTCAATTTTCTGCAAGAGTTTATTGGCTGTTTCCAGTGGCTCCTCTAAAATAAAAACCAAGTCATCTGCAAAAGCCTGTAGTTTATATTTCTGGTCTTTAATCTCCAGTCCTTTAATTTCCGTATCTTGTCTAATATTTCTAGCCAATACCTCTAGTGTAAGAATAAAAAACAAGGGAGACAGTGGACATCCCTGTCTAGTACCTTTTTTAATAGGCATTGATATTTCTTTTTTTTTTTTAAACAAGTTTTATTGGTTTTTTCATTTTACAAACAAGTGCTTAAGAAACAACGTGGTGGCAGGGCAGTCAATTGTCCATAAAACAAAGTCATATTCATAAAGTTCAAATTAAGTCATTAAAAACCTCCTCTTTTTTCCCTCTAATGACATATTATATTCAAATTGATATATTACAATACAACTAAATCAATCATAGCAATCCTCAATAATCTTTCATCTAAATAAATCTACAAATCCGAATCCTGTATTGAGTTTACCTATTTCACTTACTATGTTCCATATTTCTAATCTAAATACCTAGTTAACACTTTGGGGGTCTCCCCATAACCTTTTCCCTTAACAAATTCAATAAGCATTTATCAGTATCATTTCATCCTTTTTTCTTATTCCTCTTCCATTACGAATAACTATCAATTCTAATAAGAAAAGAAAATATTAATTCAAATCAGAAAGGGAGAAAAAAAAGAAGAGAAAAAAACAAAAAACAAAAACAAAGACAAGACAAAAAGAAAGAAAAGAGAAAAATACCTTTCTATTTCTATTATTCTTTATAATCTAACAATCAATCCCTCAATATCTGTATCAAATTTCTTTAACGTCCTCCCAAAATTACTGTATCCAAAGCATATTAATATATAAACAAAACAAGTTATTATTAAGTTCAAACCTTAATTAGCTTTTATTCAATCTAATCTCTTATTTAACTGTTTTAAGCCATAAATCAATCCATATCTGATAAGCCCTTTAAACCCATTACCTAAAACCTTAAGTCACATCCTTAAATCTTATTCTGGCTTTCCTTTTATGCCAAACCGGTTTCCATAACAAGGCCTCTATATCAGTGGTTCTCAACCTTTTTAATGCCGCGACCCCCAATCGGTCGTAAGTCGAGGACTAAATCGGTCGTAAGTCGAGGACTAAACCAGTCGTAAGTCGAGGACTAAACCGGTCATAAGTCGAGGACTATCCAACCGGTCGTAAGTCGAGGACTTTCCCTGCCCGGGAGCGCTGCGCATGCATGGTTCCGCCCCCTGCGCCGGCCAAGGCGTAGCTGGCAAGTGGCAGAGACGGAGCAGGCTGACCACCAGCTGGCCCAGCCCAAGGGAGGTAAGGCACCCGCCAGAAAAGGGGAAAAAAATGGAGGACAGCCTTGCTTGGTGACCCCCGTGAAATGGTCGATCGACCCCAAATGGGGTCGTGACCCATAGGTTGAGAACCGCTGCTCTATATCAATGAACAAGCCACTCTTTATGCCTTGTAAAATCCTTTGAATCAACCAGAGACGTCCTCTTTTCTAGCTCCTTGTTGTTTTGAAAAGTCAAATCTCCACATTTGAAACTGTTGAATAGCCAACTCAGTTATGTCCAACTTTGTAGATGATAGTTGTTTATCCAGGCTACCATAGTTCTCAGCTCGTTGTATTTGTCTGTCCATTTCTATTGGTTTTAGGGATGTAAGTGAATTACTTACAATCCTTTTTGGTTCCTCAGAGATCTCATCCGTACGCATATAAAGTAGAATAAAGTCTTCTTTATCTTTGGTTAGTCCCGCTTCTGTTGTTTTTTGGTCTCTAGAAAGCTCAGATAAGGTCTGAGAGTCAATTTGTTGATTCAAAGCAGAATTTCTGTTTTTTATTTCCATAGTAAATTCTTTTATTTGCAAACGTATTTCATCAGTAGCTTTGTAAAGTTTTCCCAGTATAAGTTTATAGTCAAGTTGAACCAAGGGTTGCTCCATTTCAAAAATAATTAGAAACAGTCTGTATCATTTAGTAGAGGCTATGTAGAAAATATTTAATCAATGTCCACCCCCACCATTACAGTTGTTAATTTCCTTTGTATTTTTCCTTTTGTGGTAATCTAAAAGTCAAGGTCAATCTGAGTCACCAGAAAAAGGGGAAGGCTGCAATTTTAGCTTTTTCCACAAGGTGTCCTCAGTACAATGTAAAATCTTCTCCCATAGACCAAGAATCTCATAAACAAGATCAGGAAACACGGAGGAAAAAAAAGCAATTCAAGTCCAATAGCAGATTCAATATTAAAATGTTTTCCAAGACCCCAAAGTGAAAAAAAATAAAAATAGAGGTAAAAAAAGTCACTTTAAATTAATTCAATCTATAAGCTTCTTTTCCCCACACTCACCAACGCCGCCTTCTCAGAGCAGGGAGGTAATTTCAAAAGTGCTTTTTACAGGCACAAAAGAAAAGGAAAAATCAAGAGAGGGAAGGTAAAAGTCTGACCCGGCTCAGCCACGGTGGTTCCTGTGCTTAGATGTTCTTCTGACTTCTGGTTTCAGCGGCTAGGTGAACAGCCATTTTACCGGCCGTTCTTTCCATCGTTGGCCCAAAGGAGCAAATCTCGGTCCCTGGAAGAAGCTGCCGCTCTCCCAAGGACAACAAGGACCTCCTCACCGGTAGCCACCCCTCCAAGGTGGCTTTTCGACCCAATTAAGGGGTCTACCGGCAGCGGAGAATCAGCTGGTGAGGAGAGCAGTCTCCTCATGCAGCTGCGAGCACCGCAATCTGGAACCGGAAGTCAGGCATTGATATTTCTTGATGCACAAAAAGCGTTTGACAACTTAAACTGGCAATTTATGTTTCAACAGCTGACGGAAATGGACTTTGGCAAAAACTTCACAAATGCAATCCAAGCAATTTATAATAAACAAACAGCAAGGATATTGTTAAATGGAGACTATACAGAAAGTTTTGACATCAAAAGAGGCACATGACAGGGGTGTCCACTATCGCCTCTGCTATTTATTCTTACACTGGAAGTCTTGGCTAGAAACATTAGGCAGGATATGGAAATTAAAGGGTTGGAAATAAAAGAACAGAAGTACAAACTACAGGCATTTGCAGATGATTTGGTTTTTATCGTGGAGGAGCCATTAGAAACAGCTACTAAACTTCTACAGAAAATAGAGGAATTTGGAGAAGTGGTCAGCCTGAAAATAAATAAGGAAAAGAGTAAGGTATTAACAAAAAACTTAACTGACAAACAGAAAACCCAATTTGCAAAGAAGACAAATCTTCAAATAGCTAAAAAAGTTAAATATTTAGGTATCCATTTAACATCAAAATACACAACATTAAAGGAAGATAATTATGAAAGACTACTGAAACAAATAAAAGTAGACTTG
The DNA here is from genome assembly GCF_001527695.2 of Protobothrops mucrosquamatus. Classification (NCBI taxonomy): domain Eukaryota; kingdom Metazoa; phylum Chordata; class Lepidosauria; order Squamata; family Viperidae; genus Protobothrops; species Protobothrops mucrosquamatus. The sequence goes on from NW_015386431.1 coordinate 987,656, forward strand.
GAAAAATGGAAAAATCTTCAATTGTCATTGTTAGGAAGAATCGCCACTGTGAAGATGAATATTTTACCAAAACTACTCTTCCTATTTCAAACAGCCCCTGTAAAACTGGGCAAGAAACTTTTTGATGATTTAAATGTAACAATATTGAGATATATATGGCAAGGGAAGAAAGCATGAATTAAAACCAAAATGTTACAAGAATCTAAAGATAGTGGGGGTTTTGGACTTCCAGACTGGAGACTTTATTATCAAGCAGCTATCCTACTTTGGCTCAAAGAATGGATTACATTGAGAAATAAAAGACTTCTTTACATAGAGGGACATGACTTAAAATTGGGTTGGCATGCGTTCCTGTGGTACGGGAAAAACAAAGTACATAAATATTTTCAAAACCACGCTATAAGGAATGTACTGCTTACAGAGTGGGAGAGAATTAAACATAAAATTTATACTAAAATAGCGGAATGGCTTTGAACAATGGAAGAGTTTGCTTACCCAAATTTAATTAATTATGATAAACTTGTTACTTATAAAGACATTTTGAACAAGGACGGAAAACTTAGAGACAGGCAAGTTCTTCGACAACAAGGCATTGACTTAACATGGTGGTCGTATTTGCAAATCCAAACAAGATATGAAAAAGATGTAAAATCAATGGGATTTCACAAAGAACAGATACAACTTGATAAAATACTTTTGAAAACAGATGAAAATTTGATTAAGAAACTTTATAAATTTCTTCTAAATTAGAAGATGGAAGAAGAACAAGTAAAAGAAACAATGATAGTGTGGGCAATTTTTTGGGGATATTCTATAGATTTAGAAGATTGGTAAAAGCTATGGGACAGAAATATTAAACTTACTAAAGCAGTTTCATACAAAGAAAATTTATATAAAATGTTTTATAGATGGCATATGACACTAGTTAGATTAGCGAAAATGTTTTAAAATGTATCAAATAATTGCTGGAAATGTAAACAAAAACCAGGCACTTACTATCATCTCTGGTGGATATGTCCTTACACAAAGAAATTTTGATTTAAGATTCACATATTGTTGGAAAAGATGGCCAAAATACAGATAGAATTTAAACCAGAATTGTTCTTGCTAGGAATCTTTGGACTTAATTATGGAAAAGAGAATGAATATTTAATATTACATGTACTGACAGCCACGAGAATAGCATTTGCCCAATTTTGGAAAAGTGAGAACTTACCATCTGACCAAATTATAATTACAAAAATCTTAGAACGTGCAGAAATGGACAGACTAACGTTAGAGATTAAAGAGAAAGAAGACTCAGTTTATTTTAAAACATGGGAAAAAATCTATCAATGGTTAACAATACGAGCTAGCGAGAAAGGAATGTGAAATTTAATAGGCTGAATGAGACTTATTGATTAACTATTACCTTCAGATTATTGCTATTTTTAGTGATTATAAGTGTTTAATACTATATTAACTATTGTTATTTAATATTTGTATCCAGACGATAGTCCGCTTACTAAAGCATTGAATGACTACTGAACTCCTTTTCCCAACCCTACCTAATACCCATACTGACCTTATCCCCAACCCTAATCCTTTCCTACCCTTATAAAACTTAATAAAATTTAATTAAAAAAAGTAAAAAAAGAAAAGAAAATTACCTATGGGTTAACCAAGTTCAAGATGATGGATTGAAGGTTGCGATGCTGCTGTGTGTTTGCGGTCAAGCAACCTTTGACATCGCAGAGAACTTGGTTGCACCAGCACCGCTTGAGTCCATTGCGTACTCAGAACTTAAGAAGATGCTCAAAGAACATTTTGAGCCCAAGCTTTCGGTCATCGCCTGGTGGCATGCCTTCAAACAACAAAACCAATGTCCCGGTGAGTCCGCTGCTGACTTCATAGCCGCCCTTCGTCAAGCGGCCCAGCTATGCGAATTCAAAGACCTTGAGGAACGACTGAGGGACTGTTTAGTTTGTGGTTTAAGGAATTGGGAGCTGCAACAAAAGATCTTTGCAAAAGAGACTATTTCGTTCCAAGATGCATTGAGCGAGATCACGGCCAAAGAAGCAGCGGGCAGAGCTGTTAAGGCCCTGCAGCTCTCCAAGAACCCTCCTTACATGGAGGCAGTCCACCAAGAAGACACCGAAAGAGTTGAAGACTCCGAATCGGACCACGAATTCGATAGGTTACAGCAACCTCCTGAAAAAAGGCCTCAGCGTCCATTTGACAAAGCAGTTCCCTTCCCTCGATGCATCGGGTGTGGAGGTCGACACAAGCGGGTGGAATGCCGATTGCTGAACGGGAGCTTTGCAAACAAGGCTGCTCCTAACTCAGGCACTGTGTCCATGGAACAATGCCCTCAATCGGCTTTTCATGCCGATCCGGTAGATTTTACCCCACTGCAGAACACTGGCTCAGGCCTACCGGAACAGGCCAGCCTCAGCGAATCGGCTCTACCCGTGTCGGACGGGTCACACAGCCCCGGTCTGCCGAGCCTGGCAGGTGAGCTTGCAGATTGAGAGCTAGCAGCAGCTCCGAGATGTTCGGAGAGGGCAAAAGGGCCACCGAAATATTTAAAAGACTACATAAGATTTTTGTCATTGCAAACTTAAATGCTTATGTATTTTCCTTGTACATTGAGACTATATTCCTCCTTTTGATTGCCATATTGTGAAGGAAAGGAAAAGAGTTATTCAAGCTAAAGAATAAAAAGAGGCTAAGAAATGGTTAAGAAAGGAAGAATTGCTGTTTTCCCCTATTTTTCATACCACCAACATCAATCCAGCTGAGCTTTGGATCAGGTCTTCCAACTACTTTTATCTCCTGATCATAGTGGCCACTCTTCTTCAATGTATGTGTGATGATTTATGTGTTGGTTTAATTTCCCTCTTAAATGACGTGTGATTCCTCCATCCTGTACTGGTTTAAGGAAACTCAGTTCAGCGTATTCCTAGCTGGAGAAACTCCCTTAGTAACTTAAGGCATGTCATTCATTCTCATCCCTATCTACTGGGCGGGTCTAGGACCATAAGGCTCCTACTCTTGGCCACGTTTCCTTCTCCTCGAGGCTCCCACCACTGCCCATTTGCCTCCAGCATTCCTCCTTGGCTGGCCCACCCCTGCCCATTCTCTCTGGCCAATGGGCCCCGCACCTTCCACCTCGTGCCTTTCAACCTGGCCCATTTGCTGAGGCCCCCTTTGTCATCGGCTTTTGGCCACATGGGACAGTTAGCCACCAGCCAATCAGATGGGTGGCAGGGAGAAGCCATGGTGCTGCAAGAGCAGTGTGTGATTGCCGACAAGTGATCGCATTCTCAGCAGGCATATACTGTATGTCTACCAACTGGCAGGAAATATTAAATGCCCTTTTATGAGTTGAAATTGCAGCAGCATTATTAATAACAGCCATGGCGATAAATAATTGAGGTGCTGTGCGGCAATCACTTTGGTTGTTGCTGATTCACAGAGGGGATTTATTGAGTAAGCAAGCAGCATAAAAAAATAAATTTAAAATGCATTTAATTGGCAGGCTCGACTTCACAAACATATGATAATCATATGTTTCTTTTTTTTTCTCTTGCGAATCAATTCAATTGTGTTTTATTCATAGCATATCCAGGATACAAAAATATTAGAGACTGATTCTTTCAGATAAACATGCAGGGTGTATCCATCTGGAGCATACAGAGTGCCAGTACCCCCTCTCTTCTGTGTTCAAAGAAAAATGGAATATAGTGAATTGCTGGATGACCTGATTGCTGTACCATTCCAAGATTAATTGCTCTATCTCCCTGCCAGTTACAGTGATGCTTCCACTACTGTTACAGTATATGCCTGTCTTAAGTTGTTGCTATGTGTATAGCAAATTCTACATAGTTAATCAAAGAATTTATTTAGAACTCCTGTCAACCTCTGATGGCCTACACCAGGGGTGTCAAACTGCCAGCCCGCGGGCCGGACACGTCATCCGTAAGCCGTGCCCACCCCATTGCCGGCAATGGCAAAACCGTCCCAATACGTTGTGCGGTGTCACGTGACATCGCACATTTGACATGTCTGGCCTACACAAACATGATCCTCATCTTGCTTCCTTGTATCCTCTTCTCTTTTTTTCTGGCTATCTGTTTCAGATAGAAGAATCCTCCATCTCATTATTTCCTTATTTCTTTTTGGCATCTTGAATCACTCCAGAATCAGTAACACTTTAGGAGTATGAGACTACATTAGCCCATCTTTGCTTACTAATTATATTCTCTTTCTCCTTCTCTTTTTTTTTTAATTTATTTTTTATTTTTCCAAACTCTCCCCCATACATATACCGTGATATTTATCAGATATTAACATACATTCTTTTTACATTCTTATATATAAGATATTTTTAATGAAATAAATACATACACATGACTTTTGGTGTTGCTCGCCCATTTCCCCTTTCACTGCATCCCCACTCCTTCTTCTCTACCTTCTTTCTCCCTTCCTTCTCTTTCTTCCCTACTTCCCTCTTCTTCCCCTCCTCTCCTTTTCTCTTTCACCACTCTCTCCTCCAACCTTCCTACTTCCTTCTCCCCTCCTTTACTCTTTTCTCTCTCCTCTCCTTTCTTCCCTCTCATCCCTCTTCAGATACAATTCAGGGGTAATGTCCGAGCAACTCCTCTCTCCACATTTCCCAATCTGTATTATATACAATAAGATTAATTTTCTCTTACATTAATACTTCTATTTATCTAACCTTCTCAGTATATACGTCTATAAATATGTATACAACCTCCAGTTATTCAATACTATGTCGCCTGGGTCTCCCTCCTTATCTGCTCCTTCTTCTTCCATCTAAATTGATGTTAACTATCTTTTAACCATATTC
>NW_015386431.1:993769-995900 GCF_001527695.2 Protobothrops mucrosquamatus
TATCATTACTTTGGCAGATTGCTTATTATAAATTGTTCTTATTACATTTATAAATTTCTCCCCAAAATCCATAGTTTGTAATTGGCTTATCATGAATTGCCAGTTCACATTGTCGAATGCCTTCTGTGCGTCCAGGAACACCAATGCCATCTGTTTCTCGGGGTGTGTTTCATAATATTCTAATGCATTCAATATAATTAGCATATTGTCTCTAATCTGTCTTTTGGGTAAGAAGCCATTTTGATCCAAATGTATAAATTCATTTAAAAACTTTTTAAGTCTTTCTGCCATTATTGATGCAAATATTTTGTAATCCACATTCAGTAGAGAAATCGGCCTGTAGTTCTTTATTTTCTGTGCTTCTGTTTCTTCCTTTGGTATCAGAGTAATAAGAGCTTCGGACCACGAATCTGGTATCTTAGCTTCAGAAAGAAGTTCATTATAAAGTTCCAACATTACATTACCTAGTACTTCCTGCAATGTCTTATATAACTCTGCTGGTAGCCCATCCGGTCCTAGTGTTTTACCATTTTTTTGTCTGTTGATTGCTTCTATCAATTCCATCATTGTTATTTCCCCTTCTAATAACTTTTTAAATTTCTCCGGAATTTTAGGTATCTCTGTTTCTTCCAAGAATTGTTTTATCCTATCATCTGAAACTGTTTGTTGCTTGTATAAGTTCTCATAATATTCCCAAATTATTTTTTTCTTTTCTTCATTTCGATTTTGTAAAATCCCCTCAGCATCTTCCAATTGTTTAATCCATCTCTTCTCTTTCTCCTTTTTAATTTTATATGTCAACCATCTCCTTGGTTTGTTTGCATGCTCAAAGAAGGTTTGCTTAGCTGCCTTTATTTTCATTGCCACTTCTTCATTTTCTAGTAAGTTCATTTTATGTTTGTTCAGTTCCATTAAATTTTGAATCTTTTTGTTTTGTATATCTTTCTGTAAGATATACAGGGGGAGGAGTGAACGTCTCGGCGGCACGACGTATTCCTTGGGGGCTCCCTAGGAATCGTTGCTTTTCAGCTGTTTGTGGAGGTCTGCCTAGTCCTAGACAGACCAGAGCTGTTCTTTAGGGACAGTGAAGAAGGGAAAGATAGTTTGGCAGCACAGGAGGGATCGCAATCTCCTGGAGAGCCGAACGGAAGCTTCCCAGACCAGCAGCTGTCAGACAGCCATTGCGAGCTGTCACAAGCTGGCGTTCGCTTCCAAGAATCAGAAAGTAAAATTGGAGGATCGCCTGGGTGAGCTGATAAAGAGTTTGTAAAAAGGAGGAAAACTTTCTCTCTTAAATGCTGGAAATGCTGGGAGGTAAATAAGAAGAATTTGAAGCCGTGGAGAAAAGGGGGGAGGAGCAGACCCTTAAGCTGCTCCTGTTTCCTCCTCTGGAATTTCAGCGGCAAAAAAAAAAGCTGAAGGCAATAAATCAATAAATCAATGTAAAGACTGGGGAATTTAAAAAGCCTACTGGAAACAATTGGACTAATAGAACTGAGTTGAGAGTAAATAACCGTTGGAGATTGTTTGCTTTTTCCTTTAAGTGAGTTGCTGTTTTTTCTTCAGCTTCCTTCTAAAGCAGAAGACTAAGTGACCTTGAACAACATCTGCTGGGCTCACTGATAAGAAGTGAGACATTAATTGTATTTAACACAGAAACTATTTCTTGTTTTGGAGAACGGTGGACTGACTTATGGAGGTTTTATTTTAGATCTTCTCCTTTTTTTTCGGATTAAGGCATGAAGAGTCTGAAATAAAGAAGTGTAAATTGTACTTTTTCCTGCCCTTGGACTTTTGAGGTGGGAGTTTTTCTCCTATTTTTGTTTTTTTCCTCCTCTTCTTGGAACATATTGGGATTATAATAGCACACTGTCATTTGGATTATAAATCATTGGATAAGATGAAGAACACCACAAGACAACTAACAACAGTCCCCTCAACACTACAGAGTCCGGTGGTGCAGAAAACACTGGACTCTACAATACAACAAGATAAATTTAATATGGAACTAAAAAATATGATACAGGCATTACATACAGACTTCAAGGAAGGGTTAGGTAAATTAGAAGAGGAATTAAAAGAGGTCAAAGAATTGATGGGGAAAAGTGAACAAAGACTGCAACAAGTGGAA
>NW_015386431.1:997211-1023656 GCF_001527695.2 Protobothrops mucrosquamatus
AGGAAAATAAAAAAGAAGATACTTCACTTCAAAATGTTTGGGATATGGCGAAAGCGTACATGAGAGGACTTGCTATGTCCTATTTGGGGAAAAAGAACAAACAGAAAAGACAAAATAAGGGAAAACTGGAGGAAGAATATAAGACACTTGAGAAAGAATTACAGAAAGATACACAAAACAAAAAGATTAAAAATTTAATCATATGTTTCTGAGACACACATTTGGTGCTTTGCTTGCTTAATACATGAGATGAATGTACCAGATAATGTGCCATTCACCTGCTGCCCCACACCAGGACACCCCCCCAATTGCAGGTGCCTTTCACCTGCACCCCCTGCAATCAGAGAAGCTGCACCTGCCCTGCCATTCACCTGTGCACCCACCCCACAACACAGCCCTTGCAATCGTCCACCACACAATTTAAATTTGGAGTCTTGGTTTAATGTCATGGTTCCGATAGATGAGACCAATAGAAATAAAAATTCTAAGGCAATTGCTTTCCTCAAAGAATACTTTTAATGGCTACATAATATCAGCACGAACAAAGGTGAAACCAAGACTGAAAGTTACCTCCCCAAAAGGTTACAAATTAAAAGTTGAACTCCCCACCCCTTAGTGTGTCATAATTCACAATCCCCAATTAACACCTTTGGTGGGCTTCCTAACGGTAGCTCCAGCCCGCCAAACATTAAGGCTGCTTGACTTTGGTTCCCATAAGAAAGTTATTGTTTTGACTAAACTATAAGAATACATCTCCCTCCTCCCATTGCTATGGCAACCAAAAAATGAAGAAACATGGCTGATTTCAGAGCATTTGAAGGTTTAACATTTAATTTAATTTAATTGAAATTCTATTAAATTCAATTTTCTTTTTTATCCTGGCCCACTATTGTCTTGACACACCATTCCTTCCATCAATATTTGCTTCAGTCAGAACTGGGTAGCCTATATAGACTGCATGTAGTGCCTCATTTGTGGTCTTGAAACAGCCCAAAATTGTATACTGAAATTCAGCAGCAAATGTAACTTGGGATAGTATAGCTTTTGCTACCTTTGGGATGAGATGGGAATGCAAATCCAATGCTTTTTGTAGCCCAACTCAGAGGTGCAATCCCTGATACTGTTATCCATCCTTGGTGTCATAACCCATATATTATTAAGGGGAACTCTCTCTCTCATTCTATTTCTTCTATTACTCTGGGTTCTGTCATACTCCTAGAGGGGAGGGGGAAAATGCTGTGGGCTGTCTTTTGTTTTCTCTATTGCTACAATGTATCTCTCTTGCTGTCTCTGCATACTTGCTCTTTGAACTGTCTCTCCCTTGATGTTACCCTGGGGGTGAGAAAGAAATGAGCCTCTGTCCATCTGGTGTCAATGCTGCTAACATCGGATGTTTTGCATTGACAACAGATGAAAATGTAGCAATCTTTTCCCTTTCGCTTTTAGAGTTAGATGATGCTGGGGGGGGGGATGTGAATGAGAGTCTAGCTAGACATAACAACACTAAACTTAGCGTGAGAATCAAGGTTATTGAGTCCAGAGCTGGTAAAGAATTGGGCTGGAGAACTGGAGAGGAAGCCCATGCTTCAAGCTAATTGGGGAATGTGATTTATGACTATTAACTGGAGGAGGGAATTATGCTTTGATACTATGTGTCTGGGGGAGGGGAATTCAGTTTTTGGCTTCGATTATGCTATTTGAATAAAATATTATTTAGGTAAACAATGCCTCGAAGTTCTTTTGAAGAGTTTCATCTGTCAGAACCATGTCATTAAGCCAAAAACTCCAATTTTTCCTTAACTATCTTGGGGTCCTGAGCCCCAGTCGCTGTCCCTAGAATCGAGGGATAAGCCGACAAAGATTCAGGGAAGATATCAACATAGAGAAAGAAAGAACGCTTGAAACCAGCACCCCGGCAGTGGCTGCTACCCCAGATGGGGGAGCAACAGCCAGCGTGCCGGTAGAGAAGGAACTTTTTCAGACCTCCCAGCTGGGGGCAAAGCCCAAGCCATGAGGACTGCTGATCTGGTCATTGGAATGGACCCTACCCAGCAGAGACTCCAGACACCTTGAGATGGCCTTGCCACCATCAAGTGCTTCAAAGGCCCAGAACCAATGGGGATCCAGCAACAACTGCCTCCGGGGCTGCAGGAGTTCCTGCAGCAACTGGGGGCACCACAACCCCCTGCAAGCCAACAGCAGTGGAGATGACAGCAGCCCCCACCTATGCAGCAACCGCTGGGAGACTAGCAGCAGCTGGGAGTGCCATTATAGCAGCCGCTGAGACAGATGGGGGTCGCACAGCAATTGGGAGTGCCACAGCCACTGGCAATGCAACAACAGCCATGGGGTGGCAACAGCCCCTGGGCGCACAACAACTGCTGGGAGGCTTGCAGCAACTGGGGCTGTGGCAGCCACCATGGGGGAGCCAGCATCAGTTGGGGATGCAACATCCACAGTGGGGAGGCCAGCAACCACTGATGGTGCCACTTCTTAGAGCCACCTTCGATGGGGACCTGGAGAAATTGATCTTTTTCCTCAGTCAGGTGCGCTCTCACTTGAACCGCTGTGCCTATTTCTATCTGAACCCAGCCGCTATGGTCGATGTGATTGCGTCTAGCTTGGAAGGAGAAGAATCCAAGTGGCTGAACAATTTGTATAACGAGCAAGCACCCGAGTTAGAGGACCCCCACCTCTTCCTCCTAGGACTGAGAGCATGGTTTGAAGACCCATCCAGACTTCCGATTTGCCGACGCAGCCGCCATGGACATCTGGAAGGCGAGCTCCATCTTCCGCATCCAGTTTCGCTTTGCTGGGGGACCCTAGAAAGGGTCGAAAGTCACCCTGTAGGGGCGACCAGCAAGGAAGGGATCCCCGCTTGATTGCAGGAGGGCGGTAGCCCTTCCGCTCAATCTGGGGCAGCCCTCCAAACTGGCAGATGAAAAACCGGCCATAGCAATATGGCTCATCACTAGGCTGCAGACAGCCGAAGTCACACTTACTACCAGGCAATTATAAAGCAGCGCAGACAAGACTAGGTGAGATTTACCTCTCTTAAATCTTATTTTTTTACCTGCATAAGCTGCTTAAAGTACTTTCCCCCCTGTGGAGAGGGAAGGGAGTTTTTATCCCTCCCTCTAGAAACAGCAGTGACTGACTATCCAGGGGAGTTTAAAACATTGCAAGAATAACTTGATCCTAATTGGAATTTTATTTTTTAAAGTTTGTGGACTAAAAGATTTTCTATTCTTACTGAAGATCTGGGTTTTTACTTATAAAAAATAAGCAAAACTGAAAAGATTATAAAAACTTTGGACTTAAAAGAAAACTTTAAATGGTAGGGGCGATATCTTGTGGCTATGCCTGATATTACAACTTGTTATTCCTTAAAAGAGACTTGGCCAGCAGCCCAGACAATAGATAAGACCTATGTAACCTTACGACATCAGCTGTGAGAAGGCCAGCTGTGTTCCATACTCAATGACAATAATCTGCATTCTCTGATTGTAAAGCTTTTAACCTAATACACTACTAAGAGAATAGGGATGAAGATAAGGAACAGATTCTCTTTATGTTGAAAGCAATTCATTAAACTATTCTTATAGCTACTGATGAAATAAGAGGTTACAGAAAAGAACAAGATGTCAGCCCAGAGATACGAACTCAAACTTTGATTACAACTAAATGTATGCTATATCCCTCCTTGAAATGGAGGAGATGCAGTGTTATGTGGACAAAAACTTAGCAAGGGGATTCATTGAATGGGCCAAGTCTGCTGTGGGAGCCCCGGTGTTGTTTAAAGAAAAAAAAAGACGGGTCACTTTGTCTCTACATGGATTATAAGGGTCTGAATGTGGTGAGTGTGGAAAATAAATACCCCTCCCCCTCCTGAAGGACTTACTAACCCACCTGGCAAAGGGGAGTGTCTTCACTAAGTTAGACCTGAGAGAGGCATATTACCAGGTGAGGGTAAAGGAGGGAGATGAGTGGAAGACTGCTTTTAGCTGTCCCATGGGGAGCTATCAATTTAAAGTCATGTCGTTTGGACTATAGGGGGCCCCAGCTGTCTTCATGCAGCTGATTAATCAGATTCTACATGACCATTTATACAAAGGGGTTCTGGTGTATCTTGATGATATCCTGATATACAGCATGAATATGACTGACCACGTAAAACTAGTGAGAGAAGTGTTAAAGAAACTGTTGAATGCCAAACTTTATGTCAAACTATCAAAGTGTGAGTTTCACCAGACTCGATTAGATTATCTTGGCTACAGAATTTCCAGTGAGGGCATTGAAATGGACCCGACTAAAGTGAAAGCCGTAATTGAATAGCAGCCTCCAAAGACTGGCAAACAGCTCCAGAGCTTCCTAGGATTCATCAACTTCTACTCCTTTCCTGAAATTGCCCTACCCCTTACGGAATTACTAAAAACAGGCAAAGAGGGAGGAAAGCCACGACTGGGCCAACCATTAGCATGGACTATGAACTGTCAGACCACTTTTGAAAACTTAAAAAGACTATTTGCTGTTGAACCGGTCTTAAAGCATCCCTGTCCAGGGAAGCCCTTTGTAATTCAAGCCGATACCAGCGACGTGGCTGTCGGAGCTGTGCTACTACAAAAGAACCAGAGTGGGACCCTACAACCCTGCACTTACACCTTGAAAAAATTCACTGATTACAAGAGGAGATGGGCTGTGTGGGAAAAGGAGGCTTTCACAATTCACTGGGCTCTATTAAACTGGAGACACTATCTAGAAAGGAGCAAGGTGTCTTTCGAAGTATGGACTGATCACAAAAATCTAGAAGCACTGAAAGCTCCCCGCAAATTGTCCCTGAAACAAGTGCGATGGGTGCAGTACTTTAACCATTTTAACTTCACTCTAAAGTGCTCTATCCAGACTGCCCCAATATAAAAGCCAGCGCAAAGAGGTTAATGAGGCAATTATCTTCAATCCACAAACAGCTTATCAACTCACGCTATGCAGCATCCCACCTTTAAGAGCCCCTAACCCTGATGACCCTGGGGCAAAGAAAATAAAACAAGAGCTCCTCACCGACCAATGGTTCAAGGACAATCAAACCTCCCTAACATGCAGGGATGGTTTGACTTACAAGGGAGGAAAGCTATACTTGCCAGAGACTCTTTGCCTTAATGCTCTCCAATATGTCCACAGCGTAAAACAGGCTGGACACTTTGGATATTTAAAAACACTACACCTAATTTGCCGGCAATTCTGGTGGGCAGGATTGAAATGGGACATGGAAAGCTATGTCCAGAGTTGTGCAGTATGTGCCACCATGAAAAGAATTCCGGGGAAACCCCCTGGGTTATTGCAACTGGTGGCAGATTCTTCTCAACCATGGGAAGAAATTGCTATGGATTTTATAGTAGATCTACCTGAAAGTAGAGGAAATACAGTCATCTGGACTGTGATAGATCTGTTCTCAAAGCAGGCTCACCTCATCTCCTGCAAAGGGCTCCCATCTGCCCAACAACTGACCAAAATGTTCTTGAAACACATCTACCGGCTGCATGGTGCACCTAAATGAATAATTTTGGACAGGGGGATGCAGTTGACAGCTAAGTTTTGCAGAAGATTTCTCAAACTAATTGGCTCATCTCAAGGTCAATCATCTGCTTTTCACCGGTCTATAATGGAGTGGCTGAATCTGCAAACTCAATGGTGGAGCAGTATCTCAGATGCTATGTTAGCTACCAACAGACGAACTGGACTGACCTCCTCCCTTTTGCGGAGGTGGCTTATAATAACTCTGTTCCCAGCAGCACTGGCTTCACGCCTTTCAGAGTAGCTATAGGAAAAGAGTTCAGCCCGGTACCCGAATACCCCAGGTGCCTTCCGCTTCCCAGACACTTGATCAATGGGTGAGGGGTGGGAAGAAGTTTGGAAAACCATGAAAACTGCTTTAAAAAAACTTCTGAGACATATGAAAAGCAGGCAGATAAACAAAGGGCTCCTCAAAGGACATTTCAAGTTGGGGAAAAGGTTTATCTGTCAACTAAATATTTACGGCTCAAATTACCTAGTAAGAAGTTAGGACCGAAGTTCTTGGGACCTTTCCCCATTGTAAAGATCATGAACCCGGTCACAGTGGAATTAAAACTCCGTAAGCTCTTAGGAAATGTTCACGCTGTGTTCCATTGCAGCTTGTTGAAACCTTATCGGGGTTCCACTTTAAGACCTCCCCCTAAGAAGGCACCCGGACCCCTCGTGGTGGCAGGACAAACTCACTATGAAGTAAAATGTATTCTTGATTCTAGAATTTTTAAAGGGAAATTGCAGTATTTAGTGCAATGGAAGGGATATTCATTGTCTGAGGCCACTTGGGCGAAGTCTAGTGATGTGAAAGTTGACAGACTCATTAATAGGTTCTATAAGAAACACCCTAATAAAGCAAGAGGCAATCCCTAACCTGTGCTTTTGTTTACATTACAGGATTTGTCCTTTTTGTAAGGGGGGCCAGATGTCAATGCTGCTAACATCGGATGTTTTGCATTGACAACAGATGAAAATGTAGCCATCTTTTTCCCTTTCGCTTTTAGAGTTAGATGATGCTGGGAGGGGGGGAAGTGAATGAGAGTCTAGCTAGAATAACAACACTAAAGGTAGCATGAGAATCAAGTTTATTGAACCCAGAGCTGATAAAGAATTGGTGGGCTGGAGAACAGGAGAGGAAGCCCGTGCTTCAAGCTAATTGGGGAATGCGATTTATGACTGTTAATTGGAGGAGGGAATTATGCTTTAATACTATGTATCTGGGGGAGGGGAAATCAGTTTTTGGCTTTGATTATGTAGTGCCAATATTATGCTACTCAGATAAAAGATTCTTTAGGTAAACAATGTCTCAAAGTCCTTTTGAAGAGTTTCATCTGTCGGAACCATGACATCCGGCTTATTTCCCATTTCGGAAGGGTAGGTGTGAAGCCACAACAACACCACTACAAGCCTGGGAAAGACTGGTATTATCAGCAGCTTTCCCACAACGGACTTAACACCTGAGGATTGGCCCGTTCAAACTGACCGGATGAACTATTGGGATGCGGTTTGCTGGGGACTCTTTTAACCTATTGATCTGAGTGGGAAACCCTCAGATCCTTTCTATTATGCCTGCTATCAGCTTCTTCTAATAAAAGTTCCTTTTGGAAGAAACTGCTTCCACGAGTTCTGCTTTCTTATGATGAGGTATTGAAGTGGGCACTGAAACTTGGTCTATTGTAAGAAATTTTGTTATACAGCTAGTCCTCAACATACAATAGTTTGTTTAGTGACCATTCAATAGCAATAGGAATAACACTTAGGCTTATATACCACCTCACATTGCTTTAAAGCCCTCTCTGAGCAGTTTACAGAGTTAGTATATTGCCCCCAACAATCTGAGTCACCATTTTACCAACCTCAGAAGGATGGAAGGCTGAATCAACCTTGAGGTGGTAAGAATCAAACTCCTGGCAGTGAGCAGTGAGTTAGCCTGCAATACTGCATTCTAACCACTGTGCCACCATGGCTCTTCATGGTTCAAAGTTACAACAGCAATGAAAAAAGTGACTTATGACCATTTTTCACACTTATGACTATTTCAGCATCCCCGGGGTCACATGATCAAAATTTGGATGCTTGGCAACAGGTTCATATTTAGGATGGTTGCAGTGTCCTAGGGTCATGTGAACAGCTTTTGTGACCTTCTGATAAGCAAAGTCAATGGGGAAGCCAGATTCATTTAACAATCAGGTTACTAATTTAACAACTGCACTGATTCACTTAATAACTGTGGCAAGAAAGTTTGTAAAATGGGGCAAAACTCACTTAACAAATGTCTCACTTAACAATGTAATAATAATAATAATAATAATAATAATAATAATAATAATAATAATAATAATAATAATAATAATAATAATAATAATAATAGTAATAGTAATAATAATAACTTTATTGTCACTTTGAAAGTACACCAATCGTCATACATCAAAATGAAATTTCGTTGCATACAGCTCTCAAAGAGTCACATACAGCTCTCAAAGGAACACTCCTTGTTCGTGGCCAGCTCAAGTTACAGATCTTCCATTTTAGTCTCTAGGGAGCCAACGATGGCAAATAGGACAGATGGAAATGGAGCTCTATGTGGATTAGCCCTCAAATTAGCTTGTATTCCTGCACGACAACCTCGCCTCCTTTCCTTTTTCTGATCGTGTCTCTTCCACCTTTTCCTTAAAGAGGCCTCACTCCTTTTCGCCCCTGGAGAATGCTGCCACTGCCACCAACTCCTCCAAAAGCCTCTCTCTCATCCTCTGGGCCTGCCGACAGCCTCATCCAGTTCCTTCGCTCCATAAGGCCCGGGACCTCTCCTCTGCCTCCTTTGGAAACAGCCCTTATTTGCAATAGAATCCGTCACTGGGTCAGCAGTCAGATCTTGCTGCCAGCAGAACAATTTCAAACAGCACCAATGACTTTTAACGGTCTCACCAACAGTTCCGAAACAGCTAAAAACTCGCCATGCCAGCAAAGATTGTCAGTCGTATAAAATATAAATTTTGGGCTCAATTGTGGTTGTAAATCGAGGATTACCTGTATTATGTTTGGTGATCGGTGAGGCATTGATGAAGCAGTAGGTGCAACAACAACTCTTTATTAAGGTTTAAACAGAAGCCTGGATAACTGCCGCTCCACCCCTATTTATACACTCAGCAACAAGGCGGCAGCCAATAGGATTCAAGTATTAGTTCCCGCTTTAAACACAAGTTAATTAGCCTGTAGATAGAAAGTCTGGCACTTAACTGACATAGTCTTATGACCGTTTTTTCAACATTTTCAAGTAATTCACATCAACACATTACACCCCTTCCCCCTAGATAGTTCATAAGGACAAATATTGAACATATTCCCTTAAATACGTTGGTGGCCTTTTCGCTCGTTCCGAATGCCTCACAACCGCCAGAGGCCCCTGGTCTGTCAGCTTGCCTGCCAGGCTTGGTAGACCAGGGCTGTGGGACCCATCCGTTATGTGTAGAATCGAGTCTCTGTGGCTGGTCTGTCCTGGTAGACCCGAGCCAGTGTCTAAAGGTGGAGCAGACTCCACCGGTCCAGAAAATGGAGCCGTCTGCTGGTATTGCCATTGGTTGAATATCAGGGTTTGGGACTAACTCGCCAGTTGCTAGAGCCCCGTCCCTTAGTCGAAGAGTTCCGCCGTTGCTGGCAGATTCTAATGCACAACTGCAATCGTACTGCTCTTGAGTTTGATTGTCACAGACTGTCACTAAAGTCATGAGCTATTGGCTGCTTCGCTAATCTCTGCCGCAGTTGGCCAATGTGCCTGTGTAGCACACGACCGTCTTCCAGGACCACTTCATAAGAAAGTGGCCATGACACCTTACAAACCATGGCTACCACCCACAGTGCCCCTTGCCCGTAGTTCTGTGCCCAAACTGGGTCGCCAACTTGCAATCACTGTGGTGTCTTTGGCTGTGTTGCTTGTGAAGCAACTTTATCTGGATGCAGGCGATCCAGCTTTGTGATCAAATGCCGGCCCCATCTTAATTCTGCTGGGCTTCTGCCCATGGAAGTGCAGGGGGTTGTGCATTGGCAGAGTAGAAAATCTGCCAGTCTATGTTGCCAGTTGCCGGTTACTATCCTCTTTAAGGATTCTTTAGTTGTTCGGACCATGCGCTCCACTTGGCTGTTTGAGGCTGGGTGAAAGGGAGCCGAAGTGGCGTGCCTAATCATATTAGCCCTCAAAAAAGACTGAAATTCCGCAGTGGTAAATTGAGCCCCATTGTCTGAGACCATCAAGTCGGGTAACCCATGTGTGGCAAAGATTCTGCGCAATTCCTGGATGGTCCTGGCAGTAGTCATAGTAGGAACAAGTGTGACCTCTAACCACTTGGAGTGACTGTCCACCACAATGAGGAAGAGTTGTCCCTGAAAGGGCCCTGCAAAATCAACATGGATCCTGAACCACGGGGCTTGTGTGGTTTCCCATTGATGGACTGGGGCGTGGGGCATCTCTGGTCTAGATTGCTGGCAAATGTGGCAGCTGTGTACCTGAGCCTCAATATCTTTATCCAGCCCAGGCCACCAAAGGTAGCTTTGCATGAGTGCCTTCATCCGGACTATTCCCAGATGTCCCTCATGCAGAGATTCTAAGACTCTAGCCCTCTAACTGCTACTCAGGAGTTTTGGAAATCTGTTAACACGAGGTTTGACAGCTTGAGCTTAACTCTTTTGCCGCTGCGATTACAAACGTGTTTGAAAGTTTCCTTATGGCTAATGCTGACCCCGTATCTCGTTCCATGTTGCATGGAACTCCATGTAGCTTGACTTTGAGCCGAAGCTTCTCCCTCAGTGGGCGATGGGCACCTGTTCTATGCACGCTCCTTCTACTGCTGCAATAGCCAACCCTGTGTTGCTATTCCCCGGTACCTTTCCAGGGAAACTCTTCTGGTGGGCTTTCTCTCTGGCAACCCTGACAGACAGCGGTGATGTGGCCTTGTTTGCTACACGCCCGGCAGGTTGCTGTGTGGAACCTGCATTCTGCGCGTTTGTGTCGGCCTCCACACCCTGCACATTGAGAGAAGGGAACTGCCTTGTCAACTGTATGTTGTGACCTTCTTTCTGATGTCTGCTGTAACTGATCGACCTCTTGATCCGATTCAGAGTCTTTGACCCACTGAGCGCCCTCCTGGTGGATGGCCTCTATGCAGGGAGTGCTCCTGGAAAGCCGTAAGGCCTTGATGGCTCCCCCTGTGGCTTCTTCGGCTGTGATCTCCCTTAGGGTGTCTTGGAAAGAAATAGTCTCTTTAGCGAACAATTTCTGTTGGAGTTCCCTGCTTCTCAACCTGCACATTAAGCGGTCTCACAGTCTTTCTTTGAGGTCTTTGAATTCACAGGGTTGGGCCGCTTGATGAAAAGTGGCTATGAACTCGGCAGGTGACTTGCCCAGTCATTGGTCTCTTTGTTCGAAGGCGTGCCTCCAGGCGATGACTGATAGCTTCAGCTCAAAGTGTTCTTTGAGCATTTTTTTGAGTTCGGAATAAGCAATGGACTCAAGTGGAGCTGGAGCGACTAAGTTTTCGGCGATTTCGAACGTCGCACAGCAGCGTTGTGGCCTTCAAGCCATCTTCACGAACTTGGTTGACTCTTAAGTAATTCTCGACTCTCATGACATATGAGCTCCACCTCTTTGGATGTGCGACATCGAATTCCGAGAGTTTCGCGAGTTTGGCCATGATGAGTTGTTTTCGGCCTCGCAATGCCTTGTGCTGCCAAGGCTTCTTTTAATCTCCCAAGGACTGTTCCTTGGGAGTGCTCTTCCTCCAGCATTTTTGTACTGGCAGGAATGGGGAGGGGACATGGTCTGACCAAGTTGTCATCGCTTGGCTTTACCCCCTTAGTGACTCAGTTCTTCGAAGTTGGCAGCACATCCCACCTTTGTCACCACTGTTATGTTTGGTGATTGGTGAGGCATTGATGAAGCAGTAGGTGCAACAACAACTCTTTATTAAGGTTGGAACAGAAGCGTGGATAACTGCCGCACCACCCCTATTTATACACTCAGCAACAAGGCGGCGGCCAATAGGATTCAAGTATTAGTTCCCGCTTTAAACACAAGTTAATGAGCCTGTAGACAGAAAGTCTGGCACTTAATTGACATAGTCTTATGACCGTTTTTTCAACATTTTCAAGTAATTCACATCAATACATTACAACCTGTATATTAAACACTCAGGTACAGATATTAAAAGATTATTTCAGATGAACGTCTTGTCCATCCATCCCAGTACTGCCTCCCTTAACTGAGAATTACTTTTCCAGGTTTGAAATGCAAGTGAGATTTATTCCGATCAGCTTAGCTAGAAATATAAGGAATTGAACCCAGGTACAACTTGAACTCTCTTATTATTGCTTGACTTAAAGTTGAAATATCCAGTATTTTCAATATTTACGAAGGGTTGCAAATGAATTTCATACTCATGTATTCTGTAGAGAATTACATAGTCTACTCAAAGAAACAGATATCTGGACAAGGATATATTGGATAGAACATATTACAAAGTCTATCATCTCTTTTTTTCTGGAAAGGTTAACCAATATATTGGTTTCTGGTTCATTCATTCTATCAACATAACTTCTGACATTTAAACAAAATGTAGAAGCAAATAGAATCAATATATGTTATTTTAAAAGACACAATAATTTTGTGAAAAAGAAGACATCTCTCCCTGTCATTAGAGATTTGTTACATTATTTAATGCATATTGAAATTCAAATGTGTGCTTTCTGAATGATGTCTTGGACAATTGTCAGTTGCAACTCCAAGATTATTCCAATGTTAAATCTCCATTACCCATCTATGGTGGTTCTGTTGGAAGAAACACATAAGCAAACTAATCACATTTTAGCTTAGCATGTTGTGGATACTCAGATACAGTGGAACAGGGTTGAGTTTAGCATCCAGATATAACCATGACAGCTTGGATAGTCAGATTGTATATGTATGTATGTTGAATGGCTTTCTAACTTTTTTCTGGAATCCAGAATTTACTTGTATTATTCTTTTTTTCTTGATTCAAACTAACCTGACCATTCTCTGGCTTCACAGTTGCTGTTTTTTCTATTTTATTGATTCAATTTGTATAGACACCCATCTCTATAAGTGACTCTGGGTGGCAAACCAAAATGAAAAACACTTCCAATCACAAATGCAATTTTGTCATGTAATAACAATGTGCTCTGGTTGTAGCCAAAAGGTTGGCTTAATCACAATATATAAAAACTCATACAAGTAATAGGGAATGAGAAAAGAGAACTCACAATTAATGTTTCTGCTGTTGATACCCCATCTTTCAGAATATTATGTTCAATGATTGCAGTATTTAATTATAATGAGGTTTTCTTAACTCAATGACATTTTCCCCTAAGCTTTCAGCAACTGTTGTGTTTAATCATTTCTGGTATATTTATTCAAAATTCTTTCTCATTAATTCTGCAGTAATCACATAGATGAATGTGGGTTACTGACCATGTTGTTCAAATTATTAATCATACAACATTATGCTTGGAAGATATAATAATAATTTTTATTTATTAAATTGCCTCATTTGAAAAAAAAAGCAAGCAGGTTTGGATATTAGACCTTGTTAGGAAGCAAAGGATGCTTAGATAAATTGAAATCTACATAGCTCAGTTTATTTCTGATAGAATTGGCACCAGAAATGAAATTGTCATTTTCATAAATTCAAACATCATTACATTGCTAGCTTGTCATTTCGTTGCCAGATTATACTTGTCAAAAGTCTTTTCCTTTGTTACTATTGAATATTAATTTCTGAATACAAGAGAGAAATGTTATGTAAAAGCATGAAAAATAAGTCTATACATTGATTAAGGGACTTTTGCTCAAGAGAAATCTGTTCTTCAATGAATAAATGCAAACATCTAGAACAGGGGTGTCAAACTGCCGGCCCGCAGGCCGGATGCATCACGTGGAAGCCATGCCCACCCCATTGCCGGCAATGGCAAAACCAGCCTGATATGTTGCACGATGTTACATGACGTCGCGAGTTTAACATGCCTGATCTAGAACAAAGTTTCTGGCTTCACATCCAAAAAGAAATGTGGTTGTTACTGATTGCCATTATTGCTAATTTTATTTAAATATCCCTCCTACATTATTGTTCATTTTATTTAAATGTCCTACCTGCAAAGCAATTTATAAAATAAAAGAGGAAACATACAAGGACTGGCCAAAGACATGTAGCAGCTTTAAAAGAATGGCAAACAGGTACATGCATTCTGGAGGTAGTAGTTGATTGGACCCATAGCTAAATATTAGTTGAATTCTCACATGCAGCAGCCTCTTCACTGTACTTCAAGATGTTGTGTGTGAGTTAGGTAATAGTATTTATTTAATAAACTGTAGATAAGTAAACTATCTTTTCTGTTATGTGAACAAAAAAGTTCACTATCAGAAACATTTGACATTTACCCAGGATTGGCAATGTCCTGCCCACTGGAAGCTTGGCTTCCTCCAATGGCATTTTTGTATGTCTGCAATCAAATGAAAATTAATTTAATGAAAAGATTATAACATAACCAAAGTAATGTGAAAACCCAATATCTGAGCAGCACTGCAAATTTTGGCAATCTCTTGAGATTTTGGCAGTTTTATATTTTTATTTTGACCATTGCACCAAGGACAATCCCCTTGCAGAATGTTGATGTTCTTTAGACCAGACATTGAGAACCATTGATTTAATGCAATTAGTAAGCTCAGTTTGTGAGTTTGGAGCAAAGACTGTATTTGAAATATTGGTGATACAGTAAAGGAAAAGGCCAAGTTTAATTCATAACATTTTTTCATTGAAAAACAGGGTTTTTCAAGGCAGTGAAAATGTCCCAGTAGAATGTCCTATCAATTCTGTATTACAGCCTGCTGGATTGTTCTATGTTACATTTTAACCTGGTTTCATTTTCCAATTTATTATTTCTTATATTTAAAAGAAAGGCATGATAGTTGTTTAGTTGTGAGTTCTGACTGAGTAAGGACACACATATTCTGTTGGGAACAATTTTGGGTTTTTCCTTCTCGATGGATCTATAGTGTAAGTGCTAGCAGAACTGGGAGTGTGGCAACTATTTATCTTTCATTAGGAGGGGAAAAAAGGACTCTAAGAAACTTTTGTATATGTACAAGACTCTGTGGGCTCTTGGCCCTTGCTTTCTTTTTAGAAAGAGAGAGAGGGAAAAATAATAATTTGCTGACAACAACTGCCAAGCTGTTTCTTGCAGACCAGAAAAGGTATGCTCTAATTTTAACAAGCTGTCCAGACATGGATCTCCTAGAGCACAATTCTGTCCAGTAAAATGGGAAGTAAAACAGATCAGACTGACTCTGATCCTTCCCCCCTGCCAAAAGCCCTATGGAGTAAGGCCAAGACATGTGGTTGGACCCATCTTGGAATGTTCAACCTGGCCTGAATGTTCTGTTGATGCAGATATAACTTCCTAATATATTTATTAATAAATCAAACTAGTTCTAAGTGATCATTTCTTTTACTGCTGTTCTTAAACTTAGGACCTATGTTTTTCTGTGGCACACATTTCCTGATGGCTCAAATTCAAATTTTATTCAGAAGCCATCTCCTCAATTTGTCAAACTTCAGGATACTAAACCTTTAAATACTCTTCTTCCCAGTGTTAGTTTTACATTTTTAACATGAACCTAGTTCAGTATCTCTCTAACCTTTTTACATTATGAAAAAAAAAACAGGGAATGCCCCAAACGTAGTTCAAACAAAAGCCAGGTTATCTGCTGAGGTGGGTAAACAAAAGTCAATATGGCAATCAGGATCACACAGTTAAAGCTCTGCTCATGTTTTACATGCACCACATACTTTTTGAACATAAAAAGGGGCAGGGCTTCAATCATGCAGCCGGTTTTAATTTTTGGCACACCCAGGACAGAGGAATATTTAAGGTGAATTATAAGAATTATTATCTGAAAAACTTTTTAGATAAACTTAAACCTATTATTATTGTTTATTGTTTATTGTTCGAATTTATATCCCGCCCTTCTCCTTGCGGACTCAGGGCGGCTGACAATCAATTAAAAACACCAATAACAACACAAAATTTAAAATTAATTAAAATGAAATATTTAACTTGTCTAATTTAAAATATAATTAAAAACTCCTCTAAAAACCCCTCTTAAAAATTACCCTAGGCCAGTAATTTTATGAGGGTTGCATGAATGAGCAGTAATTAAAAATCAATCAGTACTTCAAAAGTGACACACCCTGGTATGCTGGAAATTTGCTGGTGTCATAGTTCTGACTAATGAAACACTTCAAAGAACTTCCAGGCATTGTTTATCCTAAAAGCCTTTATTAAAGTGCAACAGAGTGTTGGCACACCATGGATGGATGCCAAGATCTGAATTTCCCTTCCTTTGCATATAACATTCCAGGCTATTCCCCTCCCCTAGTTTGCTGTCATGATTCACATTTTCCAATCAAGCTGGAGGGCAAAGATTCACTTCCGTTCCCTTCCCGCGCGCAGTCCTTATCTTTCTTCTCCCCCCCACCATCATCTGAATTAACTCTAAAAATACCAGACAGTTCTGCATATCTTGTCAAAGCAATAATATCCAATATTAGCAGCGTTGATATCCGGCCCCCCTTACAAAAAGGATAGGTCCTGTATGTGAACAAAAGCATATGTCAGGGATTATCCCTTGGTTTGTTGGGGTTTTTCTCATGAAACATTTTGATGAGTCGGTCAGCCTTCACATCGTTAGATTTCACCCAAGTAGCCTCGGACAGCGAGTACCCCTTCCATTGTACTAGGTACTTTCCCTTTAAAAATTCTACAGTCAAGAATACGTTTCACTTCATAGTGGGTCTGTCCTGCAACTACGAGGGGCCCGGGTGCCTTCTTAGGGGGAGGTCTTAAAGTGGAGCCCTGATAAGGTTTCAACAAGCTGCAATGGAAGACAGGGTGAATCCTCCCTAAAAGCCTAGGGAGTTTCAATTCTACTGTGACGGGGTTGATGATCCTTACTATGGGGAAAGGCCCGAAGAATTTTGGTCCCAATTTCTTACTGGGCAATTTGAGGCGTAAATATTTAGTTGACAGATAAACCTTCTCCCCAACTTGGAATGTTCTTTGGGGAGCCCTCTTTTTATCAGCCTGCTTTTTGTAGGTCTTGGAAGACTTTTTTAACGCAGCTTTCGTGTTTCTCCAAACTTCTTCCCACCCCCTCACCCATTGATCAAGTGTCTGGGAGGCGGAGGGCACCTGACAATATTCAGGTATTGGGCTGAACTCTTTTCCCGTGGCTACTCTGAAAGGCATGTAGCCGGTACTGCTGTGAACAGAATTATTGTACGCCACCTCTACGAAGGGGAGGAGGTCAGTCCAATTTGTCTGTTGGTAGGAAACGTAGCATCTGAGGTATTGCTCCACCATTTTGTTAGAGGATTCTGCAGCACCATTGGTGGCTGGATGAAAAGCAGATTATAAGCCTTGAGATGATCCAATTAATTTAAGAAAACTCCTCCAAAACTGCACTGTGAACTGCCGAAATTATTCGCTTAGGGGTGCCATGCAGCCAGTAGATACAATATGTTTCAGGAACAATTTAGTCAGTCGTTGGGCAGATGGGAGTCTTTTGCAGGCGGTGAAATGAGCCTGCTTCGAGAACAGATCTATCACAGTCCATATGACAGTATTTCCTCTACTTTCAGGTAGGTCTACTATAAAGTCCATAGCTATTTCTTCCCATGGTTGAGAAGGGTCTGCCACCAGCTGCAGTAACCCAGGGGTTTTCCCTGGGATTCTTTTCATTGTGGCACATACAGTACAACTTTTTACATAGTTTTCCATATCCTGTTTCAGCCCCGGCCACCAAAATTGCCGGTGGGTGAGGTGGAGAGTTTTCAAATATCCAAAGTGTCCAGCCTGTTTAACATCATGGCTGTGTTTGAGAGCATTAAGACAGAGGGCTTCAGATAAATACAGTTCCCCCCCTTGTAAGCCAAGGGTTTTGTGAAAAGAATTCAAAAGACTTCAGAATGTTTTTCTCAATAACGATACAGCAAACCATATTATTCTCCATATAGGGATACTTACAATTTATGTTCGGAGGAAATTATCCCTATGAAGGGAAAAATAACATTATTTTAGATCGATTACTCTGAGTATTGTAACGCTGCCTCATTTTGAACATTGCTCTAAATTCTTTCCTCTCTATTAGCCATGAAAGTAGCATGGTATTTGTTCTGTTTCGTTCGCAAAGGCAGGAGACAGACTGTATGGTCCCGGGTATTCACGTGTCTGCCCAGGCCTTTTAGCAGCCTCCTGCACTTGCTGAATGACTCAGCAGGCCCAGGACATAACACCCCTCCCCTCTTATTTCAAAACATAATACTTTACTATTACACAGATAATACCTTATCAATCCATTATTTCTCCTACAAGGATATTTACTATTATGCATGACTATAACTGAACACTTGTTCTTTTGAGCGCGTTCTGATTTCTAAGTGACCTTAAACTTGTCCACATGCTGACAGGCATCTTACGTAGTCTTGTAAGTGTTTGGGTGGTCCTCTTGCTCGCTCTGACCTTTTTGGAGTGGTTGTGATGGCCTGGCCTGCAAACTCGCCTGCCAAGCTCAACAGGCCAGGACTGTGATGCCCCCTAGCCTCAGGCGACCTCCCCTGCTGCTGACTGGCTGGATCCTCTGAACCCAAACCAGAGTTCCTTGGCAATGTGGAATTCCCCAAATCCAGTGGTGGGGTGGAATTCCCCAAGTCCACAATGGACCCCTCTTGGGAGGACTGTCCCTTGAGCCCAAGACCAGCAGCTGGATAGGCCCGGCAGACCGGTTGCGAGCAATGTCCCATTGACCCGGTACCCGAGTCAGGAGTGCCAGAGTCAGGAGCCGCCTCCATGGCAAAACCCCCTTCTGGTGCCTGGGACATTCCACTTTTGCGGAGGGACTGTGGTCCATGATTGTAATCGTGGTCCTCCTCCCCCCCCGAGAGCAGAGCCAGGAGCGGAAGTGTGGCTGGGAAGCCTCCAGCACAGTTGATCAATGTGTCGCCGGATCACCCGACCATCATCCAAGGCCACTTCGTATGAGAGTGGCCCAGAGACCTTGCATACCACTGCTGTCACCCAGGGCCATAGTTCCTTGCCCAGACTGGATTGCCCACCTGAAGTCTGCTAGGTGCCCATGGCTGTGACACCTGTGACGCCACCCGGTCTGGGTGCAACCTGTCCAGTTTAGTAATGAGCCTGCGACCCCAGCGGAGTTCAGCTGGGCTCTTCCCAGTGGCTGTGCATGGTGTGGTGTGGTGTGAGAAGAGAAAGTCAGCCAACCTGTGATGCCAGTTCCCATGAGTTATTTTCTTTAACGCATCTTTGGTGGTGCACACCATTTGCTCAGCCTGGCCATTGGAAGCTGGATGAAACGGTGCAAATGTGGCATGACGAATCATGTTGGCCCATAAAGAAAGTCATGGAATTTCTTTATGCCAGCCACTATGGCCAAGGCTTCCCTATCTTTCTGCGCGTAATTATGTTCACCAGATGATAGGGTCCTAGAATAGTAGGCTATAGGGACTTGTGTCCCATCAGCCTTCAAGTGGCTCAACACAGCCCCAATCCCGTAAGAGGATGCATCACAGGCTATGCATACAGGCAATTGCTCATTGAAATGCGGTAGAACCACATTTGAAGATAGCAAGGCCTTGACCTCTGCAAAACTCCTTTTGTGGACCTTTGTCCACAGCCATGAAGCTATTTATCCAAGAGCCGGTGTAATGGCTCAGCCACTGCAGCTTTGTGAGGGAGGAATGAATGGTAAAGTTTAACAGTCCCAGAAAAGCCTGGAGTTCGCTTTTGGACTTGGGACTTGGGGCCTGCTGAATTGCTTTAAGCTTAGATTCAGCAGGATGGATGCCTTCAGCATCAATATGGAACCCCAGAAACTCTGTTGAAGTGACCCCAATTTTACATTTGTCTTATTTTAACTTCAACCCCACTTGGCGGAAACACAGCAATACTGCTCTAAGCCTTTCAGCCAGATTTTCAGATGATTCCCCAGTGATGAGGACATCATCAAAGTATGGAAATGGGAGGCCCCTTGTACGAGCCAAGCTCTGAACTGAACACATCAGCAAACTCCTTGCAAATTTCTGCAAGGCCAGTCGTTTGCACACTGTGAAGTCCAGTCACTTGGATTCCCAGGGCCTCGAACCAATCGAGTCCAATAAGACTCGTACAATCACCCCCAACTACCACCACATCTAAGAATCCCTTGAAATTCCTATGCTGCACTTGGATCGTGGCTTCCCCCTTCACGCTGATTCGGGAATTCTGGAAGTCAGTGAGAATCAGATTCGACGGCCTGAGTTTAACTCGCTGGCCGCTTCTACAACAAATCTTTTTAAAAGTGTCCTGAGAGATAAAGCAGATCCGGTGTCCAACTCCATCCCTTGCAACCTCACATCAATGTGAAGCTTCTTTCTAAGCGGCCTAGGAGCCCCTGTTTTGAAAATGCTTCTGTGTGACGCGCAGAAACCCACCCTATGTTGGCTGGGGACCCTGGTACCTTTCTGAAGCAATTCTTCCGAAGGCTTGTCCTTCGGGCGACCCAAATAGACAGAGGCAATGTGGCCTTGCCTGCCACATGCCCGGCAAATGGCGGAGCGGAACCAGCAGTCGGAGCGCTTGTGGCATCCTCCACATCCGAAACACCGAGGGAATAAAGTTGCCTTGTCAGAACGTTCTTGAGGCCTCTTCTCCACTGGCTGCTTTAGTCTGTCCACCTCCATCTCTGGATCCTGTTCGGATTCTTCTCAAGCGACCTCTTGATGGACGGAGACCGTCGTTGGAGGGTTCTTGGCGAGCTGCAAGGCCTTCACAGCTCCGCTCGCTGCTTCTTCAGCTGCAATTTCTCTTAAAGCATCTTGGAAAGAGACGTCTTCTTTTGCAAAGATTTTCTGTTGCAGCTCACGACTTCTCAGTCCACAGACTAAACGATCCCGAAGTCTCTCTTCCAGGTCCTTGAATTCGCATGGCCTAGCTGCTTGTGGTAATGTAGCAATAAAGTCCGCAGCAGACTCACCAGGCCTCTGGTCCATCTGCTCGAATGCGTGTCGCCATGCAATCACCGAAAGCTTCGGTTCAAAATGTTCATGCAGCATCTTCTTCAGCTCAGCATAAGCGATGGATTCAAGTGGTGCTGGGGCGACCAGATTTTCTGCAATATCAAAAGTCTCCTGCCCACAGACACACAATAACATAGCAGCTTTAAGGCCGTCTTCCCTCACTTGGTTTACTCGGAAGTAATTCTCTACCCAAGCAACGTAGGAACTCCAGCGTTCTGGATGAGCTGTGTCGAATTCAGAGAGACGACCGATTTTGGACATCGTTGCTGTCCGGTAGCCTCGACAACGCCTCATGCTGCAATGGCTGAAGAAGGGGTCCCTTCACCAACCTCTCCTCCAGCGTTCTTGTACTGGCAGGCAGGGTCGCTTCTTCGGGACGCCGGACTTCTCAGCTCTTCAGGCCTTCCGTGGTGAGTCAGCCTCTCTTTCATTGTTTTGTTTGCAGCACAATCCCACCCTCGTCACCAATGTTCTGTTTTGTTCGCAAAGGCATTGAGACGAGGCAAAGAAGTAAAACAGTCTTCTCTTTATTTTCTCCAACAGAACCAAAACAAAATGCCGCAGATTGTTCTTATACCCCCTTGCAGGGACAGTCGCAGCCAATCAGTGCAAGGCATTTCTCCCGCCTTGCGCATGCGCACAAGGCAGGAGACAGCCTATCTGATCCCGGGCATTCATGTGTCTGCCCAGGCCTTTCAGCAGCCTCCTGCACCTGCTGAATGACTCAGCAGGCCCAGGACATAACAGTATTTATACGTTCACCAGTAAGGAGAACTATTTATTTGAAATAATTGGTTCAGGCTTAAGGAGGAAAACACATATATGGTCATGGTAACTGGTGCCTTCCATAAATTTGTAAAGCTAATTTTGTACTCCAGTCAGCATAACCAGTGGGATTTATGAGAGAGTTTTATGTGGCCAATAATTGGGATTTAAGCAACTATGTCAACATGTATCAATATGCAACGTGGGCAATTACACCATTATGAATCTGCAAGATGTTACTTTGGACGTCAAAGACATTCCAAATTACTTGCTCAAGGAAAGAACAACAATCCTTTAAATGCCCTTTGTGTGGCTAAAATGGTTCAGTCATTAAAATTGTTTAGCTGGTGATTGTGTTTAATTTCAAAAACTCAGCTCAGTTAATGTTATTTAGATGCATAGAAAGCAACGTGTAAACCTTGGCAGAAAAATCTGGCCGCATTTGGTGCAAAGGTGTTGTAGGCAGGTCTTGGTATAGACTGACAAGGTCAAAGTGGATATAAGAGAACAGAAAAACAGGCAGAAACATACTTTCTGGTGAAATGAGGATTTAATGAGGAGCATAAAGGGTAGTATGAAATATCACTTCCAGATGTTTGAGAGAACCACGTGTTCAACAGAAGGAAGATTAGACTCTTCAAGCTATAACTCAGAATCTGTGTGGGTTGGCAGACTAACTCATGACTCTTACAATAAATAAACCATTTGAGTGTTTCAAAAATTGAAAATTTGAGAGGAGGGAAATAGAAGAAATACTGTTTCTACAATTAGTAAATTGCCTACAAAGGCAAAGTCCCTCCCTCCCTCCCTTCCTTCCTCCCTTCCTTCCTTCCTCATGACACATATTTAGTAATTCTGGATCATTTCATGAGCATGTTTGAAAATCTAACTCTCTTGATGAAAAGATTCTTGGCAAAATTCACTGCAGCTGTATCTAACCTTATGTTTTCTAATTTTGATGGTATTACAACTCCCATAATTCCCAGCCAAGGAATTGAGTCATAGTTCCAATGCATCTGAAGGGCATCAGTCTGGGAAAGATAGTTCTAGTGCATGAGAAGAACACTGTTGTATAGTATTATTTATGTAGAAAAAGAAAATATATAATTAGGCTACTGCATAACTAACCCTGTTAAGGTAAGGCACTATATTTTCATGTGTATTTTTTTCATGTTATGTATATAAAATATAGATAGCTACAGTTTGTTACAAGAAAAAATAATATGGCCAGGCTGATATCACGTGACTGCTAATGGCTTCCTTAAAGTGTTGTATGTCTTAGAAGGATCTGCTAGTCAATATCAAAATATCTTGCATTATTGATGAAATCAAATGGGTTCTTTCAAAGCAAAAATCTGTTTTGATTCTTTGATCCTTTCCTGTGCAACTTATCAGCATACTGTCAAGGCTTTTTAGTCCTTCAAATATTGAACATTTGTCTTGCTGGCAAACAAAGGACTGGGGTCAGAAACATATTTGCTATTACTTGGTTTTTATTTCTGCTGAGAAAAATGGGCCATTTCACCGCATTCAGATTTGTCTTTTTTTCTTTCTCTTTTTTTTCAATAGCTGGATTGTTCAAAAAAGTAGTAAATGGCTGTTGTTACTGTTAATAATTACAAAGAGATCCTATATCAGACATCTGGCTTGCAAACTGCAAATTATGTACAGTTAAAATCCACAACATCCCTTGACCTGGTTTTATAAGGCAGCCAGAGAATCGCTTTCTGTGATTTGCCCATGGTAAAATTGTTCAACTATCTTTGTATTTAAGATAACAAATAATATAAGAAGCTAACCACTATTAATGAATCTTAAAACTGATAACCCCTGCTTTATGTAATGGTAACAGTTATAGTTTGATATGATGTCAAGGGTTGAGTTTCCTTCTTTTTCCTCCTGTGTTAAGTAATAGACTTTGAAAGGCACCAACTTTGCTGGACAAATATTAGAGAGAAGTCCACATATGGATTTCAACAACTTAGGGGTTTTTTATTAATAGAAATTTTTTAACAGAAAGCTGTTAAGTCCTTCCAGAAATTAAAGGGAACCATAAAAACAACAACCCCTTTTTAAAGGGATGTTACCTGGAGCCCACTATAGATGGTCTGTAAATGGGTGTAAGGCACTCAATATATGTCAAGTTTCTCTCAGATTCCCTTGAACTAGAAGGTCTCAAGCAAGGTTCAAGAACACAAAATTTGATAAGAAATGTTTTATTATAGACTCTAGAAAAATTGCTAGTGCAAAGAAAATTGACAAGTGAAGACTATAACATTCAAGCCACTTATATAGTTGATCTGAAGTTCAAACCTTATGTCTCTTCCTTATGTCCATGTGGCCTAATGAAATGAGAATCATTTATCAGCTTTCAGGTCCTTTGCTTCTCACCTTGCCCAAATTAGTCTACACCATACCTTCCAAATTGAATTAAATTCCATATCAGATTTACTTTGGAAACAAGAAATTATTTTCACATGGTAATCTTATGTGCCTAGATTGTTGATAAACTTTTGAATTAGAATTGGA
Source organism: Protobothrops mucrosquamatus (assembly GCF_001527695.2). NCBI lineage: Eukaryota > Metazoa > Chordata > Lepidosauria > Squamata > Viperidae > Protobothrops > Protobothrops mucrosquamatus. The sequence continues at coordinate 1,021,202 of NW_015386431.1, forward strand.
TGTTTGGATTTGGCATTGTTTTGCTGTGCTACTTTAATTTATATGCTTCCAGTTTTGATGTTGCAGCTAAATGGGTGCAGGAAGACGGGGCTCCATATTTCATGTTTAGTTTCGCCCTGCTGGGGGACCCTGGAAAGGATCGAAAGTCGTCCCGTAGAGGTGGCAAGCAAGGAGGGGACTCTCGTTGATCGTGGGGGGTGTGTGGCAGTCCTCCTGTTTGATCCGAGGAAGCCCTCCAAACTGGCGGGGGGGAAGACTGGCTGCATTCATGTAGCCCAGGGGTGTCAAACTGCCGGCCCGCGGGCCAGATGTGTCACACCAAAACCGTGCCCACCTCATTGCCGGCAATAGGGAAAAAATCATGATACATCATGACACGTCACGTGATGTTGCTAGTTTGACACCCTTGATGTAGCCAGTCCAAAGCTGCTGACAACGGAAGTCAACACGCACTACCAAGCAACTTTACAGCAACGTGGATGAAACTGGGTGAGACCTGATCCTTTCTTTATGATTGTAAGACCTCTTCCTAAAAATTTGCCCAAAGCACTCCCCCCGATGAAAGAGGGAAAGGGAATTTCCGCCCCATTCCCCCAGAAAAGAAAAGCAGTGAATTAATTACTTGGGGAAAATGGCGAAACCCATAAGACCTATTTGGAATTAATATATACATACAGATTAAAAATTTGGGGACTAAAAGGGTTTTTAAGACCTTTTTTTTAAAGAAAAAGACTTGAAAAGTTTATACTATAAGTTCTGGATCTAAAAACTGAAAAGTGGCATTGATGACATCTAGTGGTAAATTATGGCACTGCAACTTATTTATGCCTAAAAGAAACCTGGCTTGAAGCCCAGGATTTGATAAGACTTAGGCTGGTCTTGGAAGCTTTTACTACTGAGAATTTCAGCTGAGAAAAAAGGAACAGGCTTGAGGGCTGCTTATCTGTGTGGCAGAGATGATAAATATTCTAAATTTGGCCTATCTGAATTTTGAACATAAATACTGACTTTTAGAACTGTATTGTGAATTATTTTCTTGTAAAAGAAACATATGGAACACTTTGGATTATAAATCTTGATTGTTGAATAACCTTAAATGGTTCTTTTTTCTCCCTGGACAGAAATGATATATTTCTTACTGGACAGAAAAATTTGAATTTTACCTATATCTGCTTAGGGTAGACTCAGGAACAGACAGTTGGTGGGATAAATCTATAAAGGTTACTTATAAAAAAAATAAAAAAAAATAAACTGGATATTCCATACTCAGCATTAAATAGCAAAACATCATCTTTAACATCTGTTCCCAGTAACTTTAACTTGCCATATCACCAAGAAATTACTGATAAAACACAGAAATTCTCTCCATGATGAAATTAATACAAAAAACAATTACTTTAGCTTGTGAGCAGGTTAATAATAACACAAAAGAGATAAAAAAACAATTTTCTAACCTAAATCTATAAACTCAGAAAACAACTACAAAGAAGGAACCAGAAACCCAGAAAATAGAAGGAAAACTAGAGAATGCTGACACAAACATTGATGATCTAAAGAAAAAAACTAATGACCAGACTCAGATAAATGAAAACTTAGAAGACGCAATGATAATACGACATTTTATAAACCAAGGTTTCAGAACATACTGGATAACAAGGAAGGAGAGCTGATGGAATGGAAGATAAAGTTGTTAACAGAAGTGTGGGGAACTGGAGAAGGAGGGAGGTGGTTTAATGAATATCAATGGGCTAGCTCTTCTAAAAACACTTTAACCAAATTGTTTCTCATCTTTCAAATAATATATACAAAAATAGAGGAAAAATTATTTGATGATCCAAATGCATTGACTTGGAAAGTTAGTTGGCAAAGAAAGAAAGGTAGCTTGATATGAAAAGGGAAGTAAGAATATGTTAAGAATTTTGAATAAGGGATGCTTTTGGTTGCCCAAATACAACTTGTTTCAAAATTATAAATGATTGGGATACTTTGAACATGGATGGGAAATTAAAATTGAAAAAAGCGAAAATAGGATATGGATTAAATAAGTGGAAACTGAGTGCAAATGCAATTAAGATATGCTTTGGCTAGAAAAAATATTTTAAACTGATATTATTGATATTATTAGAAAAATGTAACAAATGTTGATGTGCAATTGCATGTTTACTAACAATAATAAGAATTGTATTTGCTTGATGCGGAAAAATGGTTATTGCCAGAAGAAGAGAGGATGTACTGGCGGGTGTAATAGTGGACCTAGTTGGAAGAAGCTTATATGTACCACAGAATTACTAATGGACTCAGTCATCACATTGTCTATTGAGCACTTGTATGTTAAAATAGAAAATTAATAAAACATTTATAAAAAAAATATGCTTTAATTGTAAAGCATACTTTGAACCTAATTCTATTCATAAAATGTTTTCTATTTCTGCTAATTGATAAGAAAGGGAAAAAT
>NW_015386431.1:1023756-1045793 GCF_001527695.2 Protobothrops mucrosquamatus
GGGGGGGGGGGGGGGAGGTAGGGCGGAGAGATACATTAAATTGCTAAACAAAAGCCTAAAACAGAAAAGGTGGGATTGGCAGCTTGGACAGAAAAAACTTTAAAAAAAACAGTTCAAGAGTCTAAAAGGCATTTTATCATCAGTGCACTCTAGATATGCATGTCCTCTCCCTTCTTGCAGTCCAACCTCTTTGTCTCCTTACCGGCATCTGTAACCTCTCTGGTTAGGATCCTACTTGAGATTGGGCTCCTAACTGGGACCTGGATGTTGGTAATTTGCCTTAACTTGGATAGATGAAATTCTCTTTCTATTGATTGTTTTATTTATCCAATACCTATAACGCTAGTTCATGTTATCAGTGTAACTTGCTTCTTTACTATATAGTAAAAATAGTTTGACTTCATTTTGATCTTTTATCTTTAGCTACCACTCTGCCATAAAAAAGGAGTTTGTAGTTAGGAAACAATCTGGTGTCTGTAGATGTATCTGGTTTTGTTTGCAGGTATGAGAATGGATGCATCTGAAGAACAGTTATTAAATCAGATACCAACAGTTTATTTGAAGTGGCCTTAGTCAAACACATGAGTAATTGAACACTATAAACAAAGATTTTTCCTAATGGTAAATTGTGTTTGCCAAGCCCTCCATAATAAACAAACTTAACAGCTTATTAGACAATCCAGAGATCAAGAGTTGAGTGTATGAGCCCCACTGTCGATCTTAACAAGATCTTATATAAATAAATATTTCAGAATGTAAGGCACATTACATAATTTTACTACGTAACTCATTGCTATAAAAAGTGTTAGGAACATTTTCTTAAAATTCAGAATAGAATCAGAAGGATTGTTACAAAATCTTTGTCCTCTGGTTGTTGAACTGTGATTTTGGGTCATTTTTGCTGTAATTCAAATCTGTACTTTCCAAGAATGTATCTTGTGGAAGTGTCTGCTAAATTTGTTTAGACTGACCAGACAAAAATATTAGAAGCACTTCGGGCTATTTTTCAGTGGCAAAATAAAAAAGTTCATTGGATCTAGTCAAAGGAATGGATGAAATGATGACTAATTTCAGCATTATACTCATAGAATGACTAGAAGCATTTCTTCATATCAAGTGAAAGCACTTCCCACATTTATTGCCTGAAGGAGATGTGAGAGTGAAGTCAGCAGAAAACTATACCAGCCTAACATTTAGAATGCCTATTGACAATTCCTGTCTTGTAATAGGCAAGATGGTGACGATGTCTTTATTTATGGTACATAGGACACATCAAGGATAGGTATTTGTGGATTTATTGTGCTCCCCTTTCATCAATTTCAGCAGCTGATGGGAAAACATCCATCAGTTGCTCTCTTTAACTGGGCTGGAACTTGGAAGGATGCAACTTTAGACAAAAACCCGTCCTCAAGTTTTGTGCAAGTATTATCTGCAGATTCTTTAAAGGAAATCCAACTATCAGCTGATATCAGCTGATGGGTTCAGCAATATTCCAGAAGAACATTAAACCAATGATCAAAAATAGGAAATTACAGCTCACTAGCAGAATATTGGCAAGATATATACAGCCCCTAGTTGTACTGATTCAATTTTTAAAAATATTTGGTTACTTATATTATGAAAAATCCCTACCTTAGTCTTTATTAATATTTGCCCATTGAAGCAATATAGAAAATATTGTGCTAAGTAGGCAAGTAGGTTGGAATTCTGTAGTTCTGTGAAATAATAGTGAAATCATAACAGAGTTGTCACTGTTTCTAACATCATAATTGAAAAACATCTATTGAGTTTTAAATAGTAGTGTGGCAAACTTGCCTTCCTGCAGCTTTATACATGTTGCTAAAAAGTGCAGCTACACAGAGAGTATCCTTGCAGAGTCTACAAGAGAAATAGATCCATTTTTCTTGGATCCTACTCCGTCCAGTGACACCACCACTAGACCTTTGCCAATTTTGTAAAAAAAAACAAACACTCTAATTTTAATTCTAAGTTTAAACCTGAAGATGGTGGAAATTTCCTTATTTACAAGACTGCCATACATTCTTGATTTTAGAAAAAATATTAAACATAGTGTCACGAGACTGGTTTCTTACTCCCATCTTCTACGTTATTTTTTTCCCTTTAGTTTTCTTGGGATGGTCTAACAACCTAGTCATGAATCTTTTACTGCCACCAGCTGGATGCAGACTTCATTGCAATTACTTTCAAGGCTGCCCCATAATTGTTATCTTTCAGGAGTCCTGGGAATTTAGGACCAAAATATCTGTATATCAAACCAATTTTTATTGCAAGACTTCAAATGCTATTGCTTTTTTATTCCCTTTTTCTAATGGTAGTCAACTGACTGGTTTTGGATGCATAAAAGATTGTGAATCCTCAGTTTGCCCCAGTAAATCATATAAGAAAAATGACATAATATGGTGGTTATCTTGTTATTTCCTACTGCATTCCTGTCTTGAGAGCAAAAAGATTCAAAATAATAAAATGGCAATACTATCATGATTTTGGAACAGAAATGTAGCAGCATGAGATAGAGTGCTCAAAAGTAACAAGGTGAATTTACCACATTTTGAAACATTTAATGTTGCTATGTACACTGCAATTTAGATAGCACCTGAGTAGTATTTATGTACCCAGGAAGTTCCTCACAGAAATCCTGCTAGGTGTGTGACTCTCAGACAACAGCTTACAAATGTATTGCTTAACCCAAAGATGCTTTTTCACGAGGCAACTGGACTTTCTTGTTTTTCTTTGAAGATGTTTCGTTTCTCATCCAAGAAGCTTCTTCAGCTCTGATTGGATGGTGGGGAATGGAAGGATTTATACTGGTTGCAGACAGCTGAATGTCTATGGAGATTCTCAGTCATCCAGGTCATAGTTATCCCAAAAATGCTTTTTCACGAGGCAACTGGACTTTCTTGTTTTTCTTTGAAGATGTTTCGCTTCTCATCCAAGAAACTTCTTCAGCTCAGAACCTCATGAAAAAGCATCTTTTGGATGTAGACAGCTGTTCATTTGCATTCTTTTAGAGAGTTGTTGATGCCACCTGGAGGGTTATCTGCATTGTCAGAGTCACTTGTGTAGTGCAAATGGGTGTGGAGCCTTCTTGGAACTGCTGAAAGGACTGTGTTATAGACTGGAGATAGATGATGTCATATACCTCCCCCTCTGTTGAGAGAGGGCTGTTCAGTTTTGACATAGATGGCCTCCTTGACCATCTAATAGTGTATTCTTGGGTTTGAAGTGTGCACTTATGTTGTGTTGGCTGAAGATCCTCCTGAGCTTTTCCGATATTCCTGCAATGTATGAAATGACTGCATTGCTTCGTTTCTTGCTTTCTTCTTTGTTTGTTATGCAGGAGCTCCTGCTGGGTCTTTTCTGGAATTTGATGAAGGCCCACTTGGGATAGCCACAAGTTCTGAGGGATTCCTTGATATGTTTTAGTTCTTTTTCTTTCCCATCTTTGCTGGTAGGCAGGCCTTCAGCTCAGTGGTGTAGGGTTCTGATAACTCCCATTTTGTGCTCCAGTGGGTGGTGAGAATCAAAATGTAAATACTGATCTCTGTGTGGGGGTTTTCTATAAACTTCAGTGTTAAGACTTCTGTCTTTCTTAATGTATACTGCATAGTCCAGGAAAGCTAGACTGTGGCCATCTATGTCAAAATTGGCCATCTATGTCAAAATTGAATAGCTCTCAACAGAGGAAGAGGGATACAACATCGTCTATTATAATATGAGTGATTGGATAGCAGCATTGCTATATTAATTAGCTAGTTTGGGCTGCAAACTTGTCATATGAATTACAAATCCTTTATTCAAATCCTAAAGAACCTCCACTCTGCTCCCTTACTTTGCTGAAACTGCATGATTTATTGTGAATGACATGATCAGATTATTTACTTAACCAAGGAAAATAGGAACCATTTAAGCTGTGTTTTCCCCTTATATTAGACTTGGGTACCCTTCTATGTAATTTATTCTGACTTCTGCTCCATCTTCTTAGCATTGCCTGCATGCTTTAATATATAAGAGGACAGGGATAGATTAATCCATCTGTTTTACTTCCTAAAGGTTTTGATTCTTTATGAATGGGGAGCTGATTCTGGTCTGCATCAATCTGCAAGTGCATTGTTTAAATATTTGTGAGAAAATCTGCATGCATTTCACCTAATATATGCATTTTAATGGATTTTTCTGATCATTCTTTTCAAACAAATGTTCTCAATATATCAGGTTTTGTACTGATTTTTCCCTAAGATATAATTTTAATACAACTTTTTATCTTCCCTTTCCTTAATATACACATTACATTTGTGTTAAAAAGAAGCAGGGAATGCAGAGAAGCACAATCTAGATTGCATATTAGTTCAGAAAGCACAAATTACAATGGGCACATTAAAATGTGAATCAAATTATGTTTTCCTCCATGTCCACAGGAGATTGTATATATTTATATCTGTAATAAAGGGACTAAACCAAATGTTTTGCAATAGGAAAAACAAAAACAACTTATCTGAACAATCATCTAAACTGTGATCTATCAATTTCTTCCCAAATCCCAACAGGGTGAGGGACACATGTAAGAGGTATTTACTGTAAATCAGGGATGACCAACCTGCAACTTTAAAATTTGTGGACTGCAATTCCCAGAATTCCCCTGCCAGCCATTACAGATATAAATATAAACATAATTCTGGGAGCTGAAATTCACAAGTCTTAAAGTTGCCAAGATTGGACACCCCTGATTCAAACAATACAAAATGGTGGTCAGCATCTCTTTCAAGCAGCGTTCATTTATTCTTGAATATGAAAGGAAGAGACTGGTTGTATCAAGATCTTCTATTTTTAAAGTCCTTCAAAGTGTATTGGAATTCAACTTTGCATCAATTGTTTATCTGCCTCTAAAAGCTTCTTAACCAATAGGGACAAGAGATAGTTAGAAGAGGGACTCTCCAGTTTTATATCCTTTCCTTGGGTAAATGACTTTCTTTGCATGTCATTAGATAACATATTTTCTTTTGATTCCACTGGTCCTGTCAGAATGTCATCACTTTCACTTCCTGCTCCTTCTCAGATCTATTTTATGTTTCTATCCTGTTCAATTCAGCTTCACTCCCGATTCCTCTTCTCTCCAGTAATGAACACAAAATGGAACAATAATCTTTAAATGGAACCCTGATTGCAATTTGCAAATAAATAGCTTAAAGACCTTCCCACACAAAGACTGGAATAACGACATCAAAAAATATTTTACATTTCTTCATTATACCATATGCAAAATTCTAGAATATTGCCAAATTAGACCTTTTCATTGACATTTCAGACCATATAATTGGCTTTGTTAGCAATTATGAATTTCTTATATTTGGGTCTGAGCTTAAATATGTTGACAGATTTCTCATAATGTAACATGTGTATCTCTCTTCTCTGAATGCTTAAGGAAAAATTTACTATATACATCATTTGAGAATCTCTATGGTTACAGCACAGTTCATATTTAGCCCAAAGAAACATTATATACTTTATTATATGTAGAATGAAAAATTAATTTGCTAATATTATAATCCTTACTATTATACAAGAAGTTTGCTTTTTTCCAGAATAGTTATTTCTTATTATTTCAGTTAGCCACTGGTTTGATTGTACTCTCTAATCAGTATCAGTAGTATATCCATAAGTGATCTGTTACAACCTACAAAATAGTTTAACTTAAGAAATCAGTAAATAAAAATTTAAAACAAAACTAAAGTACACCTATGAAACAACCTGAGTGGGACACAAGACTGGAATTTAAAAAAGCAATCTAAGTCTAGGCTATAAATGAGTTAATATCTAAAGTTACATACAATATGTTCATACCTAAAGTTAGATACAATGTAGCAGGAACTTGAGCTGTGAAGGTTTGGTAGATCTTTTTTTTCCCCAATTATTTTTATTTTTATTTTTCCAACTCTCCCCCATACATATCAACAAATATACCTTAATATTTTGTCAAGTATTAACATACATTCTTTTTACATTCTTATCTATCAGATACTCTTAATAAAATAAAATAAGTACATGCACATAAATTTTGGTGTTGCTCGCCCATTTCCCCTTTCACTGTACCCACACTCCTTCTCTCTCTTTCCTATTCTCTACCTTCTTTCTCCCTTTCTTCTCTTTCTTCCCTACTTCCCTCTTCTTCCTCTCCTCTCCTCTTTCCTTCACCACTCCTCTCCCATTTCTTCCCACTTCTTCTCCTCTTCTCCTCCAACCTTCCTACTTCCTTCCCCCCTCCTTTACTCTCTTCTCTCTCTCCTCTCCTTTCTTCCCTCTCATTCCTCTTCAGATACAATTCAGGGGTAATGTCCAAGCAACTCCTCCCTCTAAATTTTCATATCTATATTAAATATAATAAGATTAATTTTCTATTATGTTAATACTTCTATTTATCTGTTCTTCTCGGTATGTACTTCTATAAATATTTGTATGACCTACGGTTATTCAATACGGTGTTGCCTGGGTTTCCCTCCTTATCTCCTCCTTTTTCTTCCATCTAAATTGGTGTTAACTATCTTTTAACCATATTCTCTTTTCACCCAATCATAAAAAATTGCCCAAATTTCATAATACTCTGACTCTGTCTTATCTTTAATTATCATTGTTAATCTATTCATTTCCACACATTCCAATATTTTCCCAATCACTTCTTCCTCGGGGGGGGGGGCTTTCACTGCTTTCCAATTTTGTACAAACACAATCCTAGCTGCAGTAATTATATGAATAATCAAATATGTTTTCTCTTTATTATATTTCTCTGGTAAAACACCCAGCAGGAATATTTCTGGCCTTAGTTCTACACATTGTTGTATCATCTTTTCTATCCATGTTCTAATTATATTCCAATAAGTTTTAGCTTCTACACACGTCCACCACATATGATAAAAAGAAACTGGTAGTTGATGACGTTTCCAACATTTTATAGATCTGTCCTTAAACATTTTAGCTAATCTTTCTGGAAACATATGCCATCTATAAAACATTTTGTACATATTTTCTTTATACGCTGTCGCCATTGTCAGTTTATAGTTTCTTTCCCATAGTTGCTGCCATCTATCTAATTCAATCGTATATCCAAAATTCCTTGTCCATTTTATCATTGTCTCTTTCACTTGTTCCTCCTCTAACTCCATATGTAGTAGGTAACTATACATTTTTTATCCATTTTTCTTCCATTCCCGTGAGTATTTCATCTAACTCTGTTGTCCCCAAGTTAAAAACATCTATTTTAACATCTTTTTCATATCTAGATTGTATTTGCATTCTCATGTACCAATCCATCTTTATTCCTTGTTCCTCTAATTGTTGTTTGGTTTTCAGCTCCCCCGTGTCTGTTAATAAGTCTTTATATCTTATAATATTTCCCATATTAAGCACGTTGGGGTGTATTAGCACTTCCATAGTTGAAAGCCAATTTGGGATCTTCAAGTAATGCTTTCTCTTTATTTTCTCCCAAACCCCAAATAAAGAATTCCTGATGTCTCTGGAAATAACTATGTATTCTATTTTCCCCATACCATATGAAAGCATGTCATCCCAACTGCAAGTCATGTCCCTCTAATGTCAATAATCTCGTATTCCTCAGTAAGATCCATTCTCTCATCCATGATAATGCTGCAGCCTGATAATACAATTCCCAATTAGGTAGATCAAACCCACCTCTGGGTCTTGTATCTTGTAACATTTTTAGATTAATCCTTGCCTTTTTCCCCTGCCAAATATACTTCAAGATTATTTTATTAAGCCCCTCGAAATATTTCTTATCCACTCTTATTGGTACTGTTGAAAACAAAAACAATAATCGTGATAATATATTCATTTTGATTATCGCAATCCTTCCCATTAATGATAGTTGTACATTTTTCCATTTATTCAACTCTATTTCGATTTGTCTTTTCAATTTGTGATAATTATCCTCTTTAATTGTTGTATATCTTGCTGTCAGGTGGATCCCTAGATAGTTTACCTTCTTTACAATCTGTATATCTAATTTTCCCATCAATTCTTTTTTTTGTTTTTCAGTAATATTTTTCACTAACATTTTTGTTTTAACTTTATAAATCTTCACCCCGCTACCTCACCATATTTTTTTATTTGTTCTATTACTACAGGTCCTGTCTCTAATGGTTCCTCCAAGATAAATACTAGATCATCTGTGAATGCTTGTAGCTTATATTCTTCCCTCTTAATTTTCATACCTTTTATATCATTATTCTGTCTTATATTTCTGTTTAGTACTTCTAATGTCAAGACAAACAATAGTGGAGATAGAGGACATCCGTGTCTTGTTCCCTTCATAATATTAATCTTCTCAGTCATATCTCCATTTAGCATTGCTTTAGCTGATTGCTTATTATACATTGTTTTGACTACATTTATAAATTTCTCCCCAAAATCCATAGTCTGTAATTGGCTTATCATAAATTGCCAGTTCACATTATCAAATGCCTTCTGTGCGTCCAGGAACATCAATGCCATCTGTTTTTCCGGGTGTGTTTCATAGTATTCTAATGTGTTCAATACAATTTGCATATTGTCTCTAATCTGCCTTTTAGGCAGAAAGCCATTTTGATCCAATTGTATAAATTCATTTAAAACTTTTTAAGTCGTTCCACCATTATTGATGCAAATATTTTATAGTCCACATTCAGTAGAGAAATCGGCCTGTAGTTCTTTATTTTCTGCATTTCCGTTTCTTCCTTTGGTATCAGGGTAATAAGTGCTTCGGACCACGAATCTGGTATCTTAGCTTCAGAAAGAAGTTCATTATAAAGTTCCAACATTACATTGCCTAGTACTTCCTGCAATGTCTTGTATAGCTCTGCTGGTAATCCATCCGGTCCTGGTGTTTAACCATTTTTTTGCCTTTTAATTGCTTCTGTTAACTCCATCATTATTATTTTCCCTTCTAATAACTTTTTAAATTTCTCCGGTATTTTAGGTATCTCTGTTTCTTCCAAGAATTGTTTTATCCTATCATCTGGAACTGTTTGTTGCTTATATAAGTTCTCATAATATTCCCAAGCTATTTTTTTCTTTTCTTCATTCCGATGTTGTAAAATCCCCTCAGCATCTTCCAGTTGTTTAATCCATCTCTTCTCTTTCTCCTTTTTAATTTTATATGTCAACCATCTCCCTGATTTATTTGCATGTTCAAAACAGGTTTGCTTGGCTGCCTTTATTTTCATTGCCACTTCTTCATTTTCTATTAAGTTCATTTTATGTTTGTTCAGCTCCATTAAATTTTGAATCTTTTTGTTTTGTATATCTTTCTGTAATTCTTTCTCAAGTGTCTTGTATTCTTCCTCCAGTTTTTTCTTATTTTTTCTTTTCTGTTTATTTTTTCCCCCAAAATAAGTCATAGCAAGTCCTCTCATGTACACTTTCACCGTGTCCCAAACATTTTGAAGTGAAGTATCTTCTTTTTTGTTTTCCTTAAAAAAGAAAGGTATTTCTTTTTCCATATATTGCTGGAAGTCTTTTTCATTCAATACAGTTTGGTTTAATGTCCATCTTGTTCTCTTTTTTTGTCCTTTCCATATGATTGTAACTGGGTTGTGATCCGTCCATGTGCTTATTTCTATGGCTATATTTTGTATATTTGTAAATAAATCTGTTGACACCCATATCATATCGATTCTTGACCAGGACAGGTGTCTGTTAGAATAGAACATATATTGCTTCTTTTCCGGATATTTTTCTCTCCAAACATCTAATATATTTAGTTCGTCCACCATATTATAAAAAGATTTTGGAAGTGTTCTTCTTAGGGTCTTGTGTTTTTTTTTTTTTGTATTATAATCCAGCTCGGCCTTTACAATAGCATTAAAGTCTCCAATAATACATATGCTTTCATATTCCAGTTCTATTATCTTCTTGTGTAATTTTAAATAGAAATTTTCTTGGTTTTCATTTGGAGCGTAGATCGCTACCAATACTGATTTTTTACAATTCATAATTACTTCCACCATTAAGATTCGTCCTTCTTCATCTGAATATATCAATTTAGTTTGTATTGCTTTCTGAATATATAATGCCACACCTCTTTTACTCTGATCCACAAGTGAAGTTTATAATTCTCCCAATTTTGGATATTCTAATAGATTTTTATGTTGTTTCCTAATATGAATTTCTTGCAAGCAAATTATGTCCATTTTTACTTTCCCCAGTTTATTTAGTGTTCTTTTCCTTTTTATGGTCGAGTTTAATCCATTTATATTTATCAAAATTGCTTTTATCTCTTCTTCCATGATTATTTGTTTAAAGTTTTGGCTGATCTCGCCATTCTCATCTTTCTTTGCTCTTTTGCCCCTTTTGTTCTTGCTCCTTCTCCCAACACCCTTTCCTCCTTTTCTTTGCTATACTCACCCCGTTGCTTCTCTGTCTCATCTCCTTGGTGTCTAATTTCTCTTTCCCCTCTCAGCCTTTCTTCTTCTTGCTGTCCAAAGTAGTGATCATAAAAAAGTTCTGCTTTCTCTAATATGTCTAGTCTATGTCTCTGTTCTTGCCAGTTTACCATTATTCCTTCTGGTATTAACCATCTAAAATTTATCCCTTTTTTAATTATTTCATCAAAAATTGATACTCCTTTCTCAAGTCTCTCACTCTTCTTGGAATCTGCTTTAATATCACTATCTCTCTTCCTTTATATTTTATTGTGGCATTTCTCAGCTTCTGTAGTATATCTGCCCTTAACGCTTTTAAAATAAATCTTATATGGACCTCTCTAGGGAGATTATTTCTCGTTACGTATCTAGTATGTATTCTAAATATCTGATCTATATCATTAATTATCTTTTCCTTGCTTTCCTCCAATGCTTCTGCTAATATTTCGGACATCACATCTGCTAAGTTCTCTCCCTTTTCTTCTTCAACATTTTGGAATCTTAAATAATACTCAGCTCTATCCATCTCTAGAGAGATAATCATTTTTTCCTGATTCCTATCTGTTAATGTAAGTCGATTATCCATCTCCTCTACTCTCTTATCTGCTGATTAAATTTTCCCTTCTGCTTGTTGCAGTCTTCGTTCATTTTTCCCCATCAGTTCTTTAACTTCTTTTAGTTCCTCTTCTAGTTTGCCTATCCCTTCCTTGAAGTCTGTGTGTAGTGCCTGTATCATATTTTTCAATTCCATGTTAAATTTATCTTGCTGTATTGTAGAGTCCAGTGTTTTCTGTGCCACAGGACTCTGTAATGTTGAGGCGGCTGTTGTTAAATGTGTTGTAATCTTCTTCATCTTCTCCAATGATTTATAATCCAAATATCAATGAAATATTATAATCCAAATATGTTCCAAGAAGAAGAGAAAAGAAATGAAAATGAGAAAGCTATCCCACATCAAAAATCCAAAGGCAGGAAAAAAGGGGAAAGAAGGGAGGATAAAAAAAAAACCAAACTAATCCACACAGGTTACACTTCTTTGTTTCAGGCTCTTCGTGCCTTGATCCCCAAAAAAAGAGGAGATCAAAAATAAAGCCTCCGTGAAACAATCCACCATTCACCAAAACGAGAAACAGTCTCTGTAATAAATGCAATGAATGTCTAACTTCTTATCAGTAAGTCCAGCAGGTGTTATTCAAGGTCACTTAGTTTTCTCCTTTAGTTATTCAGTAAAACTACCAAGTCTACTAACACCCAGCCAAATACAAGAAGAAAAAATGCAAAGAAAAAGAGGCAACTATTTAAAAAAGAACAATCTACACCTCCAGCAGTCGTTTACTCTCAAATCAGTTCCATCAATCCAGTTATTTTCAGCAGGTTTTTCAAATTCCACACTGTTTTTACATTGATTTATTGCCTTCTTTTGCCTTCCGCTTTTTTCCACCGCTACAATTCCGGAAGAGGAGCGGCTTGAAAGCCCGCTCCCCCCCTTTCTCCACAGCTTCAAATTCTTATTTTCTCCCACAATTTCCAGCATTTAAGAGAGAAAGGTTTTTTTCCCTTTTACAGTCTCTTAATCATCTCACCCAGGTGATCCTCCAGTTTTGCTTTCTGATTGTTTCAAGTGGCCGCCCGACTTGTGACGGCTCGCAATGGCCGTCTGACAGCTGCTGGTCTGGGAAGCTCCCGTCGGCTCTCCAGGAGGTTGCGATCCCTCCTGTGCCGCCAAACTATGCTTCCCTTCTTCACCGTCCCTACAGGATGGCTCCGGTCTATCTGGAACCCAGGCAGACCCCCCCAAACAGCCCCCAAAGGATACATCATACAGCCCCCAAAGGATACATCTCTCCCCTGCAAGTCCCTGCAATTTTCTTGGGAAAAATTTTCAGAAGTGGTTTTGCCATTGCTTCCTTCCCAGAGCTGACTGGCCCAGCTGACTTAGAATTAGAATTCATTTCTGGCTGGATGCCTTAACCAGTATACCAAATAGGCTCTTAAAACTTACATACTAGTGCACAAAACCTATCAAGTGTGCTGTCATAAATGGTTGTTTATTTGTAAAAAGCATTTGGATATAGACAAAGTCTGAACTAGCAAGATATCTGCCGAACATGGAGGATAAATTTGGTTTGAACATCTCTATAAAAGGAGCAAAGAAGAAAAATGTTTTCTATGGTTTTTGTCTCTCCAGAATCATAAGGCAGCTCTGACAGGAAGGCTGGGACTTTCCCTAGGTTGCTTGACACTCAGTCTCCTTTATGGCATTTGTTTCAGTTGATTATAGTCTATCTTGAAAACAGAGAAAAATCCAGATTTGGGGGTTAGATCTAACAGCTTTAATTCAGGTAGATCGATAGTCATCCTGGAGAAATAATGACACTAGGTTTCAATGAGAAAAGTTAAGCTTTAGCAAAAGACTTTGCCTATCTGGATTGTACCCAGTCCAAGACAGTAAACAAGAAATCCCATAAAGGAGATGGGCTAGTGTCTTAGCCAGAAAAAGCTGAAGTGTGCCTGACATATAATATCCTCTTGGAACAAAGAAATATAACTGATTAGTTTATCCTCATATCCAAACTTGCTTCTACAATTTGCTTTCAAAGAGCATCATTGTATTAATCCCAAAGTGTTGAACTAGCTACCTATAATTTTCAGAACTTGAGTTATGAAAATAAATTGTGGATTTAAAATGAACTTTATGGTTGACCAAGTTAAAGCAGCAATTTGTGTAAAGTAATGAGCAGTGCCAGGTGATGCCTGCCTCTGAGCATTCCTTTTCTGATGTGTTCAAGGCAGTAGTACAGCTGTAATGTGAATTGTTTCAAACTGTTTCACTGCCTTAAATTATATATAAAAATCTGTTAACCTGTAAGATCTGTAATAGCTAATTAGTTTGTCCAGATAGCAGAGTGGAAAGAGAACAAAAAAGGCAATGGGTCAGTTGTAGTAGTTTAATTAGAATATCTCCAGGCTAGTCTTCTCTGTCTGATTGCCTGGGGAATTCAATTTCAGCTCCCATAATCCCCCATGATATTGCTGGTTGATGGGATCATGGGAGTTGAAGTCCAACCCACTTGAAAGACACCTTCCCCCCTCCCAGTTTGAGGAAAGTTGCTCTCTGCTACTTCCTTTCTTCTACCAATTTCCTTTCAAGATCTCCTGGATTTGTCCCCATCCTCTTGACCCCAGTTCAGCGGCTCTGCGCTTTTAATTCACCCGCCCAGCAGTTCCTTCGGAATGATCTCTAGCTGCCTTCCCGGGGTCTGCATCGCAAATTCCTGAGCCAGGAGAGGGCAGCAGCCTCGCGGTCCTTACTGCATCTGCGTGGACTTCTCAAGCATGCTCATTCACCAGGAAGGAGGAAAGCCTTGATGAGAAGCCAAGCCTGGCACCGCTGACGGCCAGCGGGAGCTGGGGCGATGCTCTCCCAGCTGCACGAAGGCACCATGTGGAGGACGGCAGCCTCCCTTGTCTTCCTCTGGCTTCATCTCCAGGCGGCAGGTAAGAAAAAAAAAAATCAGCCGGGCTGACGACAGCAGAGAGCAACGGGTGGGGGATAGCTCTCCTCAAGCCCTGGCGAGAATGGAAGGAAAGAGGATCGCCCTGCTCGCTTGCCAGAGAAGCCAACTTCACACGACCCTGTTCAAGCACTTGTTGTTACTGATGGCCAATGTGGGGTGGGGTCTCTGCAGGCAGGATGGTCGTCATGGTGGTAGATGAACATGTTGCGGACAGTTGGGGAGGGCGGTACGCAAATAGGTGCTGATTCCGCTCGAAACGCGCGAGTCCCCTTTTATCTGCTCCTTTGCCGCCTTCAAGGGTGGCTCAGAAGAGGCAAATCTGACTCCTCCGGCGTTGTTGGTGGGCTGCGGGGTCACTGCTGCTCTACCGTCTCGATCCCATCGCGCTTCCTTAATCAAATCAATGCTCCTTTTCGGCAAGGGTGGATTTCTGCCTGGCGAAAGCTCGAATTCCCGCTTTGTTCGGAGTGCGCGGCGGAGTCTCGGTAGTCCCTCCGGCTGTTTCTAGGTTTCAGCACCAGGGTCAGAAGCAGCCGGAACCCGTTGAAATGCCGAGCAGCTGGCCCGGGCGGCGCGTGGGCGGCGGGGAGAGAGGCTGGCGAAGAGTTCCCGAAAGAGCGCGGTTCGCATGAAATCAGGCCATTCCTCAAAACATCGCTTGCAAGTTCAGGTCACGCAGCTTTCCAAAGAGAGAAGATGCGTTGGAGGGCTGGTCCAAGGAATCGCACGGATCAGACCGGTTCCCTAGCATGATGGTGTTCCTGTGCCTGTGCTGTTTCCTGTGAAAATAGCAGTTTAGGAAGACCACGGAATAACCTGTCAGTGGCCACCTCGTCATCCCACCTGATATATTGCTTCTCTTGCTGTTAGGTTCAGCCAAGCCATAACTTGTTGTACAGGTAGTCTTTGACTTATAATTGGGACCAGAATTTCTATTGCTAAGCAAGGCAGTTGTTAAGTGAATCACCCCCGATTGTATGGCCTTTTTTTTGCCTTGATTCTTTAGTGAATCGTGGCTAAGTGTATCATGTGGTCAGTAAGCAAATCCAGCTTCCCTCATTGACTTGCTTGTTGGACGTCAGCTGCCAAGGTTGCAAATGGCAACTGCACAACCCTTGGATCCTTGCGACCATCATAAACACAGGTCAGTTACTAAGTCAGCCCAAATTTTGATCACATTGCCATGGGATCAATGGTGCAATGGCTGCAAGAATGAGAACTGGTTGTAAATCACTTTTTTCAGGGCTGTTACAGCTTCAAACCGTCCCTAAATGAATGGTTGTAAATCAAGGACTACCCGTACTGTATTGCTTCCCCAAACAGAATCTTAGGCCTCTGCTAATTCTTTTAGCAATTCCAGTGAAAGGGCAACAGACAACTTTGCTAAGGCTGTCTTGAATTCTAGCCATTTGAATGATGAGAATTCTTACTTGATATTGCCTTTTGGAAACCACATTGTGAAGTTCTTCCTCCACTGCAACCTGAATGTTACCATTTTAAATTTATCTTCTTCAGATATTGAATCTGAAAGGCCATCTGTGGGTTTAGCCAGAAGCAGTGAAAGCCAAAGTTGTAAAATTGAAGGCAGAAAAATCTTAAGGGATTACAAGGACATCTGACCCAAGGGTGGAACAATTCCATTTACCAATAATATATAATGAGGTTTTGTTTCATAAGACTCAGATGCTAAAATGGTCTTTGTTCTGTAATGTTATTTAAATTCTTTCCAAATATTTGCTTGTTTGATTTATGTACAGTATAATTGCTCCAGCATTTGAATGATATGTCTATCAGTGCCATTTACCAATGGTTTGCTTATTCTTACTTGCCCGTTTTAAAACTGTGCTTATCTGAGAATAAATTCTACCAAAAATCAGTGAAATATATAGGTTAGTATTTTATAGTAAAAATGTAATTGGATTCTGGAAAATACTGAATAGAAAAAGACAGTATCAGATGGGGAATTCAGAATCATAATAGATAATTGCTGCAAACCCAAAAAATTCCCATATTCAGATGATCTTGCATTTTAAATCTTTAAAACATTATATACACACACACACACACACATATATATATATACATACAGAGAGAGAGAGAGAGAGAGAGAGAGAGAGAGAGAGAGAGAGAGAGATTGTGTATAAATACACTAAATATGGTTGTGTCATTTTACTGCATGCACTAATAATCCAGTAAAAGCAAAATACTTGGTTACTATGGGGAAAATTAATTTTTCATGAGGAGATCTGGCTTGCTTGCCCCCAAGGGCCCAGTGACCTATTAACCCAAATTCAGTGCCATTCCATAATTCTGTAAGCTCCTTTCAGCCCATCTCCCCTTTACATTGCATTCATTCAGGTTATTCTTTAATCCTCTCCCTTCAAAACAACTTACCTCTAATTGTTTTTCTGTCAAAAAGATTTATATTCATCTGCAACTGTGGTTTTGTATTGCTGATAAAGGTAAATGCAGCTCTTCCTCAAGTCAAGCTCAATTCCTAGACATTTCATGTACATTTCCATACAGTTTTTGGCAACAGTATGGAAGGGAGTTGCCATGTTGTTATTTAAGTCAGGCTTTTGGATGACAATCTACATGTATTTTTTGTCATGTTTTGTTTTTGTGGAAGAAAGTTTGTAAAATGACAATAAAGGTTATCTTATCTTATCTTATCTTCTGGAAGCTGAAGGTGACGGTTAATGCATGAATAATTTCTTCCTATGATTTAAACACAGTGTTTTCTGCAATTAATAAAGTATGTAAGTATCAAAAAAAGATCCTAGCCTTGCAATTTCCATAACTAATTTATTTTCCAAATGAGCAGATTTCTCTCTCTTTCTCTCTGAGTAATATTCAGTCATGAGAGTCACCGTATGCTACATAGCCTAGATGAATATTTTTCTTCTCAGTGAGCATTAGAGTTCTAGCTTGTACAAAATATGCACACACTTTTTTATAGGTCATATAATGTTGCTATTGAGAAAACACTATCAGTATGATTCCTGGATCATGTAGCAGAGGGGAACCAGTCTGTTGGCAAACAGAACTGGGAAATTCATCTCATTATATCCTATGGTTATGAATTATAAATTATGGTTTAATGTTATGTATCTATATCTATATCTATCTATATCTATATCTATATCTATATCTATATCTATATCTATATCTATATCTATATCTATATCTATATCTATATCTATATCTATCTCTATCTATCTATCTATCTATCTATCTATCTATCTATCTATCTATCTATCTATCTATCTATCTATCTATAAGAATAAAACTAAAAACTCGACTCTTGGGAAAAATCATAATATCAAAATAAATATAAACCACCAAGAGAATACATATAAAATGTTTAATCTACCTAGCTTTCGTCAACAAAACGTTTGACATCGTCAGGGCTAAAAGACAACAGCCAGTTGAAGTGATGATATATAAGACTTCAACCGGCTGTTGCCTTTTAGCCCTGACGATGTCAAACGTTTTGTTGACGAAAGCTAGGTAGATTAAACATTTTATATGTATTCTCTTGGTGGTCTATATTTATTTTGATATTATATATATATATCTTTAAAATGTACTGTACATAATGTTGCTGCAGATCTTCTTGAAATATATCCTCTATTAAACTTTGGTTGAAACAACTCAATTTAAAAATGTCTTTCCTGCAGAATTCATAGTAGAAAAGACATTTCATTGTGTGATAATTCTATTTCCACTTACGTGAAATCTACAATATTTATTATGTCAGTAGGATGCTAGGTAAAATACGTTTGTAGAAGGCGATTAAATAAACTATGCAATGTCACAGCCACATCCTTGATTTGTCTTAAAGATGAGTTAATAGGCATTCAGAAGCTGTGGTAATGTCAAAAAGATTTTACACACATAACATTGTTGCATGAATGACACCAGTTCACACATGTGAATAATTCACATTATTTGAATAATGACATGTAATGTATGTAACATCACTAGTTACCTTTTAACCCCCTCTGGATGCCTATGGATAAGATTAAAGGATCATATTGTTTGGTCTAGTACAATAACAGTAATAGGAAGCTCTCCAGAACAAAGTATGTCTTGAATAATGCTTTAGATTAATTTTTAAACCAAGAATTCTCAAGCTTTGCCATACTATCATTCACTAAAATGATAAATGAATTTGTGTGAAACCCCTGTGAATAAAACTAATGATTTTGTTAGAGTTAGAATTGGACATGAAGTGAATATGCTTCTTAATCGTAATAATTAAACTTTAATCTATTTATTAAATAGAATTCCCTGTGACCCCTGGCATATAGAAACAACAGAGCATGTGTTCCTCCAGTACCTATGCCTCGTAGACATTTGTACTAGTCACCCTCTCACAATACTGTATACATTACCCTGGCACACAGGACAATTTAATGTCCCCCTTCTCTCTGCAGATACAAATCCTGCTACAACATATAATGTTGCCGTGTTCTGTGCAGCAGCAATTAAAATCCTCCAGATGATAACCTCTGTTTCAAACAGTCTTAATGTGAATTTAAGAATGATTTGTATTGTGGTAGATTTAGTTAGCCACATACTAATTTTTATGTTTCCCTGTATTTAATTAATGTTTTAATTACTGTTACTTTTAAAATTACTATTATACTCTTCTTATGCTGGTCTATGACCATAATGCAGATTTGATTGCTATTAAATAGAAATGATAGTACTGTATAAAAACATTAAAAATGCTGAACTTTATCATCCTATGCATTTCTACAAAGTGGGTATACAACATAATACCACTCAAGGAAAGATATCAGGGGTATGTGAATATATTTGAGAGAAGGTAAACCCAATTATGGGTAGCTTTGTGAAAGCATCTAATAATAGTTGCCATTTGGTATATTCTGCAGAAACTAGGGTTTGTCTATTTCAATTGTATATTAAATTCCTATCCATGAAATACCTTAGGCTTTAATCAAACATATTCCAAAAAATCGTATCCCTCTTTTGGATTTAATAATAAATGCGACATTAAATTTTAAACATCCTGTAAAATAAATAGGTAGGCAAGTATTAAAATGTACATTTCAAAATAACATCAATAATAATTTAAACAATACATTATGGTTGGCTGGTTGGCTATTCATAATGTCTTCAAGTCTCAGTTAAGAAACAGCACCAAAAAAATCAAATATCCTCAGTGATGCCATTAGTCTAAATTTAACATACTTGAGGCAACATTTTTAAAATACTTGCAATCTCCCTCCATATTATGGAACTTGGTCAAGTTTATGCTTTTGTAGAAAAATTTTACTGAGAATCCTAAAAAGTCAAACTATTCAGTCACATCTGAATATTTATGTATTTATTTATTAAATTTATATGCAGCCCATCTCACTGTCAAGTGACTCTAGGTGGCTTACAAACATCATAAAAACCAAAGGTACAAACCATTAAAATATTAAAATGAACAGAGATTAAAACCAGAATATTATGGCATGGCATGGCATGACAAGATGGAATGCCCAAATTGAGACCAAAGCCAATTGGCAGGGCCAGTTTTCTTATGAACGGCCAAGAGGATGGAGGCTGATCTCATCTCAAGGGCACGATGTTCCAGAGGGCAGCAGCCAGGAAGAAAAGGCCCTTTTCCTGGATCTCTGAATATTGTTACCAATAACTGATTAGCAAGCAAATGTCTGAAAGCTATCCAATGATCTTAAGTTGAGTTTTAATTGAAAAATAAGAAATAATAGAAAACACATATATTCTTGACAGGCTACCAATACCTCAAAAATTCAGCCTAAAATGAAAAGAAAATAATAACACGTATTGCTTTGAATTAAAGGCTGGTGGAAATAGACACCTCAGGATAATCCAGTTGTGTTCACAAACAAGGGAATTTCATATTGTTTTACATGATAAAGAAAATAAATTACATGGCTATGTAATATGTGGATCTGCACTGCTTCTAGATAGGATATTTAGAACGAGCAACCCAGATTTGAATTTGAAAAACATAAAATTCCGTTTCATTGCATGAAATTGATTAACCAGTTTTAACAGTTGCCCTTTTATTTTGTGGTTACAACAAAAGAATAATGTTGAAATTTTATAGCTTATAAATATGTGAGGGGGATGTACGCCATAATCTTTTATTTTTCTTCATAGAACACAGAAGATGTGGCCCAACTTTCAGTTTTATTTCATAAAGGAAATAACTGGGGGGAAATGGCAGTTCCACCTTTGGCTTTTTAGTATTTAACAAAATTTCTAACATACTCACCCCTATTCTAATAGACTCTTGACTGCAAAGGGAAACAAACATTGGATAATAAATAAACCTAGTACAATCAGTTTCTAGTATTAACAATGTCATTAAAATATATATTACAATTCTTCTTAGAAAAGATGCTGATGTAGATCAAAGCTGGTAATAGGTAGATTAGATTCAGATGGTTTTAGAAATCTGTTGACCTGGTTTCTTTCTTTTTTCAAGAATGATGTATAACTCTGCATGCCTCATGTAGAGACAGTTGAATTGATGGGCACTTTCCCCAGCTATATATTTGCATTATTGCAATCCAGTGGTAGAGAGACTGAGACATTGGTTCAGTTATGCAAGAGAACATTCCAAGGCCTCAGGAAAATTATCCACTAAATAGAAAATTGTGATGAAAGCTGAACTTTTTAGAATCTTACCTACATAAAATGCAGTGGGAAGATTTCATTATTGTTAAAAGAGGAAAATATCTATTTTGTCAAATGTAGTATATATATTATTAGATGCTTTCACAAAAGAGATGGCTTGCATCCATCAAAGAAAGGGACTGAGTTACTCGGCTATAAATTCACAGATTTTCTGGCGGAATATTTAAACTAAACAGCAGGAACAGTGAGTTAATTGATACAGAACATCCCTGTCCCCGGCAATCTAAAAATTATAGGGCTATCAGTGCATGTAACATAGATGTGTGTGTGGACAAGAATATCAACCTTGCTTTCAAGCAAAATCAAACTTCTAATAGCGAGTGCCACACAAAGTGCACTAACCAAATAGATAGTAAGACAATAGGGGAACTCAGACACCACACAGGTTATGTAGAAAGTAAACACAGGGTCAGTCATAAAGGACTCAAATGTCTATACATCAGTGCACAGAGTATGAACAGCAAACAGGGTGAACTAGAAGTTCAGGTTAATGAGGGCAGATATGATATTGTTGCCATTACGGAAACATGGTGGGATGAAACTCACAAATGGAACACACAGCTAGAGGAATTTAAATTATTTAAAAGAAACAGACCAAATAAAAGAGGAGACGGAGTTGCTCTATATGTAAGAAATAACTACATCTCTACAGAAATAGAGCACAATGATGATGAAAACTGTCTTGAATGCATTTGGGTCAATATAAAAGGGGGGGAATGACATTACCATAGGTGTATACTACAGGCCACCCAACCAAACAGAGGAAATAGATGAACATTTTGCTAGTCAGCTAACTAAGGTATGTAGGAAGCACATCACAATAGTAATGGGGGACTTTAACTACCCTGACATCAACTGGGAGACAAACTCTGCACCAAGTGGAAGATCAAACAGATTCCTTGCAAACCTAGCAGACAACTTTGTCTCCCAAAAAGTAGAGAAGGGAACTAAGGGATTAGCCATTTTGGATCTAATTCTCACTAACAGAGATGAAATGATAGAAGGTGTTGAAGCCACAGGAACCTTGGGAGGAAGTGATCATGCAATATTGGAATTCAACATTATGGAAGCACAAGCAATAGAACACAGTCAAACTAGAGTCTTGGACTTTAAGAGAGCTAATTTCAATAAATTTAGAGAGGGCTTGGGAAGGATTCCATGGATGAGCGGGCAGCGGCAACCTAGAACTAAGGAGAAACTTCCTGACAGTTAGAACAATTAACCAGTGGAACAACCTGCCTCCAGAAGTGGTGAATGCTCCAACACTGGAAGTTTTTAAGAAGAGACTGGACAGCCATTTGTCTGCAATGGTATAGGGTTTCCTGCATGAGCAGGGGGTTGGACTAGATGACCTCCAAAGTCCCTTCCAACTTTATTATTATTATTACTT
>NW_015386431.1:1046721-1048991 GCF_001527695.2 Protobothrops mucrosquamatus
CTTTGGGATGCAATTTTAATACTTATAGAAATGGAAAATTATGGTATTGCACCTCAGGGGAAGCAGTTGGGGGATATTATTGCTTATTTTTAAGAGTATTTTGTAATGTTTATTATTTTAAAAGATCATAAATATTTGATTATGATATTAATTGAAGGGGTGATGGTATATTATATATAATTGTAGGGGTGACGGAATAAATTTAGAGAGGGCTTGGGAAGGATTCCATGGATGAGCGGGCAGCGGTTCTCAACCTATGGGTCGCGACCCCATTTGGGGTCGATCGACCATTTCACGGGGGTCGCCATGCAAGGCTGTCCGCCATTTTTCCCCCTTTTCCGGTGGGTGCCTTACCTCCCTTGGGCTGGGCCAGCTGGTGGTCGGCCTGCTCCGTCTCTGCCGCTTGCCATCTACGCCTCGGCCGGTGCAGGGGGCGGAACCACGCATGCGCAGCGCTCCCGGGCAGGGAAAGTCCTCGACTTATGACCGGTTGGGTAGTCCTCGACCTACGACTGGTTTAGTCCTTGACTTACGACCGGTTGGGGGTCGCAGCATTAAAAAGATTGAGAACCACTGCTCAAGGGGAAAACAACTCAAGAAGTTTGGGAAATTTTGAAAAGTGAGATAATAAAAGCCCAGTCAAGCACAATACCAACAAAGAGGAAAAATAACAGCTCTTAAAAGAAATCAGCATGGCTGCATAAAGAACTCTCTGATAAATTGAAAGATAAAAAGGACAAGTATAGAAAGTGGAAAGAGGGGCACATAACAAAGTCAGAATATCAGCAAATAGCCCGAGCCTGCAAAGATGAAGTGAGGAAAGCTAAGGCTCAAAATGAACTAAGGCTTGCAACCAAAGTCAAAAATAACAAAAAAAAGCTTCTTTCAACATGTAAAAAACAAGAAAAAAGTGAAGGAAACGATTGGTCCATTAGTGGGTGAAAGTGGCAAGAAGGTGACAAACAACAGGGAGAAAGCAGAACTATTTAACTCATTTTTTGCATCTGTCTTTACACAAAGGGAAAAAACAGACCAACCTACCAAAAATAGTGCCATAAAAAACAGAATAGAAACACAAGTTAAGATAGGGAAGAAAACGGTAAGTGAGCACCTGTCCAGCTTAGACAAGTTCAAATCACCGGGACCAGATAGATTACACCCCAGGGTTCTCAGGGACTGGCAGATGTGATCTCAGAACCACTGAACTATATTTTTCAAAGATCCTGGAGCACTGGGGAACTACTGGAGGACTGGAAAAGAGCTGATGTAGTTCCCATCTTCAAAAAAGGGAAAAAAATGGACCCAGGAAATTACAGACCTATCAGCCTGACCTCAATACCTGGGAAGATTCTGTAAAAGATAATCAAACAATGAATCAGCGAACACCTAGAGGCAAACAAAGTCATTACTAAAAGCCAACACGGGTTTGTCAAAAACAGATCATGCCAGACAAATCTTATTGCATTCTTTCACCAAGTGACAAAATTAGTGGATCAGAGGAATGCTGTGGATATAATTTACTTGGACTTCAGTAAGGCATTTGATAAAGTAGATCACAACCTACTACTTGATAAGATAGAAAAATGTGGGTTAGACAGCATCACCACCAGATGGATCCGTAGCTGGCTGACCGGCCATACTCAGCGTGTGGTCCTCAATGGAATTGCATCTACAGACGACACCAAGCTGGCAGGAATAGCCAACACTCCAGAAGACAGGCTTAAGATACAGGAGGATCTGGACAGACTTGAACACTGGGCGCTATCTAACAAAATGAACTTCAATGGTAAAAAAGTAAGGTTCTACATTTAGGCAAGAAAAACCAAATGTACAGGTATAGTATAGGGGGTACCTTGCTCAATAATAGTAACTGTGAGAGGGACCTCGGAGTCCTAGTGGACAATCACTTAAATATGAGCCAGCAGTGTGCTACAGCTGCCAAAAAAAGCCAACACAGTGCTAGGCTGCATTAACAGAGGGATAGAATCAAGATCACATGAAGTATTAATACCACTTTACAATGCCTTGGTAAGGCCACACTTGGAATACTGCATCCAGTTTTGGTCACCATGATGTAAAAAAGATGTTGAGACTCTAGAAAGAGTACAGAGAAGAGCAACAAAGATGATTAGGGGACTGGAGGCTAAAGCATATAAGGAAAGGCTGCTGGAATTGGGTATGTCTAGTTTAATGAAGAGAAGGACGAGGGGGGACATGATAGCAGTGTTCCAATATCTCAGGGGCTGCCACAAAGAAGAGGGAGTCAAGCT
>NW_015386431.1:1050452-1061200 GCF_001527695.2 Protobothrops mucrosquamatus
GTGAGGAACAAGTGGAAAATGTTTAGGCAAAAATGATCACAATAGATAAGTCAGGTAGAATTTATTCGTGTGAACGATTGCCATAGAAACCTGTTAATCTGATTCTGAATGATCTTCTATGGCACTTGTGTCAAACTCGCAACGTCATGTGACGTGTCGTGACATATCGCAACTTCTTTGCAATGGGGTGGGTGCGGTTCTGCTATGATGCATCTGGCCCGCGGGCCGGCAATTTGACACCCCTGTTCTATGGGAAGTGAGGCCGTTTTTATTATTCTAAATGACTCCCATGGATAATGTAAAAAGGCAGCATCTTTTAGTGTATTATTGGCTTGGCATCTTCTGGAAAATGTCCAAGCATTAACCATAATTAATAAATCAATACTTTGGATATTAGTGAGTTGGAAGAATGAGTACGTTAGAGAATAATCAATCTGAGTAAACCCACACAAAATTCACCTGAGTAAACCCACACAAAATTCAATTGCCCAAATAATGTAGTTGAGCTTGAAAAGCATTTCTGGGAATCAGAAAAGGAAACCAATCCCTTTTGTTCTGTTTGCTCTTGTTCTGATGACTTAGGACATATATAATTTTTATTCCCAATGGTTGCTAACTTGTATCAATGGTTTTAAAACAGTTACAATTGCTACTGTATCTCATTCTCCCATTATTTTTTCATAGGCAGAATTAAACTGGAGCTTTGCTGCATATTCAGCTTTTAGTACAACTGAATAGATATAGACCATCATTCTACTGAATTTGAAAAGTGGATTATACAGATGTGAGGAATGCTGGTTCCAGACAGTTTTATATTTAGTTGGACATTGATATCATTTAAAAAAAATGTTTACTACCCTACCGATTAACACACTTAATGGAAGAGTAAATGAATGGAAGCATTATTGAAAAAAGAACATGGAATGATAATTAAGATAGAAACTATTCTTCTGAGCAGTTTTTAGTAGGAGCATCACTGGAATGGGATACTTATTTTAGATAAACGTCTTGTATTACTTTCCTCTTTTCCATCCTTAAAATTAAGCAGACAGAGGAATTAAGTAAAATCGTATGTAATAACAGAAGTATTAAGTAAAAAGTCAAAAGGAGTCTAGGAACATTTTTTCAGATTACAAATTTTATTTAAAGACATAAATTTCATGGCCTGCAGATCACTTAATTTCCAGAGGCATAGGCTAACATAGCTCTCCTTCTTTCATGTCTACAATGACAGATATTGAGTAGTTTTTGACATTATCTCTTCAAAATGGTTTGTCTGACATTGTCTTTAGTCATGGTTCCAGTATTGGATGATGGACTTTTTTCCTTATGTCGTTTTAATGCGCATGTGTATGTTTTCAATATTGTACTGCTTATATTTTAACATTGACATTTGTTACTGTGGGAAGTCAGCCCCCCAGAGAAGGAATTATTAAAAGGGCAGAACAATATATTTCCTCAAAGGATCTTAAAGAGGCAGAAAAGCATGCCCAGTTTTTCTTAATAGCCCCAAGTCTCCCTCCCCCAAGCAGAAACCAGCTCTGTAGAAATGCAGATGTAAAGGAAGGTTGGAGGCCCCCAGCTAGAAGATTAAGAAGACAAAGGCATTAAAATCTACACACCCCACCTAAACTCTAAGACAGGACATAATAGGATTAATCCACAGATGCCAAAGGGACACACTCAGACACAGGAAATACAAAGCCTCAAACAGGAACAGGAAACAACCTCAAGAGCCCCAGAGGGTATAAAAACCCACTCCCTACATGTACTCTCTCTCTCTTTTCTTCCAGAGCCATCTTTCTTTCTGGCTCTCCTCTTCAATAAACTGCAACCTTCTTTCTAAAGCAGTTGCCATGTTGTTTATTCCCGGCTTGAACCACGGTGAAGACTTTTCCTTCAACATTACTTTAAATGTTTAATTTTATTTACAAAATATTAATAGACTAAGCAATGTCCAAGGAATTAAAATTGTTACAATCAATTGATTATTGTTAGCTGGTCTGAGAATACAAATGAAACAGACAGATATGCACCTTTTAAAGCAGTTGCAAGCACTGCAATAATCATTGTGATGGGTCCTTGGTGCTCTCTGAGCTTGGTTATTTTCTTGCAAATGTTTCATTACCCAAACTAGGTAACATCATCAGTGCTAGTAAAAGTGGGGTTTGCCTCAATTTATATTCTAATGGCTTCAGTGGTGGGATTCAAATATGTGAACAACTGGTTCTCTGTGTGGATGCCACTTCCGGAAGTCCATTCTGGGCCTGGGCAACAAAAAATTAGCTACTGGTTCTGCCGAAGTGGTGCGAACTGGCTGAATCTCACCACTGAGTGGCTTGTCGTGTCAGTGTGGGTAGGAGTGGTCTTCTTGGAGGTTTTTTGGTTGGGCTGTTTATTATTATTAGCTTGATTGGCAGTTCTTTGATTGGGATATTGTTTGCTTCTTGATTGTTGGTCTGATGTTACTCTTGGATGTTAATCAATGCTCATCTGGGTGTTGATTCTGGTAGGGAGGTGTTTCGGGTTTTGGGGATTATTGTCTCTTTTGCATGGTATGTACATGTTGTTTATCTCTGTGACTATTGATGGCCATAATTTCTCTAAGCATTACGTTGTAATTACATTTATTTTCCACAAAAATATTACTCTTTGGTTACTGCTGAGGTATGTGTAGCATTCAGGGCTTTTTTTCAGCCGGAACGCGGCGGAACCGCGTTCCGGCACCTTTTTCCGGGCCGGCCGCACCGGAAATAGCCCCTCCCACACCGGAAATAGCCCCTCCCAAATTTTACTTGCATTCCTGTTCTCTAAAGGGGCGGTCCTAGGGTTTGATGAGGGCGTGGCCAGGTTTGAGTTCCGCCACCTTTTCTCCGAGAAAAAAAGCCCTGGTAGCATTACAGTCAAAAGAAGCTGAAATGACCTGCATATGTTTTTCAAGGTTAACAGTACTTGTTATGCTTGTGTATAATCATCATGACATATGTCAAATATGATTACTTTGATGAAAATACTTGGCCTTTTGCTGCCTCAACTGGAAGTATCACCATATTCTGTAATGGCTAATGCAATATGTAGAATTATCAATCATCCTTGAATTGGTTAGAATTTTATTTTTAGAAAGTTATAGAACTTTTTAAAGGTAATGTATGTCAGCAAGTAATGGAAAACCACAATCTGGTTCCCTTTGTATAAGATTTCTTTATAAACCAGAACACTAATCTGCAACATCTAAGTCCTATGCTTTTGAAACTATTTGAACAGCTCATAAACATAATGAAATAGTAAAAATGAATGTTTTCTTCTCTATTGATCCTTTTATTCCATAAATTAATATGTAACCTAATGTTTGGCGACTGTTACTTTTTCAGTCAAGCAATTAGTTCTCTTTATTTTCCCAAGATTGATGCTTTATTCCATAGTTACTCAGTTCTGTCTTATTGGGCCTGATCCATTATTTAGCAGCAGGATGTTCCAGAGTTCAGGAGAGTCTAATTTTCTGGAAGAATTATCGTTATGATAGCATCATCTATCTATGGGCCAGTGAACTCGTTCCAGGTTTTTACTTCAGTGAATGGAAGTTCATAGTGTGGTTGAATGTTTAATAATATCTAGTTCTGTCTACTTTATTTCAGAATCTAGATGTAATTCCAAAGCTTTAAATCATGTGTGTTCAAGAGTACAAAAATTTCCATCTGAATTTGTCATTTCTTAATTTTCTCCTGGAATGTCATTTTCAGAATCAGAAGAGGTAGTGTTGCTGACATCTATTTCAAAAAGCTGTTTTAGAATATAGAAATATGTTTAGCACATTCCACTTGTAAGATATATCATATAGTAGTAATATTTAAAATAGATCATAAACAAAAGAAAATTAGCATAGAAAAATTAAAAAATGTAGACATATGGATGCAGATAGATCAGAGGTATCGCATCTATATATCTGCAAAGAGACATATATAAGTAGTTGCTCTCCCAGAACACACACATACTCACACAGACATAATTTACATACACCCACACAACTTCTTCTCTGTCTTATACTCCATATGCACAAAAGCCTTCAGATTTAGTGACGAAAGTGCTGTGTTCTTTGTAGCATTGGTGGTGGCAGCACAGTGGTTTACAACCCCTTGAAGAAAGAATGATTTACTAGGGCTTTTCTTTTCCATCTAAGATGTGATCACACTTCATCTCCAGCCATAGCCACACTGTGGCTTCTTTTCCCTTTAACAAGCAGAAAGAACGAGTCTTGGGGGCTCTCCCTTCTTTCTTCTCCCACCAAAGCACAGCACAATTGAAGGTGGTACCACAAGAATGATGGGAAGATCCTCTTCGTCTTCCCCACTGCCTAGCCTTCTCCACCATGTATTTATAGATAGCAGTCAATTACAGTGATTGTCACTGCTGCTACCCATTTCTCACTTCTTCTATCATGGCTTTGTTGGCCGTGTCCACATCCTTCTGCTAAGGTGTGAAGCAAGTCCTATATCTCTGTGGAGGAAAAGAAATGTCGCTGAATGAAGAGTAAGAAGTCAAATTTATTTCAGCATTGATTTTTCTGGTTTACTTAGGAGAAATTTAGATAATGGTACCTAGTTTGTACTCTTTGCACGTTTACATGACCTAGAATGAAATTGTTTATTGAAATACCCACTTAGTAGAATTTTGCAATCTTCTTTGTATGTTTAAAAGAAATGTATAGGAAATCATGTTACATGCAGTTGTGTGTTATTTGCATATAACTAAGGATATGGTGCACAAAACTGCACAAGGCACTTGGCAAAATATGAATATTATAAAATGTGCACATAAAAATGTTTACATAAGAAAAAATTAGCATTTAAATGCATGAAAATATACTTTTAATAAAAAATATAAAACTGAAAAGTTAAGTATCACTAAATTGATGACCAATTGGTCATATGCATTCATTCCTAATTTTAGGCTACAATATAAGTCTGAGACCTGACTTATTAAACATTAACCAATGTTGCTTATACCTCATAATAGTAATGTTGTAGTAATTGAATAACCACACATTTTTCTTCTTTTTTATGAAGAATAATTTAATATCATATCCTGAAGTGTTTTTGCTCAATTTTAAGGGGTTTTCTTCTTTTTTCTTAAATAGGATGTTTTTCAGGAGACAGTGGACATTTTTTGGCAGTTCATCAGAGGAAGAATTGGAAGCCAATGTTCATTTATCATCATGTGCAAAGTATTGAGAAAAGTTTGGATACCAGTGATCAGAAGAATTATGGAAAAAAATTCCACTTGCCTTCCCATGTAAAAATAGGCAAATTACACCCTGCAATTATAGTTAACTCAGCATTCTCCAGACCAGCATTTGACCCAAGTCTCAATCTCTTAGCTATGGCGGGAGAACATCAGGAAGTGGAAAACCTGCCCATCCCAGCAGCTAATGTGATTACTATGGTAAGTTCCTTTAGTCTTCTAAGGCATTTTAGTTTCTTAATCATAGCTCAGCTCAGGAATGTTTAGTCCCAACTTTCTGAAATAGCTACTCAGCAGATGCATAAGAATAGTTATTCATGGAATTCTCAAGCAGTGTAAGAAACATTGTCGGAACATGTATGAATAGTAACAAGTTGAGAAAGCCAACTTTATTGTGCTGTTGGTTTCCAGAATTCTAATGGAAACACTGTGAGGAATATCTTTCAGGAAAGCTAGTCCTGAATTTTCTGCTTCCCCCACCACCACCACCACATAGTTCAGGAACTGGCAACTGATTTATTCTGAAGTCAAAAAAACCTCTCCAAAGTATATAGTGGACATGGTCAAAGATAGAGTGAATGAAATCCAAATTTGGTCCTTTTTATTATTATACATTTTGGTTGTTAAGGAAACTCATTCCTTACTGCAAAAAGAAAAAAAAAGAAAGAAAGAAAAAAGAAAAGGGTTAGGGTTAGGGTCCCCAATATGTTTAATGTTTAAAAGAAAAATTTGGTTCCATTTTGGTGGTGCATTCCTGGAGATTCTCAGTTGCAGTATTAAATATTTCAATAAAATAATGTAGAACTCTTGTTACTATAGTCCTTAATGAATTGCTTGAAGAGACCATTTGTGAATGTGAACTAAGGTTTTGCTTGTAGGATAGAGATGAGATCCTATCTACCCCATCTTAGCTATCCTAAACAATATCCATTTAGCTTAATATATTTGCATTAATTATACAAATCTCTGTGTCTCAAGAGTAGTGTGAAAGCCCCTTGCCATGGTTTGAATGTTTCCCAGGTGAATTATTTTATATAATTTCTACCTGAAGCCCAAAGTCAGCATATCTCCATTAAATACCTAGCAGGAAACCTGAATTTCTCTTTTTAATGCTTTTGCACAAAACAGTGACTGTGATTAAAACAAGTCCAACCGAGAACCAAATGGGCAATATGGCTGGGCATAAGACTGTGAATTATGAACCCAGAGAGGATCATTTAGTAGTGCACACAGTCTTCTGTCAGTATATATCTGTGGGCCATTGTTCTTTTTGCCTTGCTTCCCTTGGATGGAGATAAACACTATTCCAAGCTTAATTATAGGGAGGTCAGCTGCGACCTGGCTAATAGTGCCTCTGGGAAGTCTTAAGAGAACTTTTATCAATGGGGTTTCTCCCATATTCAGGAGAAGCTGTCACCCTTCAGGCACTTTTAATAAATTCGGTTTTGAGAGCTGATTTTTTTCTGTGCCTCAAAAATAACCTCTGTTTAAAGCTTTTATAGAATGAATACACCATTATTCCTGCAAAAGGAGAGCTCTACTATTCACTTCTTTCTCATTCTTTCTGGTTTGGTATTTTTGGGAGAATGGAAATAACTGTTTTTGCTTATCACTGTTTGTTTTTCAGGAACTGTTCATGAAAGAGCTCTTTCCTCCAAGATCTTTTGAAGGATTATATTGTTTTCTATCATTGTCATTGTAGGACAGGGCAGGGAGTGCGCAATCTTGTGATGTCTCACACCCATAGTGGGCAAAGCAAGGTCATAGAGCAAGCAGGACTCAACATACTTACCAGGGGCTAGAAAGTTGTCCCTTTTTCTGTTTGGTGGAGATATACATGAGGCATATTTTTTATGTCTTGCTTTTTCAGCCTCTCAAGGGAATGGGAAACTGAAATTCATTGTGGTTAGATAAAAGCGTGGGTTGAAAGCTTTTTATTGATCTCTGAGGTTGCCTATTGCTCAATTCTATCCATAGAATTGATTATCCTGTATTTCATAGAAAGATTTGTCCAAACATACTTATTTGCATGTGCTTATATGCATATATGTAATAGATATTGTGTGTCATCTATATGTGATATATACAGGGCTTTTTTTCTCATAGAACAGTCAGAACGGAGTTCCGGCACCTTTTTTGGATGGAACCTTGTAGGGTAGGCAAGGCGGGTTGTATGACGTGTGTGAGTTCCGGCACCTTTTTTTTTTTTTTTTAGAAAAAAAGCACTGGATATATATATATATATATATATATATATATATATATATATATATATATATATATATATATATATATATATATATATATATATAGTCCTTAATAGTATTAAAAACACGAATCCCGGGTATACACATAATATGAAATAAAATAAGGTGATCACCAGGATAAAATCATAAACACAAATGTTTAATCTACAAAACCAAGCTTTCGTCGGCCACACTACCAATATTGTCAGGGTATAAAATGCTGGATCCGGGAGTCCGTTTTTATGTGGCTGGCTGCCTCTGCGCTTTGACCCTAGATTGGGTCATTGGTCCGCTCATTAACATCGGCTTTGTAGTTCTTAAAGGGGCCGTTTCTAAAGTTGTCCTCTCCTCTCCAATTGCTGTTGTTTTCTTTGTGCGTGTGTGGGTGCCTGGAGATCCGCTGTTCATCCACTCCCAGTCATCTCTCCCCACCCCCTTGGCACTTGCCCTGGTCCCACCCCCTTCTGCCAGAGACCCTCAGATCTGTCCTACTCCTGCCTAGGCCCCCACAGGCACCTTTGACGCGAACGATGTAGAGCTGGCCACACCCACCCAGTAGGCCACACCCACTCTATCCACGCCCACCCAGTAGGCCGCATCCACCCTAGCCACACATACGTATGCGTGTGTGTATAAAGATAGTGAGTTTAGAAGATAGATAGATAGATAGATAGATAGATAGACAGACAGACAGACAGACAGACAGACTTTGAAAAAAAAAGAAATCCCTTCTCATCCTTATGTAGTGTGCTTCTTCCTCAATCCTGAGTCCTCTATCAGAGCCCTGGGAGTTTGAGAGTTCTGCACAGGATCTTAGTTGTTCCTAGCACTGTACTCTTCTAGACAGAGAGGTCGTATGTAATTCCTGGGATCTCTTGGAGCCACTCTCCTGGCTTAGGAGTCACAGCCCTGATTGCTCCTACCAGCATTGGGACCACTTTGGCCTTTACTTACATCTCCAGCTCCTCCTTCAGGCCTGGAACTTCTTCAGTTTCTCATACTCCTTCCTGATATTGCTCTGCTACATCTATCACCACTGCTAGCTTTTGGTTTTTGTCTACTACATCGATATCTGGTTAATTGGCTAGTATCTGCCTGTCTATCTGGATCTGGAAATCCTATAGGATCTTAGCCCTCTTATTTTCTATAACTTTTTGTGGGATTACACATTTC
Source organism: Protobothrops mucrosquamatus (assembly GCF_001527695.2). Classification (NCBI taxonomy): domain Eukaryota; kingdom Metazoa; phylum Chordata; class Lepidosauria; order Squamata; family Viperidae; genus Protobothrops; species Protobothrops mucrosquamatus. The sequence continues at coordinate 1,059,110 of NW_015386431.1, forward strand.
CAGATAATTCACCTTAAGGCTTAAGCAGACTTCTCTGGCACTGCATGTTGGGGAATATATGCATCTGTTATTCAGGGATTGATGCGTAGGCATTCCTTTTATATGTCGGCGAATTTTAACAGTCTGGCTAGGGACCCCTCAAACAGCAAAGTACAAAAAAGGAAGCTGGGTCAACCAATTAGCATGCAGAGCGCACACCTTTGCAGTTGGAATTTGGGAGGTGTTTGAGTCAGCCTGATTGCAGCCCTCTACAACCTCCACTTACCCATCAACCCCTTCACAGTGTAGGTATGTGGCGATGGCTATGGGCAGTTGTGCGCACCTCTAAATCAGCCTTTCCCTGAAAAGTTTGCTATGAGAATAAAACAAGAGGTTTGGTGGGATGGATAACATACATATTGTTCTGAACCCATTGAGAAGAAGGATGGGATGATAAAAGAACAACAGGAGCAACCATAATATATTCTCAATGGGACTTTGTGCTTTGAGCCCAAAGGATTTTAATTCACAATCAGTTGCTTTGCCTACTCAGAACAAAGTGTGGGGATTCCAAGGCTGATTAGAACCCCAGGGCATCCTAGTGCCTTTCAAACTGAAGTGGGCAAGGGACAGGAGGAAGGTCTCAGGTGAAGTGAAAGCCTTGGTTTTTGTCTTGAGAGTTATTTCTACATGGTTAACAATTAGAAAAGATGATAATTGCTAAAGAATTACATTTCTTGAATTTCTTATGACAGAACAGGGTTGCCTAAAAATATTGTTCTTCTCTCTCGCATAGCCTTTTTTAAGAGAACATGATCCTGGACTTCCGGTGGGACAGCGCGCCGATGGCGGCTCTTTTCGGAGCCGTCCTCTTGGGAAGGCGTCAGAGCCAGCATGAACAGCGGCCAGCAGCTGTTCAGCGGCTTGGAACCTTGTGCCCCGGGAGAAGGGGTCGAGGTGAGTACTCCTGGATAGGAGTAGAGTCCCAAAAGCTCTCCCTTTATTTCGGGAGAGCGAAATTGGGTACTCCTCCGGAGTCCGGGAAATCTCCGCCTCCCAAGTGCCTTTGTTCCCTTTTTTTTTGGGAACAAAGCCAGTCGTTGCCTCCACTTCTGTGAATTATAGAAAACTGTGAGTAAATAATAACCAGACGGAACTGACCAGGGGAAACTGGACTTGAGTAACCTAAGACTTTAACTCAATTTATTAACATCTTCTTTAAAGTTAAGTTGAAATGAGGAAAAAAAAATGGCTGCGGTTTGCCGTTTTTTTATAGATGAGATTGACTTTCCTTTTTAACTTTCACTTTCCTGCAGCGTTGAATGAAGAGGGAAATTGTTACCCCTTGGCTTAAGGTTGTAACTTTGACATATTTTTTCTTTGGGTTTATGGAAAGTTTTGGTGATTATTTTTTTTCTTTTAACGGAGAGAATTTTGGATTTGGATTTTGGATTTTCCCCCCCTCTTTTTTTTCTCCGAGGCTTGGATTAAAGAAGTTTGAAAAATGGCTTTGTTTAATGGAACTTCCGCTTTGTTTAAAGATCTTCAATAGTCTATAAGGATATAGAGAAGAGGCAGTGATGGACTCAGCTGTGACTTTGGGATGCAATTTTAATACTTATAGAAATGGAAAATTATGGTATTGCACTTCAAGGGAAGCAGTTGGGGGATATTACTGCTCTTTCTGGAAGGAGGGAGAAATAGCTGTAAAAGCGGAAACTGGATTGGAAACAACTAAAGAATCTACAAGGATACAGAGAAAAAGCAGTGATGGACTTAGCTGTGACTTTGGGATGCAATTTTAATACTTATAGAAATGGAAAATTATGGTATTGCACTTCAAGGGAAGCAGTTGGGGGATATTATTGCTCTTTCCGGAAGGAGGGAGAAGTGGAAGAAATAGCTGTAAAAGCGGAAACTGGATTGGAAACAACTAAAGAAAATCTACAAGGATACAGAGAAAAAGTAGTGATGGACTTAGCAAACAATTAAAGAAAATCTACAAGGATACAGAGAAGAGGCAGTGATGGACTTAGCTGTGACTTTGGGATGCAATTTAAAAGAACTTATAGAAATGGAAAATTATGGTATTGCATTTCAAGGGAAGCAGTT
>NW_015386431.1:1061327-1074480 GCF_001527695.2 Protobothrops mucrosquamatus
GTAATCAGTTCTGGGAAGTCCGGGGGGGTTAGGTGGGGATGGGGGTGGGAGGGAGTATAGAAATAGAGTTACTAGTATTGACTTAAGGGGAAGTAGGATATATTAAAATAATAATAGATTATTTATATGTATAACTGAGTTAATTATATTGAAATAATTTGAATTGTATAAATATGATTTTGTTTTGATTAATTGATGGTCTTGCCACCATGTTAAATAAAACTAATAAAAAATTTTGTTGGAAAAAAAGAGAACATGATCCTGAATTCAATTTAGGTTTTGATTTTTGAACAGGAGAAGTGGAGATGGAGGGCAATTGCTGTGATTAAGAGTGAAATTTTTGGTTTTCAAAATAAAGCTTACAGAAGGCAGATCTTCTGTGCACTACACTTTCAAAGGCTGAGAGTTCAGTGGGTGTACTTAAGAAAATGAAATTGATTTGTGACTCTAGCAATAAAGGTTTTCTGCAAATGAACAGTCTCAGGATTTAGCCTGAGGGGTTTGTTTAGAGACAGATCCTCTTCCGAAGATTTTTATGGACCCTTGAAAGGTTTCTAATTCAATAACACTTTTATCTAGTATGGCTTATTTGTTTATTTTCCTACTAAATAGCAACCAATAATGCAATTTCAAATTCTTGAAGCATAATTTGATAATATTGAAATTACACATAATATTATAATAATGTTTATATTGTGATTTTTAGATGTTACATTAATTTTAACATAAAACAATGTGCTTTTTTCTAATTTCCTGTATGACTCAGTGTTTTCAGAAATGACTAAACCTAAGCATATGTACTATATACATTCTGATCACACTATCCCCTCTTAATGTTATAATTTTATGCAACCACAGAAAATGAATAAGTAGTAAATAAATAAAAAGCAAGAATTAAGCCCATTTTAGCTTCTATCAATGGTCTTTATTCCTTGAAACAGATCACATACGAACTACCTATCAGTATTTGTAGAGTTTAAACTTCTTTTTTAAGAATTTCTTTGTGTATATATGAGTAGGCTTATGCTTAAGTCACGTATCAAAACAGACACTCTTCTAAGAATATACCAGTCAGCATTCTTAAATATGTGAATTCCCCCCCCCCCCATTTTAATAAACATTCTACTAGGTATAGAAATTCATCTACTTGCTCTGATTATTTGCTGTTTGAGTAAATGTGTAGACTTTTACTTCATTTTCTTATCAAACAAAATTGACTTGGGTTTTAATATATTAATTTTTGATGCATACTTTTTCATCATATTATCTAACATTGCAAATTATTATTGCAGATTATTTAGGTTCAATGTCAAAAACATAGCATTTAAACTAATATCCATTAGTTTTTGCATTCACTTACTAGCTTTTCTGACAAATTGCTATGAGAATAAATAGGGGAACAATAATGGCATTGTTACATTCTTCATACACACATAAAGCAAATTTCATCCACAGCCTTTTTCACTTCACCATTCTAGCAAGCATCCTTTTTTCACATCTTGTATTAGCATAATTCCACAGATTCTATATGGCATTTCATAATATATTACTTTCCTTCTATTCCTGTCAGCTTCCACATTCTCTTTCTTTATGTTCCCTTTCCTTTCTGTTGGAAGATTCTTTTTTCTAATGTTTTTATACTCATACTTTTTTCCTTTGCAGTCCAACTTTCAATGTCATTGTTTCACTTATTTCATTTTGTTCCATGTCCATTTATTTTCAAGATCCATTCCAGACACTACCAAAATGTAAGGACCCACTTCAACCTCACATCTTAAGAAAGCAGAACTCTTGGAGATGATTTCTTCCAATGGGAACTTTTATTAAGAATAGTTGATAGCAGGCGTAATAGACAGGATCTGAGATTTCCTGCACAGAGTGATAGATTAAGGTATCCCCAACTTAGACCATACCCCGTAGTCTGCCTGTCCGATATGGGACGGCCAATCCCCAGGTGTTAAGTCCATCGTGGGAAAAGGGGAAATAACATCAGCCTGTGTCCAGTTCACATAGCGATGGTCAGCGGCTTCTTCACACCTTCCTCTGAGAGCATAGAAATAAACCAGGCACTGGGTTACATTCCTTATTTCCTCACTTGTTCTAACTGACAGTTTAGGAAGATAAAGTTCAGAGAAAGACATAGCACAGGAAGCAATTTGTTACATTGTAGTGGGGAGCGGACACAGAGGCAATAAATGAAGCAAAAGCAATAACCCTGCAGGCACATCCCCCCTCCCTCTTGGGAGTATGGCAGAACCCAGGAAAAGGTGAGATTTGTTTTTAAGTCAGAGGGGATAGATCGAAATGAAATAGGAATGGGTTCTGACACAAAAAATGGTCTGTTCCATATTCAGAACTTCTTATAGTATTATAGTATTTATTATTTAAAAAATACTATAAGGTTAATTTGTAAAAATATAAAGAAAAACAACATATAGTCTTAGGTGCTTTTAGGATAATTCAGAACGCTTTTGTGTCTTAATGAAATTAAGAAATCTCTGTTCCTCATAAGTATCTTCTGTTGTTGGACAATTTCCATGATTCCAACATATTAAGATGATAAATAATGACTAAAGTGTTTTAATATTTAAAAATTATACTATTTGGCTTCTGTACATTCAGAAATGGAGAAATTTAGAAATTAATTCACAAGCTCTTCTTTCAGGTTTGCACATATTTTTAATTGCCATAACTGAACACATTTTTGGCTCATATAACTTATATGTGAGTCACCAAATCATCCATTATTTTAAGCAAGAAGCTTCTTCATTTTCCTGAGATTAAATCAGTGCCCATTTGATATGAAATATCATGGCATTTTTTTGTAATATCTGCTGATATTTCTCCCTACAGATGCACAAACTGCTATTTCTATGACATTTTTGCTTCTCTTTTCATAACTCTTTTTCACATTTAAAACAATTGTGCTTTTTTTCTTAGATGTATCACATTAATGGGAATAACTGAAAAGGCTCCTAAGGACAGCTCCTAGCTTTTGATCATGCTTCCAATACACACGTGTGGAAGAACTGAAAATCCAAGGCATTTCCAAGGATAAATATCAAATTACATGCACCCCATTTTTACCCATAACATAGAGCTATTCAAATGGTGAAAAATAGATATGAGCATACAGAGAAAAATAAAAGAAAAATTGAGTAAAAGAGTCTCTTCTACTACTCAAGAATTCTTTTGAAAAGGTGGCAGACTTCAAGGCATTTTACTGTTTTTTTAGCTAATCTATATGCTTTCTTTCATATATGCTAGCTTCCCTTTTTTCATTATTTGTTCTTTTATTCTGATTAAGAAGTTGACTGTTTAATTTTCTGTTCAGTGACAATTGCAGAAGTTACCTACACGGTCTGTCTAGAAAAGATAGTATGCTTTATGAAAGAAATAATAGATTGACACTTTTAAATTTTGTATGGCTCACTGCTGAAAATTTAAATATGTAGATTTATATGTGTTTTTCTGAAATCATGACAAAATCAGTGCTGCTGTACTTACTACATAAGTATGAACTCTGAGGACCACTGTGGGATTATTTGCTATAAATGTTTAGGGCTCAGAGCTTGCCTTTGATAATGGGCATGATTTCTTCCATTCAGAATCAGGGATGTTCATTTCAAGGTTTGAGGTCTGGTCTGATTTATTCATTTCCATTGAGGATATTTGTAGCAGATTCATATGCACATGCCTTATCAAAGCCAAATCATATTATAGGAGATTTCTTGTTTCTCTCCAGCAATAAGTCCAACTGCATCCAAAAATCCAACAATGGAATGCTAATAATGGCATTCATATAATTATTTCACAAATATACCATTAATTTGTAATCTTATGCCTCCATGAAATGTCATTTCTTTTCCAATTACTGGGATATTGCTTTTATATAATAAAGGGAGCTGATAAAATATGTGTTCATTTAGCCAATTCTTACTTCTTGAATTATTTCTTACCTCACTTAATTGTAATAAAGAAAATCACAGCGAGACAGCTAGAGGCAATATCTGCTTGTTTGTTAATGAACAGAGCAATGAATCCTAAGTGTAATTGATGTGGTGCATGTTTTTTACAAAAACCAGAACTTCCCATTTAGACTTTTCTAGAATCTAAAGTGATGTCACTTCAAAGAGCTGATTTAAATAAATTATTAACAAATGAATGATTAGCATAATGCAAAGTGACAGACAGCAGAAACTCCTGCTAAAAGACAATTTCTATAAATCTTACATTGATGTCCCTGATTCTTTATTGTATCTGTCAAAATGACTTAATGTCTTGCAAAGGCTTAATTTCTTGCAAAGCATATAGATCATTAAATAGGAGTCAGTTCCCAATATAGTGAGTGGAATTGCAAAACATTATCCAAAGATCCTTGGAAAGAGGAGAATGACTGGCAAGTAGATTCAGCACCATGGAAAGCTCCACACAGAAAAAATGCAGCAGATGACCTGAGGTTTTTCCTTAGATCCACCTCATGTTGCCTGAAGAAAGTTAATCCAGCTCACGGACCTACTGGATGAACATCTATCCTCTTTTTTGTAGTCTCCCACAACACATTTTGTACTTCATTATGTTGGAACAAAAGGTACCAACTTCTCAGGAGTAATAATCGCAGGAGTTGTTATTTGGCTCACATTCTTTAAATTCAGGACTATTTACTTCATATTACATATAGGAATATTCTCCAGTTTTTCAGCCAATTGTATACATCCTCAGTCTTACCCATACATGTAGATAATGAGTTTGAAGCATTTAAAAGGTAGACTTTGATTAATGGAGCCTCCCAAGGAAAATGACTGTTTGCTTTATTATACCACCATTCCCATTAAATACATCATATCGAACATTAGAATAGTAACATCATGGAAGAGCATATTGTTTGATCATCAATATATGACATGATCTTGACAGTAACAATACTAAAATGGGTTCTGTAGTGTCATTATTTGATTAACAATGTATATCCTACTTTTCTATTTTAAACAATACGTAGCACTTACAGGCCGTCTATGAACATAATACCAGTTTCATTTAATTAAAGTAACTTTAAAGTGTCATTTAATACCATAAAACTATACACTGTAAAACTGTACTCATCATAAAACTCTTAACAATAAGAAATAATCACAATTGCTGTATTTGTTATCTATAAAATAGGTATAAATAGGCAAAGAAAAAATAGATAGCAATAAAAATAACTGAAAATTCAGGGTCAGGCTCCTCTATAACTAGATCAGTTATAATGCCATTGCTTTATTAAAGTTGGCATTAGGAACAAAAAGTGTCACATTGAATTTGTTTTCCTTATCCCTTTCTGTATCTGGATCACTGATGATTATGAGCTTCGTAAAATAGAATATCATCAGAAAATAGTCCATCATATTCTACATGTAATTCTGAAATGAATCATACATCATTATATTATTGATTACAACATTGTAATATGAAATTAGGGAAAACATTCTTAAGCATGAGATAATGAGGGGGAAGGTCCTTTCTTATACCCAAAAGGTCCTTTTATCTCTTACCTTTTACAGTTGGGACATGGTGCCTCCTTTATGCCATGGTATCAGAAGACAATGGTATAGATTCCTCACCTGGTTTAAACAAAATATATAGAGAATGGTGAATAATATGAAATTGGTTTGGGATACTTTCAATATTTTCTGATATAAAAACTATCTTAAATGTTCTAGTTAAATGTCCATGTATTTAACTAGAAACTGCAGAATGCTGTTGTATTTGAGCCCAGTCATTCTGTGAGATGAGAGAGGGACCACAGACTCCAATAAAGGTGAGGAGCAAGTGGACTTCCAACCTCCAGATTTTGCTGAACTATAAAATCATAATCATAATGAATGGTGAGATATCCTACACATTAGTTCTGGAGATCCTCAAGTTTCTCACCTCCAAACTGCATCTTTCCCTCATTTGATAATATAATTTTATGCTGATTCAATATGCAAAAAAATGCCTTCTCTTCTCTTTAGATGGTGAAATGCTAAATTCAGTTATTATACAGTATTAGCTCAGAAAGTACCCTTTCATTCAAGCTGTATTTCATATTCTAATTGCCAATCATTCCATTTTACAATATTTAGTCAGTTTGGTCACAAAAATTTGGTAGTTTAGGAGGATAATTACACAGCTGTACATTACCAAATGAATACATTCAATATTTCCAATTACTTTTTAAAAATAAAAATAAAAATTGATGTTTATTTTAAACTACAAAAAATCATATTACAGTATTTTTTGTTTTATCTATTGCTATAAAACATATGTTTTCAATAGAATAAGAGTGTTCAAAATTTGAAGTAGTCAAGGAACTTGGGACTTTTCCAGGCTTTGAAATAAATATGCAGATTCATCTGATGTCCTCTTCTCCAGCAGATGGCAACAGAATACAATTTAGTTAGGTGGGCAAAAGCTCCTTTCCTGAAACTGGGTTGCAGTTCCCAAAACCCTGAACAGAATATCCAAAGGTCATGCTATGCTGTCTGGGAAGTATGGGAAGTATGGTCTAAAATGACTGGAAGGTAACAGGTTGGGCAAGATGTCTTTAAATAGCTGACAGGTTAGAAAATCAGAAGACTCAATTATACAGATAGGCAGAGTGTGTTGTTGCATAATTGTTCAAAAATAAAGAGAAGAGAGAAAGATGGTATATTCTAACTACTAAATAGAACCCTAATATATCTCTATATTAGATAGAGATATAGAGATAGAGATATATTCACCATTGTGAAAATTGAGGCATTTGACTTGTTTGTAAGTTTTTAAGACAAAAGATTATTTTTTCCTAGGATTTTTCCAGCTGCAGCGAACAGGCATTGCAACATGAGGAAAGATGCAGCTATATTAAGGAATTACAGTCAAGTACGCTGGAAATACCCATGTACACTCAGATGTATCTTTTGCCTTTAAAGCCATGCAAAACATGTTGAAAATTAATACTGGAGGAGGAAAAAAACTTCATTGCAATTTCCCAAGTTTGCTTTCCTTGGAAAAAGCTTTCAGTTTTTCCACATTCAAGGTGCTTGAGAATGTCTTCCAAATTTATCTTTATTGTATATTTAAGCTTACATTATGGTTAGAGATACTTTGAAGTGTTGTTACTATTCTATTACCATTACACATCTTTCAATCACTGGTTTCAATTCTTTCGATTCTGAAAAGATATGGAAATATTTAAAGGAAGCATGTGAAATAGGGAGACTACAGTGAGCTGGAGAAGCTGTGGTTCATTGAAGCAAAGGACATTCATACACCCACATAACTTTGGCCATCTTGGTCTCATTAAGGGTTAGGGTATGAATACCACATTATAGCTATGATAAATTACATTATCTTCTTATTTGAGTGAAATTTGGAAAGCAGTGAAGGTGGTAATTTTTTCCCCTGAATGGTGCTACTGGACATGGAATTGTGTTAATGTTGCCACAGTGTTCATATGACTGTATGGCATGGGTGTCAAACTTGCCGCATCACGTGGCATGTTGCGACGTATCGCAACTTTTTTTTTGCGTTGCCGGAGCTGGGGTGGGCGCGGCCTCTGCATGATGCAACCAGCCCATGGGCCAGCAGTTTGACACCCCTGCTGTATGGCATAATGCAGATAAAAAACTTTTTGGGGTGTGTCTTATATTCCATAAATTTAGATGCTGCTTTATTTGAGTATAAGCATAGTGTTCCTTGCTGATGGAGAATAGTTTCTTTGCCAATTTTCTTTAAACCCAGTTAATATTTACAGGAGGGATTCATTTACTGCATCAATGCCTTCACTCTGTTTCAAAGATGTTTTTCTATGCACAGCAATATGCTTTGCCCTTTGCAAAACTAATCAGTAAACCTGGAACTCTTTAGTGTTGACATGACTCACAGCAACTGAACTGTCACAGTGCATTTAAATTCTGTTTGATTTCCTTACCTATAAGGTCTTAAAAGCTAATTTTCCCTGAATGTTGTTGTCCTCCTGTCACAAAGAAAGACAGGATTGTTTAAAAGGCTGTGAGCAGAAGACATACAAAAGACTGGTGCACACTGGTTGTTACAGAGAAGCAAATCGAAAATAATACTGATCATTCCATTGTGTATTGAGGATGGGAATAAGTGAAATATCATTCAACTTCCATTTGCCTAGAGCAGGGTATATTCCTTCCTCCTCTTTGCTATAGATTGGAGACAACATGGAAAACACAACATATCCCAATGGATACAGACATACATGCAGGCTAATCCACAAGTAACCTGAAGTATTTGGGCATTGCAGGCCCAATCTAGATCTCATTTTGGTTAGAGCAGCATCTGTGTTTGTAGACTTCTAACTATCTCTGACAGTAGTGATAAGAATAGATTTTTAAAAAGAAAAAATTGTCCTTTTGAAATGAGGAGATTATGAAAAGTTCAGAACTGTCTTTTCTATTCCTGACCTAATCAAAAGGAACTCATATAAATGGAGACCATAGGATATATAATTAGAATTCCTTTGGAATTAAGAGTTGTCCAATTTTATTCCTAGGTTTATTTTATTTCCCTTGTAAACAGTTCCTTGATTTATTTATAGTCACACCTTATGTTTTTATTTCAATAATCAAGTGATTTTAAACTGAGGTGGGTTGTACACTGCTGTTAAATTACAGAAGTTCTCCAATGCATGGCAAAAATTTGCAAACAGGTAAAATAGCAAATTATCAGAAGGGTGTTAAAAATGGAGATAGGATGAATGTAGTGCCAAATAAAAACATTTAAAGTTATTTATCTGTGCAAAACTGCTTTGTTTCTTTCACACACACACACACACACACACACACACACACACAGAGAGAGAGAGAGAGAGAGAGAGAGAGAGAGAGAGAGAGAGAGAGAGAGAGAGAGAGAGAGAGAGAGAAACCACTATAAAAAGGTGTGAGACAAACCAGGTTTGTTATACTCATGTAATATAAGATTAAATCCAGACTAATTTAAGTACAATTAATTTCAGAACATCAGTACTAATTATGAATACGTTTTGTGTCCAATTCAATATAATTGTATGTATATATAATATAGGACAGCAGAAAACTAGTGCTTTGAATTCTTAAATTTCAAGATCCTTAAATCTGTTTTCTTCTTACAATACAAACCAAAAACTAAAGATGTATGCAGCATCCTAAGCAAAAAAAATTACCATTGTTTTTTTTTAAAAAAACTATATTCTAGGAGTTGTTAGTTTGAATTGCTAATACAACTACTATATTTGAAAAGTACATTTTAGTTATGCTTCTTCCCTCCTTTCCTTCCTTCCTTTCTCCTTCCTTTCCTTCCTTTGCTATCTATGAGGAAAATGATATTTTCAAGTCATCTCCCAATATAATTTTTAAAAAATATATTTTAAAATAAATAATGCCAATGTTCAAATTTATGTTGTACTATTTTCACATGGTGTTTAAATATTGGAATTTTAATGCAGAAATTGAACTGATTCCTGAATGAAAACATGCATGATTGTTATGGACCAAGAAAGGTTTCAATATTTCTCATATTGTATGGAGGTTATCATTCTAAATACTTCATCATAATCATTGGTGTTTTCTCAATCTATGTTTTTGTTCAGTTGCTAAGTCATGTCCAACTCTTTGTGGCCCTATGGATCATAACACACCAGGCCCCCACAGCCCTCCTCTATCTTCCAGAGTTTTCTCAAATTCATGTTCATTGTATTGATGACACTATCTAACCATCTCACCCTATTCTGTTCCCTTCTCCTTTTGCCTTCAATCTTTCCCAATGAGTCGTCTCTTCTCATTAGGTGGCCAAAGTATTTGAGTTTGAGTTTCATTATCTGCCCTTCCAAAGAACAGTCAGAGTTGATTTCCTTTAGGATTGATTGATTTGATCTCCTTGCAGTCCAAGGGACTTTCAAGAGTCTTCTTCAACACCACAATTCAAAAGCATCAATTCTTCAGCACTCAGCCTTCCCTATGGTCTAACAGTCATACATTACTACCATAAACCATAGTTTTGACTATAAGGACCTCTGTCAGCAAGGTGATATCACTGCTTTTTAATATATTCTCTATATTTGTCATAGCTTTCCTCCCAAGAAGCAAGCCTCTTTTAATTTCATGACTGCAGTCACCGTCTGCAGTGATCTTGGAACCCATGAAAATAAGATGTGTCACTGCTGCCATTTCTTTCCTCCCTGTTTGCCTCAAAGGGATTGGACTAGATGCCATGATCTTAGTTTTTTTTAATGTTAAGTTTCAAGTCAACTTTTGCACTCTCCTCTTTCACCCGCATCAAGAGTTCTTAATTCTGGCTTGTGATTCATCCAGCCTGGCATGATGTACTCTGCATATAGGTTAAATAAGCAGGGTAACAATATGCAGCCTTGTCATACTCCTTTCTTTATTTTGAACCAATCAGTTGTTCCATGTCCAGTTCTAACTGTTGCTTCTTGACCTACATACCCTCTATTTCTTTGAATTGTTCATTTAAGAAGGTAGTCTTATGTCTACTTACTATTCTCTGGAAACCTGTTGGGTATCTTTCCTTTTCTCCTTTGCTCTTCACTTTCCTTCTTTCTATAGTTATTTGTAAGGCCTCATCAGACAGCATGGCAGAGCTCATAGCTTCATTGAGCTGCACAAGCCCCTTTGTCATGATAAGGCAGTGACCCATGAAGGGACTCAGCTTATGACTCTTCCTAATTTCTGAAATTACTAAATGAAGCTGATTCACTACAATCTTCTCAATTACTTTCCTTGCAATAGTATCATGGATGAATCTGTCAATGTATTACTAGTTTTCCTAAATTCCTTTTTTTCAAATTTGCTTCAGTTTTCATTTTTTTTAAAAAATTAACATTTGAATGCATTCTTAAAACATTTTTCACAAAGTTTTAGAAGCTGCCTTCTTAACAGGTGTGCTTTTTGCAAATAATTTAACAATTATAGTATAATTGTGCTGCTTTTGTTTTACTTTCTCTAGTGCCTAAGAAACTTTTCCTTAATGGGCACAATTTTAAACACTTTTTAGATTGTAAAACTATATAGCAAACTCTGGAAAATTGTAGAAACTATTATTGTATATATTAATATTAATGATAACAATAATACCTTTTATTTATGGCCAAAAGACTGAAATAAAAAATACAGATATCATCTAAAAGTTTGGCATAGATATAATAGTTTAGGCCAGATAATATCCTGTTGAAAACGCTTGTAAAAGTCAGAATGCCAAAAATATTATTCAGTTTCAAGGTCAACATTACAGGGACAACATTTTTGAAAAATGAGAAATTTACCTTATAGCATATTTGATGGCAACACGTTTAATCTGACTTTCAAAAGGCTATTCTGTATTTATGTATCTCTGAAGAGCCCTGATGGCATAGTAGTTATAATGCAATACTGCAGGCAAACTCTGTCCATAGCCTGGAGTTCGATCCTAAGAGGGCTCAAGGTTGACTTAGCTTTGCATTCTTTCAGGATTGGTAAAATGAGGACCCAGATTGTTGGGAGCAACATGCTGACATTGTAAACTGCCCAGAGAATGCTGAAAAGCACTATGGGATGGTTTATAAGTCCAGGTAATATTGCTATTGCTATTTACTTAAATGTAAACTGCTAAGGTATATATAGACCTGAAAAATGTATTTAGAATTTATTCCAAAAGTCAATCAGTAGAGAGTGGAAAACAGCCAAACAGCATTTAAATTCCTTGCCCCAAGGCTGTAGCACAGTACAACAAATGGTACTCCTTTGAAGTACTTTAAGTACTCCTTTGAAGTACTTTAAGAAAGAACTAGACAACCCATGTCTCATTCGGCCATTCATGTTTCCTTACTTTAACAGAGAAACAGAATGCCCACAAAACAACACATAGACTGTGCAATGTCAAACTTTGTTACAAGAAGTTTATAGATAGCCAAAAAAGCAGTGAGAGCAGAAATGACTTCTGATTTTTTGCCAGCTTCTCCATTGAGTTTCCTTGGGAGGCAGGGAATGAGTCCATTCCTTCTGGGAAGTTATCAGGGAGCACTGGAAATGATTGTGTGACTGCGGCTGACTGCACGGAGTGCAGAAATAGCCACAACTTTCCCAAATGTCATTCCCATACCACCTCCCCCCGATGCCTGAGGGGCCTGGGACAGCCTATCCAAACATGCCAAGGGAGGCGTGCCATCCCTGTCAGACGGTCCTGGTTTCAACTCCTCCTTGTCCGAACTGGGCTCTGATGGGGCCATGACATGACAGAAGAAAAAAGGACAACAGAGAGTTCCAGTATTTCATCTCACCTGTCTGTAAAGCTATGAAATTGATAGGATAATCTGCATGCTTGGAAAACATGAAAAACTTCTATTAGCGAGATGAAAACCACCACTGCATTTTCACCAGAGTGCTGATGCAAGCACATCTTGAAGGAACTGAGTTTGCTATCAGTACAGTGTGATCCTGAATGTGCCTGGGGCATCAGCAGATGAGCAAGCAAAAATACTCCAGGTATCAGAAATATAAAATTCTCAGAACAAAATTTGACATTGTATAGTCAGTCAATATACTGTTTTTATTTATAAATCCCAGTAAATTGAAAACATAGTGAAATTTTCTGTTTTTCTTTCATCAGTGGTTTTAATGTATCATTCATACAGCATGCATTTTTTTTCTTCAACCAACAAGAGTTTCAAAACGTGTGTTAGATCTATTAAATAATGTGATAAATTATTGTGGAATTATTATTGTTAAGTAGCCTGCCTCTGATAAAGAGGTACAAGAAACAGGCCTTAGCAAAACACTTATCACAGAGATATGTTCATAAAATAATAGGCACTTGTGGATCACTTCTCATTGTTGTTTCTGTGACTGAGCTTAGTGTTCCCATGATTGTTAGTATATTATAACTTTTTTCTTATGTATGCATTTTTATTTATTTATTTATTTATTTTATTACATTTATATCCCGCCTTTCTCCTTGCGGACTCAGGGCGGCTAACAATCAGATAAAATACAAAAATACAATACACGTTTAAAATTAATTAAAAAGAAATATTTGAATCTGTTCCACTTAAAAGTAATTAAAACCCCTTTAAAATCCCTTAGGCCAGTCCCGCAAGCTGGAACAACCATGTCTTGAGGGCGCGGCGGAAGGAAGGGAGATCAGGGAT
>NW_015386431.1:1074580-1107553 GCF_001527695.2 Protobothrops mucrosquamatus
TGAAGGTAACCAGGTCCGATGCCATGGAGCGCTTTAAAGATGATGGTCAGCACCTTGAAGCGCACCCGGAAGGCCACCGGCAGCCAATGCAGCTCGCGCAAAAGCGGTGTAACATGGGAGCGACAAGTCCCTCCCAACACCGCCCGCGCGGCCGCATTTTTGTTGACTGATATAGACTTATATAGCTATTCTGTGCCCAGAGTGACTGGATATGCAGTAAATGGAGCATCATTTTCCTGCTCATGTCTCTCAGCATCTGATCACCAATATCAGTAGCCAATCAAAACCATAAATAATCATTACTATCAATAGTTACCAGCTTTGTTGTCAATAGCCAGTAATGATTGACAGCTTTACTGTACATCAGGGGTGTCAAACTCAATTTCATTGAGGGCCGCATCAGCATTGCAGTTACCCTCGGGGGGCCGGGTGGGTATGGCAAGGGTGGATGCGGCCTACTGGGTGGGCGTGGATAGAGTGGGTGGCCAGCTCTACATCGTTCGCGTCAATGGTGCCTGTGGGGGACTGGGCAGGAGTGGGACAGATCTGAGGGTCTCTGGCAGAAGGGGGTGGGACCAGGGCAAGTGCCAAGGGATGGTCCACTGGAGGAGCCTCACTGTTCCTCTCAGGCCATGCGGGGGGGGGTGACTGGATGGTGGTACGGGCTGCCGGGAGCCCTGGACAGCAGAGGTCAAATGCCCAGCCTGGCCCTCGAGCACGCATGGCACCAAGCCCAACTCCACTTCCCCAAGGGGGAGCCCAGCTGCACTTATGTCCTCCTCAAGGCTGCTGCTGCTGTGCTTGCTCTCCTTAGCCAGGTTGCTCATGATGGGTACGAGGGCAAAGTCAGAGGGAGGCCCATTCCCTCTCCATGGGAGGAGACCCGGCTTTGTGTCTGTTGTGTCCTGAGCCTGCTGGAATAGTAAGCAGACTCAGAAATGTTGCAAACGGTCCCGGGCAAACCAAAAGCTGCCCGGGACCAGACTGATTGGCGCCAGCCTTGAGCGCATGCGCAAGGCGTGAAAACAGCCAGTTCCTATTGGTTAACACTGTCTGAGTTTAGGGCCCTATAAAAGACCTGCGTGCCTTTTACTGCTTGCTTGGTTGTAGGAGAAGATCAATAAAGAGATTACTTGTTCATCATGTGTCTTTGTCAATTGCCAACGAATGGAATACATAAAACTGGCGATGAAAGTGGGATCCCTGCAAGCAAAAGAAACAAATAGGACTCACTGAGAAAGCCCTGAAGACGGGAAGATGGCGTCCTGCATTCGCGACTCAGCCTGCCAGTACAGCATCGCTGGAGGTGAGCTCGGCAAAAGGACCCCTTCCCAAAAATACTAGCTTGCAAAGGAGGCAATTAGCGAAGGCCGTAAAAGTTTACGATGTCAAAAATTGGCCGCTTGACAGACTTTGATGTCTCCCACCCAGAGAGATGGAATTCATACGTAGCAAGGGTGGAGAACTACTTTAGAGTAAATCAAATCAGGGAAGATGGCCTGAAGGCGGCAACTCTTCTGTGTGCCTGTGGACAGGAAGCCTTTGACATCGCGGAAAATCTGGTGGCCCCTGCACTTCTGGAGTCAGTAACGTACGCTGACTTGAAGAAGATGCTGAAGGAACATTTCCAGCCTAAATTGTCTGTCATTGCTTGGAGGCATGCGTTCGAGCAGAGAGACCAGAGGCCGGGTGAATCTGCTGCGGACTTCATTGCTGCCTTAAGACAAGCGGCCAGGCCTTGTGAGTTCAAGGACCTGGAAGAGAGGCTGTGAGATCATTTCGTGTGTGGCCTACGAAGTAGAGAACTGCAACAGAAGATCTTTGCGAAAGAAGAAGTATCGTTTCAAGATGCTTTAAGAGAGGTTGCAGCTGAGGAAGCAGCAGGCGGCGCTGTGAAGGCTTTGTGGCTTGCCAGGAACCCTCCAGCTACCGTGACCATCCATCAAGAGGATGCTCAGGAAGATTCAGAAGCGGATCCTGAAGAGGAGGTAGACAGACTTCACCAGCCAGCAGAAAGAAGGCCAAAGGGGCGTCCAGACAAGGCCCCAGCAGCTCTTCAGTGCTTCGGGTGCAGAGGATGCCACAAGCAAGCTGACTGCAGATTCCGATCCACCATTTTCCGGGCATGTGGCAGGCAAGGCCACATTGCCTCCATCTGTTTGGGTCGCCAGAAGGTCCAACCTCGGGAAGAATTGCTTCAGAAAGGTACCAGGGTCCCCAGCCAACACAGGGTGGGTTTCTGCGCATTGCGCAGGAGTATTCTGAGGACAGGGACACACAAGCCCCTTAAGAAAAAAACTTCGCATTGACATGAAGTTGCAAGGGGTTCCCTTATCGATGGAGTTGGACACAGAGTCCGCTCTATCAATCGTTTCACTTGACACCTTCAAAAGGATTTGCAGCAGTAGTGGCCTTTGAGTTAAACTCAGGCCATTGAATTTAATACTCACTGACTTTCAGAATTCCAAAGTCAGGGTGTGAAGGGGAGGCCACGCTCAAAGTGCAGCATAAGGATTTTGAGGGTTTCCTGGATGTGGTGGTAGTTGGAGGTGAACGCACGAGTCTTATTGGACTCGATTGGTTCGAGACTCTTGGAATCCAAGTGACTGGGCTTCACAGCTTGCAAATGTTGGGCCTTTCAAAAGTCTGCAAGGAGTTTGCTGATGTGTTTAGCTCAGAGCTAGGATCCTAAAAGCCCCCCCCCATTGCATTACGTTTAGACCCAACTATCACGCCCATCAGGGTCAAGCCTAGAAGGGTGCCTTTTGCCCTCAAAAGCAAGATAGATGCAGAGCTGGACAAATTGCTCCAGCAAGGCATCCTAGAACCTGTGGACTCTAGTCCATGGGAAACCCCCATAGTAACGCCTTTAAAGGCTAATGGAGAAGTCCGCATATGCGCAGACTATAAAGCGTTGCAACAGCACGCCTGTTGTAAGCCACATTCTGGCCTCCCTCAAGGGGGGGGGCGCCTTTTTGCGAAACTTGATTTGGCACAGGCCTATCAACAGCTACCTGTTGATGAGGCAACTGCAGAGGCCCAGACGATTGTAACACACAGAGGGGCCTTTAAGGTTAAAAGACTGCAATTTGGGGTTAATGTAGCCCCTGGCATATTCCAAAGTGCCATGGAACACACACTTTGTGGTATTCCTGGGGTCTGTCCCTACTTCGATGACATCCTCATTGCTGGGGAATCATCTCAAAATCTAACAGAAAGGTTAAGGGCTGTCTTGCTGCATTTCCGCAAAGCAGGCCTTAAATTGAAGCAAGACAAATGCAAAATTGGAGTCACTTCCACTGACTTCTTAGGCTTCAGGATTGATGCCCAAGGCATCCACCCTGCTGAATCCAAGCTGCAAGCGATTCAGCAGGCCCCAAGTCCCAAGTCCAAGAGTGAGCTGCAAGCTATCTTGGGGCTCTTAAATTTCTATCACGCATTCCTCCCACATAAGGCTGCAGTGGCAGAGCCGTTACATTGGCTCTTAGACAAGCAGGCTCCATGGCAGTGGACTGAAGTCCATGAAAGGAGTTTCAATGAGGTTAAGGCCTTGCTCTCTTCAAATGCTGTATTAGCGCATTTCAATGAGCAATTGCCTGTATGCATCGCATGTGATGCATCTCCTTATGGGGTGGGAGCAGTACTTATCCACCTGAAGGCTGATGGGACACAAGTCCCTGTAGCATATTATTCAAGGACTCTGTCATCTGCAGAGCGGAATTACGCTCAGATTGACAGAGAAGCCTTGGCCATGGTGGCTGGCATAAAGAAATTCCATGATTTCTTATATGGCCGCCATTTCACAGTCTATACAGACCACAAGCCTTTGCTGGGTTTGTTTACAAACTAACAAACAGACACCACACATTATTTCTCCACGTATGCTGAGATGGTAAATTTTCCTGTCAGCATACGATTATACACTCATTCACAAACTTGGAAAAGAGATGGGCCACGCAGACGGCCTCAGCAGATTACCTCTCAATCAAATAGAGGCAGTTCCTGCTCCTGCTATTAACATTCTCTCCATTCAGGAGTTGCCTGAATCTCCCCTCAATGCTAGGGACGTGGCTGCAGAAACTGCCACTGATCATACGCTCACACGCGTGCTGACATGGGTGTTGTCAGGATGGCCTGACACGTGTCCAGATACAGAGTTTCAAAGCTTTTGGCAAAGGAAGGATGAACTTTCCACTTTCAAGGAGTGCCTGTTATGGGGTACTAGGGTAGTCATCCCAGCCTCATTGAGGTCTAGAATCTTGCTCTCTCTGCATGAGGGACATCCAGGTATAGTAAGGATGAAAGTGCTTGTGCGCAGCCATCTCTGGTGGCCTGGGCTTGATAAAGCCATCAAGGCTCAGGTGCACAGGTGCCAAGTGTGCCAGCAGTCACGGCCTGAAATGCCTCAGGCCCCAGTACATAGGGGGGAGGAAACTCAAACCCCGTGGTCATGGGTACATATAGATTACGCTGGGCCCTTTCAGGGGCAATTCTTGCTTATCCTTGTTGACAGCCATTCCAAGTGGCTAGAGGTTGTTCCTGTTTCCTCCACTACTACTGCCAGGACCATCCAGGTGTTGCGAGGAATTTTCGCCTCACATGGACTTCCAGATGTCCTGGTTTCAGATAATGGCCCCCAATTTACCTCTTTTGAGTTCCAGGCTTTTCTTCAGGCAACTTGATCCAGCATGTGACTTCTGCTCCCTTCCACCCATCGTCCAATGGCCAAGCAGAGAGAATGGTGTGCACTACCAAAGATGCTCTCAAGAAACTGACTTACGGTAACTGGCATCACAGGTTAGCAGATTTCCTTCTTGCACACCGCACCACACCTTGCACAGCCACAGGGAAGAGCCTAGCAGAACTCCGCTGGGGTCGCCGCCTCATCACCAAACTGGACAGGTTGCACCCAGACCGGGTGGCTTCACAGGTGTCACAACTGCAGGCACCTAGGAGACTTCAGGTGGGCGATCCGGTCTGGGCAAGAAACTATGGGCCTGGACATCTCTGGGTCACAGCATTGGTACGCAAGGTCTCTGGGCCGCTGTCATACGAAGTAGCCTTGGATGATAGATGTATTATTCGCAGACACATAGATCAACTCTGCTGGAGGCTTAACAGCCACGCTTCTGCTCCTGGCTCTGCTCTGGGGGGGGAGGAGGACCATAATCTGCATTCTGGGTCACAGTTTCTCAGTCCTAACAGTGTCTCACCAGCTGCTGAGACTGCCGCTGAGGCTGTTTGGGGGTCATCCCAAGGTTCAGCAAGTGCTCCGAATAGGAATTCTCCGGAAAGGGGGTCATCCCGCACATCAGTTATTGCTCCAGACAGGGAGTTGCACCGGGGGTACGCACATAATCCAAATACTTCAGATAGTGCTCCAGACAGGGAGTCACACCGGGGGTATCCACACAATTCAAACACAGCCCCAGACAGGGAATTCCATCAGGGTCTCTCTCACAATTCAGTTATTGCTCTGAAAAGGAAGTCTGTAGCAAGGGGGTTTGCCATGGAAGCGGCTCCTGACTCTGGCACCTCTGGCACATGCATGGGGGCTATGGAGTACTGGGGCACTTCCGCCACTCAGGCCACTCAGAGGGTCCAGCCAGTCAGCAGCTGAGTGGGTCACCTGGGTGTTGGATAACACTCAGTACAGAGTGTCATATACTATTATGATTTTGGGTGTGTTTTGTTTAGTTAAATAATCATTTTGACAGTGTTTTGCCTGTGTGCAGGCCAGTGTAACTCCACTCTCCCTGCCCCTTTTGAACAATGTACCTGTGCGTACAGCTAAGGTGTGTTTTATCTAGGGGGGAGGGGTGTTGTATCCTGAGCCTGCTGGAGTAGTAAGCAGACTCAGAAATGTTGCAAATGGTCCCGGGCAAACCAAAAGCTGCCCGGGACCAGACTGGTTGGCGCCAGCCTTGTGCGCATGCGCAAGGCGCGAAAACAGCCAGTTCCTATTGGTTAATACTGTCTGGGTTTAGGGCCCTATAAAAGGCCTGCGTGCCTTTTACTGCTTGCTTGGTTGTAGGAGAAGATTAATAAAGAGCTTGCTTGTTCACCATGTGTCTTTGTCAATTGCCAACGAACGGAATACACAAAAGTATCCAAAGCTTCCTTAGTAATAGGATGGGAGACCCCCAGGATAGGCCAGGAGGAGGGGGCAAAGAAATGGTGAAAGGGCAGCAGGGCAGGACTAAGGCAGGACTTCCCTCAGACTCTCCCTCTCCTTCTTTCCTTCTTTTCTTCCTTCCTAAGTATAGAGTGGTGGGAAAATATTTGAGATGAGGGAGGGAGAAAAACAGGCAAGAAATGCAGCTGGGGAGGTGTCACCCTTCATGAGGAATGAAGAAATGCACCATCGCCTGGAAGTGGCCAGCACATGGCCCTCACCTACTTCACATATCTGGCTTGGTGGGCTCTGGGGGAGGGGATACCATGAGCAGCGTGAGAGTCAACATTACCTGTGCAATGCTGCCCAGCCCCCACCTGCCCAGTTTCGGTAGGCAGCGGTGCGCTTTCCTCACAGCACCAAGAGGCTGAACTGGGTGGTGCAAATCCAAAAAGAAGCATGATGCCACCCAGCCCCCATCCTGCCCGGTTTCAGCAGGCAGCGGGGCGCTCTCCTCACAGCACCAAGAGGTTGAGCCAGGCGGTGCAAAGCTCGCCAGCTTTGCACCTTGCTGCCTGCTGAAACTGGGCAGGCTAGGGGCTAGGCAACATTGCACTTCTCATCAGATTCGGGCAGGCTGGGAGCTGGGCGTTTCTTTTTGGATTTGCACTGCCCAGCTCAGCCTCTCGGTGCTGTGAGGAAATCGCCCCACTGCCTGCTGAAACCCCTCCCCCAGAGCCCATCAAGCCAGATATGTGAAGTAGTTGAGGGCCATTTTCTGGCCACTTCCAGGCGATGGTGCATTTCTTCATTCCTCACAAAGGGTGACACCTTCCCAGCATGCGGGGCTGGTTCCTCGTTGTTTCCAGATGGCCTTGTGGAGCTAAGACTGAATGCGTTTTAGCCTAGATGGCCACCACAAAATTGTACATTGGCTCCTGGCCGATCTGGGCCAGGGCCAAGGCAGCGGGGGCCGTTCCTTCACTGTTTCCAGGATAGCTTCGTGGGCCACATGAAACCACTTCGCAGGCCACATCCGCCCCCCCGGGCTTTGTGTTTGACATGTCTGCTGTACATGAATTTGTTTATATCCCATTCACAACCATTCAATTTGAGGATATCAGCATAATTTATGATAGCAAACTTTATAGTATAATTATATGCTCTGAGAAGTTCTTCCATTCATCTGTTCTGCCAACATTCCAACAGCCAGCTTGATTTTGAAAGCTTAAAAAAGCACCTTTGGGACAGACAGCTTGATTGGATGACTTTTGGTTCTACAGCTGTAAAAGTGGGAGGAAAACCTCTCTCTCTATTCACTTTCTCCAACTATGCAGACTTTATGGGTCTACCTTACATGTGTTTTTTCTAAGAATGGGATATAATGAAAGATGTACAATGGGAAAGGGAAAGTGTATATTCCTATCTCTCTTCCATTCTGCTTGGTGATATCATCACCTTTTCCTTAGAAAAATATTTCGGAACTTATAAGATGTGATAAATATTTTGTCTGACAAAGTTATTCATGATAAATAGGTTCTCCTGACTAAATGAGCAATATGGTTAAAGCAGCAGGAACATTTTAACAGCTATATAATGTAAGTACTCAGCCTTTCTCTTGAAATTCCTAGATGCATTGTTCTTAGAATAAATAAAAAAATAACTGCTTAAAATAAATCTATAACGGAATAGAATCCCATGCCAAGGAGAATAAGAAACAGCCAGCAACAAGATTTATTTATTTATTTAGTGTATGGTGATAGTACATTAGCCAGGAGACTACAGTGTTAGTACAGGGTAGTTGTTTGGCTGCCTAAGACTGCTAGTCCATTTGGTTCATGCTAATGGGCTATCCATAGTACACCACAGGGAGCGAACTAGCTCCACACTCAGAATGGTTAACAGCATTCGGCACTGTCATCTAGGGCTTTTCCCTTCATCAATGTTGCCTCGTGTTCAAGTGTCCCATTCAGGCAGCTCTGGCATTATTGTTATTATTTTTCCCACCAAAGTGGTACCTATTTATCTACTTGCATGTAACATGCTTTCAAACTGCTAGGTTGGAAGAAGCTGAGACAAGCGATAGAGTTCTCTCCATTACATGGTGCTAGGACTTGAACTGTCAGAGTGCAGACCTTTTCCAGTGTCTTTAAGCCATTGAGCCACTGAGCCTCATTCAGCAACAATAAAAAGACTTAGAAACACATGGGAGCCAGAAAGGGATGGGAGCATAAATTAAGAAGGCAAAACAATGGGCTGCTGGGTTTGAGTAGTGAAAATGATTCCACTTAGGCAGGGTTCAACAAGGCCAAGCAGAGCACCTAAGAGGATCGAAATACAATGATGAGACCTCAAAAGCAATGACATTCTATCACCTGACATTTACTCAATTCTTCTTTTTGAGTAGGCTATCAATACATTTATTGAAAATTCTGCTGTAGCTGAAATTATACTTAGTTACAGGAAACTCTGTGACATGACATTTGTGAATCCATAATTTAAAATGGAGCATAAACTAATCCCAATAATGTCAGAGTCAATGCTGATTGCTTAAACTGCCAATATTCCTCTCCCAGTAGCTTTTATGCATATTCCCCATCAGTGGACAGTTTTTATTTTCTTAAGCTTCAGATCTTTAAGCAGAGGGATGATGACAGATGGTGAGGGGGTGAAGATTAATCTGTAGTTACACAGAGGATAGCAGTAGAGACAAATAATGAATGATATGATGAGAAGGTATCAGTAGGACACTGGCTGCCAGGAAAAAAATAAGTCCTGCTAGAAAAAAAATAGGTGCAGCTGTGAAGTGCTTCAGTTTAGTTCATGGTTATAAAAGCTTTTGATTGGGATTATGTATATTTTTCTCTTTATTCCCAAATATGCACTTTAGCCATTCCCTTCCCAGTGATCTACTTGATATCTTAAAAGAATGGCACAATCTCAGAAGTATTTCTGCAAAAATATTAAATTTATTTAGACCATTTTTTAAATTTGTATGGGGATTCAGGCCCCTCCTTAGGTTGTAACAAATCCCCTGATGCCTACATGAGTCAAGTTTCTAATGCTGGAGATAATTTGTTTCCCACAGCTGATCATGTGCTGTGCTTCTACTAATAAACGTCCTCTTTGATGTGTTATTGTGGGACATGTATACTTTGTGTCAGCCAAATATTTGATACATCCTGTCTGCATCCACTCATGTAAGATAGCAATTACAGTTGTAGTTATTGATAATTATGCATATGTGAACTGAGTTTGTTTCTCATGATTGCTGGAAAGAATCCCATGCTTAGAAGATCCAACAATATGCCCAAGAACTATCTATGCTAATATCCAACAGGGAGGGCGGTAACATGATGCAGCAGCTCTAATGTGTGACTGTTGGATACCTCTTTCCATGTAAATTAAATCTAATTTAAAAGTTACATTCATTATGGGGATTCTTATCCTTCTAGCAGTTTTTCTATCCCTTTGCTGTTTTATTTATCAGGATATATCGCATAGATTCTATGCATTAATGTGATAAGTTCAGTCCATGTCAGTAGTAATCACCAACAAAACTGAAATTCCATGCATAATTTCTTTACTGAACTTAATTTAAATTTAAACAACACAGATTTCCATTGGACATGTGAGCTTAAGGAAAATGCAGGCCAAGTTTTGATGAATTGCTTGTGTTTTCTTTGCCAAGCATATTTAGTGTGTCAAATGGATTTTGTGCTATTTCTTCTAAGCTACTCATCAGTTACTTTATGTCAATTGGTAACATACAACTCATTATACCTAATAAAGTCAATATGTATTTACAAAACTTAAAGCAGCTGAAGTATGTTTTCTTCTTTCAAACCACCCCAGTGTCTTTGCAGTACAACTAATCTTTATAGGGAACGTGAGTTTAAGGATTTAAGAAATAGATGCCAGTTTTCTGAGGCTCCCCTTTGCACTTTTGATAAGATCAGCTCGATTTTTACTAGATAACTAGATAAGAAGAGAAGCTATCAAGATGAAATAGCATGTCAAGGAGAGTACATACTTCATGGCTAGGAAAAATGGAGAAAAATAATAGACGGTTACATTATTTGGATATGAATTTGATTTTATTTTATCCTGGCCTTAGGCAACATAAGAAATGAAATAAAATGAGACATAGAATGGATTCTATCAAAACCAACAAATTATTTGCAAACATCAAAAGATGCAGAACACAAAAAAATAACAAGTTATCTCTTGTTGATAAGTCATAATAACAGACGTTCCTTTAAAGTTGTTTAAGAGAAGAAAAGTATTTATAAAATTGGACCTGCCTGGATAGAAGACAAATAATTAGAAAAGAGTAGATTAAAGCTAAAAATTAAAAATGTAATATTTCCTAGCCCAAAGTTAAGATAATTGGACATTTTTACCTAAACAGATTAAGAGCCATAGGCATAATTTAGCATTCACTGAATGGGACAGCTATTTGTGCCTACAGTAGCTAGTGCCATTATTTAATCAAATTTGGATTCAATGATCCTTAATAAACTTATTCCAACAATATAAATGTGTCTCCAATCAAACAATTCATCATGGAACAAAAATGTTTTTAATATTCTAGTTTTATTACTTTCTGTTGTTAAATGTTTATGGCTATAGATAAAATTTGATCGATTGAATGTAAATGCATTAATGATTTGGCCTATGCCTCTAAATCCATATTAGATCAAATCAAAATATTTTGCTTCAAATGTATTATTATGTCATCATTTCCATATCATACCAATGAGCTGAGCTAAGTGGATGATGGAATGATGCTACTAATGGGATAAGTGGATTAAACGGCATGGCAGCCTGTGAAACAAGTGAAGCTCATGTCACCATCTTACTGCTGATCACCAGCACCTGTTACTTAGACTGCCACAACATTTTATCTAATAATAGGTCTGGTCATTTATATCAGATACCTTCAAGGATGGTCATTCAGTCAAGAACTGTCTTCTCCAAGCCTTCCTTTTCCACTGACAGGTCTTTTTCCAGTTCTTTACTTTCTGGTTCTCCTAAGCTGCAAGAGCAGCAGGCACCTGAGCTGTATCCCAAAGGAGCCAGACTCAGTAGTTCTGGGACCAGTTATGCAGGCAATGACTTTACAGGGACTGAATGGGAATTGCTCTCTCTTTTCTGTTGGCTTAGAAACCAGTGTATGATTAGAATGACTCACACCCTCTTCAGAAAATGAGATAGTCAATGAGATACATAGACCCGGGAGCATCAGCCATATCAGAGAAAACTAGCGAATCCTGGATATTATCTAAGGTATAGTGTTCTTCCTTTCTTTCCGACACAGCAGAACAAAACTCCATTAGGCAGGGCTGGGATTTTTGATGAATACAAACTTAATATTTTACTTCTTTTATATTTAAAAGTATATCCTCAAGGCAAATAATGTCATTAAAGGTACTGTCATAAAAATATGTTTTTGCCCAATTTCTCTTGATTTTATTCAATTGAGGTTACCTGGTCTTGAAAATAACATCTTTTGGGTATCTCAGTCTAATACTCCACAGTATTTCCAGGTGAATTTAGTTCAATTTTTTCAATTTTGAATTAGAGCTTTTAGGTAATTTTAATGCAATGGCAGTTACTACTGTTTTAACAGCCATGGACAATATAAATTATTTTTAAAATGCCCAGTTTTATTTGTCAGTTTAACAAGGGTTGCATTTTCAGGTTTTATTTCATCCAATTAATACAAATTATTTGGTGTGCTTTCTATAGGTTTCATGATAGGAGAGGAACATTAAATACTTAACATAAAAGTAAACATTTCATTTTTATTCTATCAGGTCCAATGTGGAAAATTGGTAGCCCCTGAGCCATATTTGGATTCCAGAGTGATTTCATTTAGTTTCTAAGTATTCTCTTGCATACTAATCAAATATTTTAATATATTTACAGTATTCTAAATATGAATTTATAGTTTCATTCAGATAGGGAAAAACATGTGCTGTAAAAACTAGATTGCTCATACTTTAATATTGCATTTTGCGTGCAATTTGTTTCTAAAATATTTTGTACACAATTTGTAAGTTATGTCTAAACATATATACTTCATAAGTATAGGAGATGAGTGTCGTATAGTTATTACATTGAAGAAGATGGAGAGCCCAGTTTGCTGTAACTTTAGGCCAATCATCTAGGATAAAAATAAAACTTTTAAGGAATAGTTCTAATCCCTAATACAATGCTTGGAAAACAGATCAATCCTACAACAATCCTTTTTTTTTTTTTTAGGAAAAAGTCTGAAAAAAATATTCCTATTCACATCTAACAGAACTTGGTTTCCACAAAGGCCAAAAGGGAAAGAAGACATCCAATGTCACGAAGGGCCAAAAATAGGTTGACTTACCAGTAAAGGGAACTGTGTAACTAAGCACTTGTTTCCTTCCTTCCACCTCTTCTTCCTTTAGAAAAAAATATTAAATATAAGAATAGGTTCATATAACTAATGAAGTTCTAATATTTATGGGAAGGATGGAAAGGATAACATATGAGGTCTTATTGTTGTTCTTTGGAACAACTGAACTATATCCATACCATACCCAAAAACTATGGAGACTCTTTTTCCCCATCGAATTATTGAGTGATCTTCCCCCACCCCCAAAAACTTCAGAATGATCATTTTCATTATACTTTCAGCTCAGGCATAATAATCTATGAATCTGCCAGATGTGCAATCATGAAACATAGTTCGAGCCTTTCCAAGACTGTAGCTAACTTACTAAAAACCTACTAAGCAGCCATCACAACATAATATAAAACACAACACACACAAAATATAATAGTATAAGCAGTAATAGCAGCACTTCTTATCCAATTATGTCATTCCACCTTCTGGCATTAGATCCTAATTTTAAAATATAAACAACAATGAAAGTCTGCTATGAAAGTCTACAATAAAAGTCTAGGCAAACAATGAAGCGTCTGCTTCTACAATAGTTGCAACATGAGGAGGCAACTAACTTAAAATATGCACAATAATTTATGGAGCTAACTATATAATAGAAACTGCTAGAAGAGCAATCCAAAGATAATAGGAATGAAAAACTTTAGGGCAGCATGCTAACTATATCTAGATACAGTGATATTTTACCTTTTATGTCATGCAGCTTTTCCTGTCTAGAAAAAAAAAGATATTCCTGGAAAGAACAGTTATATTGTTTTGTAGATAAATAAAATGATTAAATCTTATAGTTGGCTTAAAAATGTTTTAAAATTAAAATTAAAATGCTTTCTTGGTAAAACAGTTTTTGTTCCATAATTGCAGGCAATTTTAAATTAAAATAGTACATAAAGAAAATATTGGAGACTAAATAAAATCTACTTCAACATTTACAAATTTATTGACTGAAATATAGTTTCAGGCCAAAATTAGAACACATATTTAATCTGGTACTGTGTAGAATTCTGGATTCTATAAAAATCTACATTCGGTAAAATAATATATATCATATCAAAACTGAATCCAAGGAATAGAAAGGACGAAACTATAAATTAGATAATTGTTCAAGTTTCCTGAAGATCTTTCTTGGAAATCGATGCTTTTAAATTTGTTTTTAATGAATGGGCTGGATCTAGGAGAAACAGTCAAGTTCATTGTTGATCTCAAATGAATGCTGTGTGCAAGATTAAATAACAATAACAATCATAATAATTGCAAACAGGTCCAAAAATTACTCTTCGAACTAGGTCAATAGATTTCAAAGGCAAATGTAATGCAGTGTAAGTAATGTATATTGGAATAAAAATATCAAATAACAGTTTCATATGTTCGTTACTGAGATCTGAGGTGGCAGGGACATCTCTAAGAAAAGCTCAAGCCAGTGTGCAGTCACTGTGACAACGGTCTTAACACCCTACTCCTATCCCTAACACTCATCATTCTTGGTCACGTCATATCTGACCCAAAGAGTGTCAAAGCCTGTTATGTGTAATAATCTTTGAGCTGGCCTGATAATAAATTCTTTTCCCAGAGGATTCAGGATTTATTTTTAATAGTCAGTATAATTTTTTGTCTATATTAGATAGTATGCTGTTGGTAAGAGATAAGTTCATGACTTACAATGGAAGTCTTCATGGGGAGGACAAAAGAGTCAAATTAATGCTACCAGTAGCAGTGTCATGGTGTCACAATGCAAATGTCTTCTCTTTTTTTTATTCGTGTTGTAATGTCATACCTATGTCCAGAAGGATCAGAGTTTGCAGCATGAAATCATTATACTGTTTTCATTATTCTTTGAAAAGCATAAGAGCCTGTGGACACCAAAGCCCCACAGAATCATCCAGTTCTTGTTGCTGCCATTTGATGCAGCTTTCTTACCATAGGTCATGAACAGAAATTTGCAATATTTGCTTGCTAATCTGAAGAAATCAAATTTGAATGTTGTAAGCTCCCTTTCAAATATCTCTCAGATTTTACTTTTAAGCAGTCTTCAGCCTTTTACGCTGAAGTTATATTCAAATACATTATCAACTCAGAGAAAGTGCACATATAAATGCACATGTTACACCAAACACTGCTTTCCAACTAATGGTTTAAAAAGTATTTTCTCCCTGTTTATGAAGAGTTTATTCTGCCCCAATGAATCTGTTAGGTGTTTAAATATTACTAGGTGTTAGTCTTTTTATTTTTATTGTACATGTATAAATTAGCCAAATTTTAAGACATAACCTAATAATATAATTCATCATATCTATAGTCCTGAAACCTGCAAACTATCGCTAACAGTTGCAGTAACTAGATTAATAAATTGCTTTGGGAAGCTGTGTTCCCTGGAGTAGTAGTCTTCTTCTCCTTTAGGGTTACTAAGTCACGGCTGCCAGCATGTACAGTATATTCAAACATGAACTCGCCTCAAGGAGCAGGTGCCAAAAATGATAAACAGTACAGATCAACAAGGCATAATATGACTAATTAATGTTGCCTGGCTTCAGAAGATACAATGCTTCCTTTGTTAAATTAAAGGTGCCAGCAATGTTTTGAGGAATTTCTAACCAATTAATCTCTTTCTATTGTTCCATGGAAGATTATTGCCCAAGATATAAGTGGTATGTAAAGAGATTGATCTTAAAAGCTTGTGGAATGAATCCTATTCACAGAAGCTTTCTCATCATGTAAATTCCCTTGTGGCACCTAACCACAGTCCAAGATGAACAGTGAGATCAGCTTCATTAGGCAGGGATGCTTTGGTGTTAAAAGTTGGTCAAATCACATGGCCCAAGTGATTTGTAGCTGACCTAACCAGAATTTTCACCTGGCTGAAATATATTTCACAAAGTGAAATAGAAATGACTTCACAATTTCTATCTTAAACAAGCCTTCCAACTGGTGAATTTTCAGCCAGGTGAAAATTCTAGGATGGCACCAATTGGAAGACTTGTTTAAGATAGAACTTATGATATTGTTTCTATTTCTAAATTTGGGTTCATATATTGATTCAAAAAGTCATTCAGTGAAGTAAAATCTCTCTCCTCTAATAAAATGTTCTTCATCTGTTGCTTCTACAGAATTAATTAGGCCACAGCTTCTCATACATTGAGTACATTGACCTGCTAAAATGATAACATAATTTTATTAACTCACACACACCTCCACGAATTCATTGGGGCTAAGGGAATAAATCAACACTACTTACATTTACTAGTTACTTTTTAATTGATATATCCCTAGGATAATCAAACTTTGTAATAGCTCAGCTGCCTACTGCACCCTTGCAAAGAAAAATCAGAAGCAATGCCTACAATAAACACTGATGGCACTCCCTTTTTGTCCAGGAACCCTAATCAGGTTAAAAAGGTAGAGGACTTTTCCCCACTTGCTGGCTAATCCCTGATAAAACTCCTAATTTCAACTATTGATTAATGAGCTTAATCAATGTCATGTGGGGACTCGGCAGAGTTTCATTTGTCAGGTTGGAATACCAGTTTTCAGTTCAGGCTCATGTGATACCCCAAACAAGTTGGGATCTGCAGTTGTTTAATTTCCACGCTGCAGGAAGCATTGATTAATGCCAAGCTGGCATTTTCCCCCTTAAATTTCAAAGTGTCTAAGAGAAATGTGTGAGTGTATCAAATTCCAATGGCCTCCCATGTTTCAGTCATGAGGGATATCCTCCCATGGGCTTTTTAGTACCAGTTCTCAGGATACTCACAAAGGATACAAAGGCAGAAATTGTTGAAGATATTTCCTTTCCCTGGAAGAACTGTTCCCCAACTTATTTGCCCACAAATTTGGTGGAAAAATTTTTTACATCATATTTCTCATCTCTAGAAACAATAACATAAAGGTAAAGTCTTCCTTCATCCTGGTGACTACACTTGTTTGCTTTTTGCTTCCCAGTCTAGTTTACAGTTCTGAGATTTCCTGGTGGTTACCTATGCAAGCACTAATCATGTCCGATCATGCTTAGCTTTTTGAAAGCAGCTAAGAGTAGTAGCTGCTCCAATCTATCCACTACATTGTTTTATTTCTATGAAGAATGATAACAATCAGAGGTAATTTTTCTGGGTGGTACTCTTTCACTTAGTTCTATTACAAGACCTTGTGATCTGGCATTTTAGCTCCTATAAAAGCTCCAGGAGTGTAGCCAAAGTAATTTCTTTGACCTTATGGTGAACTTAAGAGGAAATGTTAACATTCTTTAAACTAACAACCATTAATAGTCTGGAATCCTGCACCCCTGACCTCACTCCCCCAACTCTTGTTCTCTGTTTGAAATGCAAATTGACTTCACACATTGCCATCCTGGGAAAAACTATTTGCACAATTCACGGAGGTCACTCATTAGCAGGGAACTGTGTGTGCCTTGCAAGATTAGCACTGTTTGGGTTTGTTTTGCAGACTCTGCAAATGGATGTAAACAAGCTGAATATCACATTGCTTCGGATTTTCCGCCAAGGAGTGGCTGCTGCTTTAGGACTCTTGCCGCAGCAAGTGCATATCAACCGACTGATTGTAAGTGGCTTAGTTTCATGCTTACTATTGCATAGTTTCACCTCCTGCAAATTAAACCAACCAGCCTGAAAAAATAAATGGTTTTATATACCTGCCAGCTTCAAAAGTAACAATACTGGACAAGAAGATTCTCTGGGATGTCTCATCCATGTGTAGTATCAGCCCAAATCCATTGCAGAATGACAGCCTTTTCCCTGAAGGTTATGATAGTCTATAATCTACCACATTGATTCAGTGCAGTTCAATGGATATACAACTTTTCAGTTTAAGGGAGAGATACTGACTGGCGCAAAGTTGCCCATTTAGCTTCTGTTCTGGTTCTCCCCACTTCTAGTGTAGCTTCATAACCAGTACACCATATTAATGATAGACAGCTAGATACTGTAGCTAGGCAGCTAGATAAATAGACAGACATATATATCCCTATCTCCATTTCTGTAACAATATATTATACATATACATATGCCAACTATCTTCATTTTATTTGTATGTGCTTGCCATTGCTTATGGCAACAAGTTTCATTCATGTTCTGAATGCTACAAATCACAGCAGGCCTTCTAGGATAAGCTTTATTGTGACTGCTATTGGCTACCTATAATCTGAATAGAAAAAGCAGCCACCCAGTATTATATGAAGCTAGATAATTGATCTACTGAATTTAATAATGTGATGGTTAGTCATTTCTATGGGCATGAATTCTTCCTTGCCTGACGAGGCCATGAATTGAGTCCAATACTAGAAGTGGACTTTTTTTCTTTCTTTCTAAGGGCTTATTCCTATAGTACAAATCTGCTGGGAAATAACAACTGAAGTAAAAATAACTGATAACAATGTCAAAAACAGATGAATTTTCTCTGCTGGCACATTACTTTTTAAAATTTTCTAGCAATCCCTTTCTTTCTCTTTCTCTTTATGATATCCCCTACTCTTCCTCACCTGTCTGCCAAAAAAAGAGCCAGATCACTCTTACTTGCCAGTTAAGGGGTATTGCAATTAGGCTGAGAAAATAGGTTGTCCACCCAAGTTCTATCCCTTCCCAAAGGCTTTCTGCAACAGTGATATTATCACTAATTAACCAACCTTGAAATATAGCATAAGTAGAAAGGAAAGCCATGTATTTGAAATGCAGTTTGGGATATTCAAAATATCAATTTGAATTTCTAGATAGCTAATAATTCTAATTCATCTCAAGAATTTGGACTTCATTAACTCATATGTTTATTCCTACAAAGTTTTTTTGAGCTATTCCTCTCTTATTTTATGTATTATTGCTAGGGCAAGCGGAACTGTATTGAACTCTTTATATCTCCAGTCAGTAGTAAAGGAGTTTCTGATACTATCCCATCCAAAGAAGTGCTACGATCCCTTAATATCAACGTCCTACGCCAAGGATTAACCCAGTTTGGAATTACAGAGATAACCCCAGAGGTAAGTATCATTAGTATAAAGTGCTAATATGTTATCCATAGGTACTCCCTTTAAGACCTGTTATTATGTTGCAATCTCATATGATAAACAGTAAATAAATACCTTTCTAGTATTTTCTAGATTATAAATTCCTAAATTCATTGTGTATCTAATGTATCTGAGAGAACCAAGGTGCTAACTAAAACAGTACATTAAAGGTTGTTACCCTTTAAATATGACTAATGCACAGCATATTGGAGCTTTGTTTTTATTCCATGGTTAGAAATCAACTGAGTGAGGGTCATCTGGTATCAGGGCAGTATCCTGAGGGCTGATTAATAGAGTTCCTTTCCTCAAAAAGTTCAAGAAAGCACATATGGGATTTTTCTTTATTTTGTATAGTAAGCTATGGTGAAGTTAAATTGAGGGAGAGTGACTGAAAGTAAAGCAGTCCACTACTGCTTTATAATGTTGTTCTAGTTTAGTTTGATAATAGTATGTGTTTGTGTGTGTGCAAAAAGAAGTGTAGTTTTAAAGTGACAACAAACATTTACAGTTCCAGTGGCAAGAGTCATGGAATTCAACAGGGTTTAATTTCATA
The DNA here is from genome assembly GCF_001527695.2 of Protobothrops mucrosquamatus. Classification (NCBI taxonomy): domain Eukaryota; kingdom Metazoa; phylum Chordata; class Lepidosauria; order Squamata; family Viperidae; genus Protobothrops; species Protobothrops mucrosquamatus. The sequence continues at coordinate 1,093,692 of NW_015386431.1, forward strand.
TATATAGGATTGCAGTTTGATTCAGGAAAGCATAAACTATGTTCATTCATATGAGAACCTAATATCAATTTATGTAGACTCTGATGGTACTTTTTTTTTTAAAAAAAGGAGCCTGGTTGGTCCTTTCAGCTAAACTAAATCTATCCTGTTTTAAGTTATATGAAGGTTAAGAGTTATTGATTTTAATAAATTGCAAATGCAATGAATTCTTTATTTCATGGATAAAACAGATAAACATAAAAATTCATCTATTTTTTACTTATTTATTTCTTTGTCCTATTATTTCATCTCTTTGCCTTATCTCAAGTCATTTTCAACTCCTAGTGACCACATAGTTCTTCCAATGTTGCCACAGTAACTAAATCCATTCAACAGTAATTCAGTCAATCCAATTGCAGTCCATCCTCTTATTTCTCCCTTCCACCTTTCCCAGCATTACAGCCTTATCCAGAGAGATGGATCTTTGCATAATGTATCCAAAGCAGACTAATTTTATCCCGGTCATTTGTGCCTCAAATTAGAACTTTGGATTTATTTGTTCAATAATCCATTTGTTCATTTTCTTAGTTGTCCATGATAGTTTTAGGAGTTTTTTCCCCACACCAAAGTTCAAAAGCTGTTGAGCTATTTTCCTTCTCCAAAGTCCCATTTTCACCTTCCATACAGTGTCACAGGGAATTAGATATGTTATAAAATGTAACACAACTATAGCATATCTATCTGGTAGGGTCATCTTATAATCACTGATGCAAAAAATAAATAATAGAAATGTATTGAATCATTGAAGCATTTTATATTATTGAAGGAAGATAAAGCTTTATATTATATTGACAATGATTCTCAAATGTATGCCCAGAACCATATAATTACTTTTTTTCTTTTATGTTTTTATAAGTCAAAGAAAAATGTTTTGCAAGGCAAGCATGAGTCGGATAAACTCTGGAGTAAAGAAGGATTTTATGCTGTCATAATCTTTCTCAGCATCTTTGTTGTTATTGTGACATGTCTAATGGTAAGTCTGTTAGTTTCCATTGTCACTGTTTTTGCCTTTCTGAAAAGCAAAACAAGCTTTATTGGTGCTGAAATTATTTGCTAAAAACAGTCCAGTCTTTTAATCACAAACAAAATTAATGCAAAATGAGGCATAAAGTGAATCTTAATCATTCATAGACCAAGTAATGTTTTCATTCAGATGACTTCAAAGGGGTGCTTCCCACATTTTTTAAAAGGGTGAGTTCATTTATTGGCCCTCAGCCAAACACATGCTTATAATTGGCATTGTAAATACATGGTGCCTTTTTAAAAAAAATAGTAATTGGAGGAGAGGCAAAGTAAAGCATGGACTGAATCCAGATTTTCCATTCTCCTATTGAACAACAAATTGATTTTTGGTGAACCACAACAGCTGGATTGGAAGAGGAGAAAAAAAAATCATATGCAGAATCCATTTTCACACTTAGCTCAGCATGTCCTGATAAGTTTATTTGGTCCTTAACTGGTTAATTTTTAAAAACACAAAGTGCTACGACATTTGTTTAGGCACTTGCTGCTAATTGCAATATGAAAAAAGACAAGACACCAACCTTGCTCTTTGGCACTTGCTTTCCTATGTCACATACAAGCATATAAGTCATGGCTTTTGCATTAGAATGTAATGATGCATTTTTTATCAATTGTCCCATCTCCCATGCTGTCCTTCTTGGGGTATCTATGCATACTTTCAGGGGGAAAAATAGTGTGAAAGACATTATAAATATGTATAGAATAATGACAATTATGACTAGTGCAATTTCCTGTTGTTTATATGCTGACTGATAAGATGGTTTCTAACAGTTATGCTCTGACTGGTAAATCCTAATATATCAAACCAAATAATTGTTTCCCTATTAGTTGTTTATTTACACAATTTTTATTAGATTCCACATGGTTTTGTTTTTGTCAGCCGTAGTATTCCAGGCTTGTCATCTTATGTTTCCATCTGTTTTTCTGGGCTTAGGTAGTGATGGATCTCCTTTTTAAATTTTCAAACACTACTGCAGTGTCCACCTGTGAATGACACTTTTTCTCATTTGAATTAGCAGCTTCTTTCTTTTCTATCTCTTTAATGGTTAATGTATTGCTTTCTGTTCATTCATGCTTAGCTGTGGCATGTTGACTTACCCTTATATAATAATTTTCTGTCCCATAGATGGGGTGTAGATTATTACCGCTGGTTGCTATTTTGTGCCTATTCAATTGTTATTATGTTCCTATTTATTGTTATTAACATAGTTTGATAATTCAGACAATTAGAAGTAAACAATTGCTCTGTTTATAAAGAGCAACCCAAAAAGTGAATTAGGTTGTACCTGTCACTTTCTCTCAGTTGGGAGCTTGAACCTGGATTCTTCCTCATCCATGCCTAATTTCTTAACTATTATATTTCTCTAGGTAATCAGGTTTTTTTCTTTTAGCCTTTTATTTAAAGAAGCACATTGTGCTTACTTTGCATTATTGAATTGATCTTATTTGTTTTGTTCTTTTTAAATTATTATTATAGGAAACGACCTCTACTTATTGATTTCCTTTTATAGCCAGAGCTCTGTTTTCTTTCAATTTCACTTCAACATTTATTACTTCCTTTGCCAACAGTATATTTTGAAAAAGGGATTGATACAATGTAGCCTAACATTAATCTATTTGCAATAGTTGCTTATTCAATTATTTCCCAGTACAATTTTGTTGTCCTCCTGACAAAAGCAACCCAATAAATCCTATTGTGAAATTTTATGCTAGAAACCCAAGTTGCAGATAATACATACCAAACTATCTAATGAAATATTTAAGGAATCCATTCGATAAATGTTTTTTTATTATTGCTGATGCTCTCCATGCCTATTGGTTATTTATCGTATTAGTATCTAATCTTCTATCCAGTTCACTAATAACCCAATATGTGCTTTTTTCAGAATTTAAGATAAAAACAGCTATTTTCTCTGTTATGAATAGGTTTTATACCGAGTGAAAGAGAAAATACAATTTTCTGTGAGACAGGATAAGAACAAAAAACAGGAAATACACCTTTCTTCTGTCCCTCTGCAAAGAACTCCATCTGAATATAAGACAGCAAACAGAATGGTCCAACCTGAACAGACCCATAAAGTACTAAATGTTGTAGTAGATCCCCATGGACAATGTACGACTGAGATCAAGCCTCCACTTTCTGCCAATCCATCACCTTTCAAAATGAAACCAGTGGGGCTACAAGAAAGGTAGGATGAAAGCCTGTTAGGGTTTATTATTCTCTCTCTGTAAGGCAGGGAAAGCAACTTGCCATACCTATGGGTCTGCAAATACCATCCATCTTCCTGATAAATCTCTGTGTCCCCTGTAACTTTTATTATTTTTAGGATTACTTTTAGTAAAGAATATGGATTTGGCATGTTGCTGAATCAAAGTGTTAACCTTAAGTATCATTTTTTTTCTAAGAATGCCTCCAATTTCTGTAGGTGGTTTTAGAAAATAAAAAAGGTACTGGCTATATCTTGGTTTTTTATTTTATTTCCAAGACTGCCTTTCAATACAGAGAAGGCCAAAGCAATTTAGAGATGGTAAGGATAGTCTCAGAAAGCTAGTCGCACCAACCACATGCTTCTGGTAAGGAGAAGTTTGCCCACAAAGGTGGTGTATATGCTTCCTAGGTGACAAAAGCCAAAGAAAGTTGCCTGTGTTATGGATACCGATTCGATGAGTATTTCTTAAAGAATGGCTGAGATTGTTTTATTGCCTTGAAATATTTATAGTACCTTAAGTGAGTAGGAGTATACAAGTAGTGTAAATAGTAAATACACTATATAAAGGTTTGTGTGTTGTGGGAATTGTTTCCATTGTTTCACTAAAAGGCCCTGGTCTGAATATGTAATGTCAAGGACAGAAAACATTCATATCTAAATCAGTGAATATTGTAAGGTCTATTGTCCAGTAATGCTTAGCTTGGAGAGTTCAAATACATCCCCTTAAGATTTATGCTGTAGCAATGCAAAGTAAGGCAGAGTTATTAAACCATATCAGAGAGAAACTGATGCTAAGATTATCATTGTTTCCCCTGAATTAGCTTGTACCAGAAATATTTTGCTTCCTATGACTCACATTGAATGTTATTTCTTGATGAGCAGTGACATCTAGAGGAGAGAAAATATTGTCATCAAATTTCCTATTTCACTTATGATCTATAAGAATGGAAGATGCAGTTAACTTTCCCTTAAGTTCTCAGACAGAAATGTATGGATGTTACATTATGTGTAACATATGTGTCATTCCCTCACATACAAGGTTTTACATGATTTCTTCGGAATGAGAAGGGGTCTTCATTCTTTTCACCATGTACTGTATGTCCTCTATGGTGTTTTCAGGTACATTAACCATCAGGAAACAAGAAGTAAGTCTCTCTGAGCTCTGGTGCAGATTTATAAAGAAGAGTTTAAAGTGATAGTATGCATCCTGGTGTCAATTTAGCATTCTATTTAGGACAAATCATTGTTTGTGTTCGCCTGGGAAGATACGTTTCTACAGTTTTTATTGGTATGCATTCATTTCTTCCTACAGTAGATCAAAATCAGCTTTTCCACCCTTGTGCTCTCTAGAGCTCTGGAGCGATAGTCTCCAGAATTCCCAATTAACATCTCAACATATTTGGAGAGCACTAGATGGTCTACAAATGTTCCCCGAATAGCTCAGTAGCCTATCTATTTATCTTTTAATATTGCAGCGCATGTAAAAGTATTAGCACAGTATTTTCACAAACCAACTTATGGACAAGACCAATTAGGAAGGTCACTTTCCACTATATTTTTGCAATAAGAGAAACAATAGTTAAGTGTCCTCCACTTTCCAAAGAACAAGAATGGACAAGAATGAAAGATGGAAAGTGGAAAGTATAGTTGTGTTTGTCACCTATCATATTTATTGGGAGCCTGTAGTGATCCAGATTCAAAAGGCAATAGTTAAGTGTCCTCCACTTTACAAAGAACAAGAATGGACAAGAATGAAAGATGGAAAGTGGAAAGTATAGTTGTGTTTGTCACCTATTATATTTATTGGGAGCCTGTAGTGATCCAGATTCAAAAGGCAAAAAGATGGATAGGAGTGTATACAACTGAATCCATTTCACCTGCCAATAACGCTTGAAATCAAATGGTCTTTTTGGGGTCTATACAAAAAGGCCCCTCATTGTCTTTACACGCAATCGTCCACGAGGCAAAAGATATCCACAGATTCCCATGATAGAAACATTTATTATGTGTTGAATTTAGTATGTTTTCTTCACCTCCGTCTGCTTGTAGTTACAAATTTTGTTCATGGTTTTCTTATACTCCAACAAAAGGCTGGCTTCAGACCTCTTAACACAGCCTCTTAACACATCAGAAAAAGGAAATAAACGCAGTAAAAAAAATAAATCAGAAAAGAGGAGGTACATTTCCATAAAGTAGTTTATTTTTCTAAATTTAAAATTAATCGCAGAAAGACCAGGTGATCTGTATACCTTTTGCTCATTCTGCTATTAAGATACTGTTGATGGGGATCTTCACGATCCCTGTTCTCCTTAATTTTTAGTTGGCTTTGGACAGGAAAACCTTTAAATAGAAAACCTCTGCAAGACTTTTTTCTTAGAGATGTTAAAGTAGAAAATGGTGCTAATGAAATAGAAAAAATAACCAGATCTGTCCCTACATAGAGAGAAAATTATCTGTTAAGGATGTATTCAATTGTCATTTTCCACTGAGAAAATATCAACCAAACATCTCCATTACTCTCATTTATAAGCTGCTTGCTATCTGGACTTCATAGCAATAAACCACTGGAACCCAGCAAATCAGTTTCTGGGTATAGGATTCCAGCAGTGTTGGATACCCCAGATGGAAGTTTTCTATAAATAAAACAATTGGATAAATTATTATGATGACTTCAGGAATAAACAAACACGCAAACAAACAACTAAGAATATACCATCCTCATCAAAGATAAATTATGGAGAGAAAAATAATTAATTTTTTAAAACATTAACAACCCTGATTTTGTTGTAACTGAAATGACAAAAGGATCATGCTGCTGCTGTGAGTGGAAGGATAACAAGCACGTAACTATATTTCATTCTGGAGTATTACAGTTAAAGGATGCTGTTTATCTTATTTCAACTCTCTCTAATTCCTTTGGCTTCATCCCTGTTAGGATTTTTCAGCCACAAACTGACCTGGAAACAAACAACTAAGATCCATATGTGGGCCCTGAATATTTAAATTTATCAAGAAAAGGTTCAAGTGACAGTACAAGAATTTGGACCAGAGCTTTCCACCTGAGCTATGTTTACAGCATGCTGGTGACAATCTTCCCATTCAATCTGACACTTGATTCTCACAAACCTTCCTGTAAAGGTGTCAAGTTTCAGAAGGTGAAGACCTGTTTAGTCGAAAATTACAGTATCTATAGAAAAGAGTTTGCTATGCCTGGAAAAGATGCTCCATGTTACTATTTAAAAGAAAAAAAAATCCAGGGAAATTTAACTGCAGCCAGCTTAACGGCCATTAGGCCTTAGGGGCAGAGAAGCTCATTCCAATTGCTCATCTAATTAAATTTAATCTTTTTATGTGTATAGCGTTACCCACTCAGAGGCCGCCAAAGCCCAGGCCCTCCCAGCCCCGTTCCCCTCCGTTGCACTCTGCAGCTACCCTCTCAAGTTGTTAATAAAGTGTCTTTTCCAGCGGGAGCTCACGCGAAGTGAGGAGGTGGCAGATTCTCGTCGTCAAGGGAGGGGGCTTTCAGGAACAAAGATGACCAGCCCCTAGCCCTGATAGTCAATGCGTGGCATTGTTTAACAGCCCCAGGCAGTCGTAGCAGCAATAGTCAATGATTTTACAGTGACCATTTGGAAACAAGGGGGTGGGGAAAACCCCAGCTCCAGGCAGCAATGGAAACACAAACGAAGGTAGTCAGCGCTCTGCAGTAACAGCTCGTCCCGCGAGGGCGACTCCCTACAATGTCTATAACTTGCACAAGTAACACTAATCAAAGTTTGGATGGCCGCTGGTCTCCAAAGCAATAGCGACCAGCTTCTCCTTCTCTTCTGTCATCGCTCGCAGTCTCAGGTCTCGTTGATGTCAAAACCCCTCTCCCTTTCCTTTATTGTTAAAAACTGAATTTAGCATCTCCAGAAACTTTCTCTCTCCTCACTCTCTCTCTTGCCTCCACTCAGGATATCCCCCCCTGCGAAAGAAGGAATAAAATTCCACCTTCTCACTCTCTCTCACTCTCTCCTTCCCTCTCCTTCTGAGAAAGGGATCAGTTAAAACCTCAAATCCCTTTCAGCTTCACTTGGTCTCTCCCTGACAACAGCAACAGCAACCACTCCCACCCCCTTTCTTTCCTCCTTTTTCTTTCCTTCCGCCCGATCCACGCCCGCCGTGCCCAAACCCGGCAGCAGCTGTCCAAGCTTCCCTCTCCTTGGGTAGGCTTCCGCAAAGCCTTTCAGCCAGCCCCACTACACACTCCCCCCCACCTAAGCAGTTTCTTTGGTCCCCCAAAGAATAGCAAACTTTCTGCTAAGCATCTATATTATCTGGGAGCGAATCAACCTTCATTACACAGTAAGCATCACTCTCTCTCTATGTTATGGCCCGGGGCATCGCATGTTAATCTCTTCACCAAGTGTATCACCCACCTTGGTCTCTGCATTTTAGGCTCGGCAATATCGCAGGCACTGTCCCCTCGTAACTCCCCACCCCTGGAAGTACCTGGACTGGCGGCTCCTCCTCTAATGCTGGTGATCGCGGGCCATGTGAAGTGACCCAGTCCATCTCTAACAGCTCCCCTAACTCTGTGATCTCTGGGGTCAATGACCCCTCCTGCCCCAATAATCCTCCAGGCTGATCCCCTACCTCAAATCTTTGAGGAGTCCTCTCACATTCGCAAGCTCTAGGCATGGGTTTCAAAATGTCAGGCCCAGGCTGTTCTAATTCCACCTCACTACCCATAATGGGGTGTGTGATCCCAATATCCCCTGATGACCACAACCAATCTATAAAACTCTCTTCTTCTTCAGAGTCTTCAGTTTCCCTTCCTACAGACAGACTGGGTTTCATCCTAGTTCCTAACCTTCTTCCCACTATACGGGGCTCAGTTGGGATGACTGGCTGGGTGATTCATACTGCCTCGTTCAAGGGCAATAAATGGTTCCAATGCCACACTTTCAAAGGCCCTAAACTTTCCTCTGGTCATATCCGATACACTGCTTCTCATTAACAACATACAACTGGGGCCCCACCAATCTGCCAGTTTGTGCTTCCCAGAGGGATCCAAGTTCCTTAATAGCACCCGATCACCAGACTGCAGGTCCTGAACTCTTACTTTCAAGTCATAGTTCCTCTTATTCTGCCGTTCCCGAACCCCTAAGGCCTCTGCAGCCTTTTCATAAGCCCTCTTCAAATTCTTTCTCAATCTATCTACATAGTTACGATGTGACCTAACTGAGGTCTCATCCATTGAGGTGCCAAAGACTATGTCTACCGGCAGGCAGGCTTCCCTACCAAACATCAACCAATACAGGGAATACCCAATGGCATCATTCCTCGTCCTATTATACGCATGCACGACGGTAGAAATATGTTGCGTCCAGTGTTGCTTTTGTTCTTCAGTGAGTGTCCCCAACATATCCAAAAGAGTACGAGTAACCCTCTCAGGCTGCGGAGCTCCTTCTAGATGATACGAGGTGGTACGAGACTTCCGAATGCCCAGTAAGCCCAGTAGCTGCTTAACAAGCCTGCTTTCAAAATCTCTCCCTTGGTCGGAATGTATGCGCTGAGGCAGCCCATAATGTACAAAAACCTTCTCCACCAATACTTTGGCTACTGTAACAGCATGCTGATCTTTTGTTGGGAAGGCCTGAGTGTAATGGGTAAAACAATCAGTCATGACTAATATGTTTCCTTGCCCACTTACATCCAGTTCCAGGCAAAGAAAATCAATGCAAACCAAATCCAAGGGCCCATAACTTTGCAGATGGCCCATCGGTGCAGTCCTTGAAAGTAGGGTTTTCCTCTGAACACAACACAGGCAAGATCTACAATAGTCCCCAACTTCCATCTTCATACAAGGCCAGTAGAATCGATCCATTACTAACTTAAAAGTCTTTTCTGGCCCCAAATGCCCATGCTCATCGTGTAGCGCAATCAACACTGCTTCTCTGTGTTTCTCCAGAAGCAAAAGTTGCCACCTTTCTTCAGGTCCATCCAAAGGGCCTCTCTGATAAACCACTCCATCGCGATCCCACTCCTTATACAGCACTTGGGTTTCTCTTGGCGAATCTGCAAGTAAAACCTCCCGCTGACCACTTCTCAAAGCTATTTCGACCAGGCCACAGAGGGGATCTTCCACCTGGTCCCTCCTCAGATCTTTCTTAGTCAGGGCAAACCTCCCCTCCCCTCTGACCTGAATGGGATTACAGTAACACCCACCGATTCAGTCCCAATTGCTCCCCTAGCTCAATGCTCGACCCCTCGATACAATGCTTGAATGCCATCAGGGGGCAATTGTATTCACTTTCTGACACCTGCCCCTGAATCCCGGGGCCTCCTTGACAAAGCATCTGCATCCATGTTCCTCATCCTCGGGCGATATCCCAAACTGAACCTAAATGCAGAAAGGGCGGCCAACCATTGATGCCCCGTGGCATCAAGTTTAGCGGTTGTGAGCAAGTATGTGAGTGGATTATTATCTGTCTTAACCTCAAACCCTGCCCCATACAAATAATCCTTCAACTTATCCACAACTGCCCACTTGAGTGCCAAAAATTCCAACATGAGTGGGATAATTCTTTTCCCTGGGGATTAAGCCCTGGCTGATGTATGCAACGGGCTTCAACTGTTGATCATGTTCCTGATATAACACACCCCCCACAAGGCCATCCCAACTAGTGTCCTCATGTAACTCATATGGTCGATTAGGGTTGGCATAAGCCAGGACTGGGGTGTTTGTAAGCCTTCACTTCAATTGGTCAAAAGCTTGCTCAAACCGTTCAGTCCATTCTGCCTGAGACTTCCTGGGTCCCTTGGTTTTATGGATCAGATTCGAACAACCCACCGCTTCCTCTACTTCTTCATTCTTTAGCAACTCATTGAGCGGGCGAGCTATCTTCGCAAACCCTTCCACAAACCTCTGATAATATGAACAAAAATCCCCCAAACAACCGCAATTTGGCTACGTTCTGGGGCCTGGGCCAAGAGACAACTGCCTCAAGTTTGGCGGGGTCCATTGTTTAACAGCCCCAGGCAGTCATAGCAGCAATAGTCAATGATTTTACAGCAACCGTTTGGAAACAAGGGGGTGAGGAAAGCTTTTCAGCCAGCCCCGCTACATGTGCTTGCCATTTATGAGATCACAGTATATAGTCTTTATATCAATCATATTAACTTTTTCTAGCACAAATGGAAGAAATTCAGTCTCGAAAAGTATATATTGCAAGGCTCTGTAAATATACTGTTCACTGGACTATCTTCATGTAAATTATTTGTAACAAGCTTCTACAAGGATTAAAATGATCATCATTCAGCTATGGCATTTTTAAAAAATATTTCTATGACAAAAATCAGGGCATTGACTCTTGATACAGTATCTACTGCCTTTAGAGTCTTTCCAGAATTCCTTTTTTTAATCAAGTGCAGCACGATGGTGTAGGTATTGCACTTGTGCTATATATACTATAATAATTATTAAACATTTCCTGTGTTTTAAATCCAGTATTCTGTTAAAAGTAACTGCTTGACATTAAGCATTGTGTTGCTCTTTGAAAACTAAATAATGAAACTGAGCCAGTGTTTGTGGACGATAGCATAGGCCTGAGACCCTAATACATGTACAGGAAAGGTTTTGGAATTTCCTGACTGAAATATACAGCTTTGCGTGGATTTAGAGGATAAATTTACTCTATTGTGTTGAGATGAATATGCTTTCTTGTGCTTAATATAACTCTTAGCTATTGCTTTCAGTGAAATGCCAATAACAACTGTTTTAAGGATAGGGTTACGATGATCCCTAAAAAGGTTTTTTTGAGGACAGTATTTCGAAGTGTTTGTAGTGATTGTGTTTGCAGCTCCTCTTTTCCCCAACTACCAGACATAATTATTTAACCTAAATTATACTTAGTTTTATCTGTACCCAGAATAGCCAGCATTTTAGTTTATTCATAGATAAGATGTTAAATTGCATTTTGCATAAATCCAAAATGATGGTTGCAAGGGTTCACACAAAACAGAAAGCCTGTAACTGAGGTTAGCATATTTGCACTGGGATGGATAGCATGTGCTCACGAACCAGACTGCTTAGGCTAACATATCTTGCAAAGACAAGCACTGCAAGTGTTTCATTAAACCCAGGCATGCAGAGACAATGCCATCATGTTGTCACTTTTAACTACCCATTTTACCCCAAGGCAATGAAATGTTTAATGCCCACAGCCTGCAGATGTAGGGTTTTTCAAACAAGGGATAAGGATCCTTTCTTATAGTTGCAACCTGTATTTCTGTTAGAAAGGATTACCAGTGATACAGTACCATTAAGAGTTTTCTATCTCTCCAATACATTATCACTTGTTGTTGTTATTATGCTCTATGGCAGTTTTTGCAAACATTTCTATCTTAACAAAAAGTAGCATTAAAAGCAGACGTGTAATTAAATTAATTTTAAAGGAGTCACCCAGCATAAAACGAGACACAATGTTCCTGCCAGCCGGGCTCATGGTCCCCATTAGTTTTCCTGCCCTCCCTGTCTCTTTTTTAAATATTATTTTAAAATTATTTCAACTATCAAAAATGAAAGTTGGCATGCTGCGAAGAAAAGGACCAATCTCTACCATCATCTTTATCTCCAAGAATGTTCCTGGTTTGCAGTTGTTGTGACTGGTTTTAGATTATATACAGGAAATGTACCAATCAATTTCATTTCCAAGATGACAGGAAATCTTTGCTCATTTGTTGATTGTGCATTTGTTGCTGCACCACCCACTACACTTTTTTCCCCTCTTGGCTAAACTTAAAACAAATTAATCAGTGGCCAGCATCTGGCAGACAATTTTGCTAACTTTAAGTAATGTCACAGTGATCTGTTAAAAGGTTTGTTATATTGTAAACAGACTAAAGAAAGGATAATTGTCTGAACATTACACTTTTCTAAGTTTTTTCAGCTTTTCATTCCTATACAATTAGTTTGAACTATGTAACTATAATGGCAGAGGCTTGTGTGGTGAAAATCGACAGTTCCTAAGCTAGAGACAGCCATTGATAATTTTTTTTCACCACAAAGCAAACCTGCCATTTATTACTTCAAAAGAAAAAAATGTGGATTCTAAAGACTTGAAAGTATATAAAAGTCTTTGAAATCTGACCTACAATGTGTACACAAACAGTGCAATGGGTGTGTTAAGTGCTGTCAGTTTGAGACAATACCAGGCTGAGCATAGGACCAATAAACAATTATGTTATTTTACTTTTTTATTCTGAGGTATAATGTCCGGTTATTTTTAGGTAATAAAAATCTAAATAAAATATCTCCCCACCCCCCACTTAAAATGCAGGGATAATTTTTTTATCTTCCTCGACACCATGTTTCTTTTACAGGTAGCCCTTGACTTATGACACAATTGAGCCCAACATTTCTGCTCTCAAGTGAGAAATATTGCCCCATTTTACGACTTTTCTTAGCAAGTTGTTAAGTGCAGTACCAGTGCAGTTGGTAAATTAGTAATCGAATTGTTAAGTAAATCTGGCTTCCCCATTGACTTTGCTTGTCAGAAGGTCGCAAAAGGAGATCTCACGACCCCGGGTTACTACAACCATCATAAATATGAACCAGTTGCCAAGCATCTGAATGTTGATCACATGATCATGGGGATACTGCAAAAGTCCTGTGAAAAATGGTCATAATTCACATTTTCAATGTCATTGTAACTTTGAACGGTCACTAAATGAACTGTTGTAAGTCAAGGACTACCTGTATTCTCCTTTTTCCTCCTCACCACCCTCCCAGTATTGCTAAAATACTGCTTTTCTTTTTCTTCTGTATCCTGTGTAAGCAGAAAAATCTTTATTCCATACAATCTTTATTTGTTTGCTCCTTCCTTCCTTCCTTCCTTCCTTCCTTCCTTCCTTCCTTCCTTCCTTCCTTCCTTCCTTCCTTCTTTCCTTCCTTCCTTCCTTCCTTCCTTCCTTTCCCTTCCCTTCCCTTCCCTTCCCTCCTCTCTCCTTTCCTTCCCTTCTCCTATTGAAGAAAGTTGGTTTGCTTATCTTTCCCACTCATTGTCCAGTAGAGAGACCTTTGTCCTTTCATCCCTTAAGCAGCCCCAGATCACAATTAATGACTTGGAGGGCCACATATAGCCCACAAGCCTTCTACTCTAGACCTCCCATCAAGAGCACCAAGCCGGCTTCCGGTGGTGACAGGCTGCATTGCATGGCGGCTTTTGTTAGCCACCCGCCTGGGAGCGCGTCAAAACCTGAAGAGACAGCGTTCGTTAGCTGTCTCTCGGCTCGGAACCTCGTCCCTCGGGCAAAGAGGGGGGGTGAGCAAGTCCAGATAGGGCTCGAGCTTCCTCTCACCCCGGTTTTGTTATAATCGGGGTTGAGAGATGCTAGCTCGCCCAGAGTCTGGACGGTCTCCGCGCCCTATGGCGCCTTCGCTCCTCTTTTGGAGCGAAGCCAGATGCAGCTCCCACCTCTGCTGTTGGAAGGTATTTGGACTTAAATTTTAAGCAGACGGAACTAAGCAGGAGGTTCGGATTTACAGTGGATTGTTTCTGACTTTGACTCTGAAATATATTAACATCTTCTTTATTTTGTGGT
>NW_015386431.1:1108599-1127320 GCF_001527695.2 Protobothrops mucrosquamatus
CAAGTTGCACTCGATGAGGTGGTTAAGAAGGCGAAGGGGATGTAGAGAGGTGGTAAGAAAAGGAGGAGAGGTTGTAGGTTTAGGGGGAGGAAGGAGAGGTAAAGTGGATGAGGGTGGAGGCAAGGCGGGGACTGCCGAGTGTATCCGAAAATGTTTTGAGTATCTTTATTGTTTGTTGGTGTATATATATGCATCATTTTTACTTGTTGTTTTAATTGAAAAATTAATTAAAAAATTTATATAAAAAAAAGAGCACCAAGCCAATCTCAGGCTCCAAATTAGCCAGTACCAAATTATAAAGTTTATATCAACCTTCACCAAACTTCTAATATGTGCAGATTACAACCCTAGAAGTTTCATCAAGTATGGCTCTTATGTTGTTAGTACACTATTATGCTATTGATTTCTTCAGTGCAATGGGGTTGTTTTAGTTTCCTTCAGAAAAGCATGTATCATGCTTTTTATACAGAATCCATACAATTTATAAAGAATACTGACCACACATGACAGATGGGCTGCATAATTCTTTTGCCATGTTCTCTGTCAGACTGCAGAGCAGCTGTTTTGCAGTTATGTTTTACAAATAAGAGTGATCAATATTTTTTTCAGTTCAGGCATAAGGGTCTCTAATAGAGAATATTTATTATATAGTGTGCTATATGTAAACAAATGTGCCTTTCGTTTGTTGCTTGCTGTGAACGTAATAATTGAGAACCAATTCTTTTCAACATAATTAAATGCATAGTGGCAGCTGCAGCTGCAGTTAGTGAAACATGCGTATAGAAATAGGAAGCACTGGGAGTTCTGAGGTATTGCTGGAATTATCAATATATTAGTGTTTTTCAAGACAAGAATCAATGGATGGAAACTAATCAAGGATAGAAGTAACCTAGAACTAAAGAGAAATTTCCTAATGGTGAGAACAATCAACCAATGGAATGGCTTTCCTTCAGAAGTTGTAGGTGTCCCATCACTGGAGGCTTTCAAGAAGAGACTGGATAGCCATTTGTCTAAAACTGTATAGAGCAGGTGGTTGGACTAGATGACTTCCAAGATCCCTTCCAACTCTGTATTATTATTATTATTATTATTATTATTATTATTATTATTATTATTATTATTATTATTATTATCATCATCATCATCATCATCATCATCATCATCATCATCATCATCATTATGATCATTATATTCATTATCATTATCATTATTATTCCCATTTACATTTCTGTGCCGGCTTCTTATATAATTGTACAAGCTACAGTATGTGATTGCTATCACTTTTCCTTCCTTGTCTCTTTCATCATGACTTTGTTTTAGTAATTATAAGATTGTTCAAAGCATTTAGAGCTCAAGATTTTTCCAGTCTATATTAAACCTAGAAAAAAAATTAGTTGACAATAAAAGGAAATAATCATTAGCTTCCATTGATGAAACATCAATCAATCATATTAGATGATTAACAGGCAACCTACTATACAAAGGGGTAGTTGGCCAGTAGCCACAACACTATTTAAGTATTTTTGATTCAGTGACTCAGTTAAGCATTTAGTAACAGATAATAACCTCAATAATTATTTTAATACATATTTGGATTAATCTTTTAATAATATTCAGAAATATAATATGAGGATCAGTCGGTTTCCTGATAAATTGGTAAAAGTTTATACAGTTGAAACATCTGGAAAGTGACAATGTGTCCTTTTGGAGTCTTTGCAAGACTATTGTAAAACTAATTCTGTTTTGCTGATCTGCGGATCAATTCATGTATTTTTTATTTTTGCTCCAAAATTAATGGGGGGGGGTTGCCTCCAAGAACATCAATTTGGAGAAAGACTACATGTCATTTTTTTCTACTGATGTTTCCAGCTCTTGAGAATCAAATCAGCTTCAATGTACATAGCCTGTTCTGATTTCTATTTCATGATCTTACCAGACCGTAACTGAACATTCTGCACCTAGGTTCCTTGTGAATGTTTCTATCCCTTCATCTGAAAACCTGGTTTGCATGATAATCTCCATTTGATGGTGGAGTTAATTGAGAGGTGTAGACAGGAGTTGTTTATCTTTCAATCAATAATCTGTTCCTAATTTTTGGGATAAATAGGAGAATTGACAGAATTTTAGAAAGGCTGATTAAATGAGGGAAAACTGAAATGTTTTTCTTTCAGCTCTTTTCCTGCACAGGATGTGGAATGATTCCTGTCCCAACCAGATACCAATTGCTTAAAATTTAGTATAGAAGTACTTTTGAAAATCATTTCCTTCATTCCTTTGTGGCATAATGTAATCTGACTAATGCTTGGAAGTGATTTTGAATCTGAATCTAAATACTGAAAATGCTGCTCAATTGATAGTTATTTTTGAAATTATCTCCTAGTGCCTTTAGGTTTCCAGCAATCCAGCAATTATTCTATTTTGTTTGCGGGAGATTGTATCCATCCAGGGAAGAAGTACTTTAGCTGATTTTATTTAACAAATAAAGCAAGGCTATTATACCTACTCAGCCAGATTGCTAAAGAATAAAATTATGCTTATCCAAATATCAGACTATAACATCAGATAAAAATTTGATAGGGCACATTTTTATTAAGGAAGAAAGGATTCTCCAAAATAAGGAACAGATTCTCCAAAATAAGGAACAATGATACTCAACCGTAATTCATTCATTTATGCACTTTTATTTTCACACTTTGGATAGCTCTCACTCAAACTGAAAATAAGGCAAAGTGGTTGAAATAACTGCCTCTTGGTTGCACAGGGAATCAGCTTCTGAATAGCTTATCTATAAGCTTTGATATTTTATAAGAAGTCTTCTTACTGATTACATACCTAAAAGGATGCTAAGTTCTCTTATTACTGATTGCCTGAATAGTCCAAGCACATTATTTGAATACAATGTTCTCCTGTTGCATGTATATTAATTTTCTCAACATTTTGGGATAATTCTTTGTGTATTTTCCTCCAACTAGATATGGTAACATTGGCAAAGGATCCCACATTGCCAAAAAGTTTGCATCTTTGGATCTGCTGCTTTAGTGTCTTTTCAGATAGGTTTGTACCCATAGTTGTTGGCACAAGTAATTTTTTAAACTGTGTATATAGAATATTTAATGTAGCTAAACTACAGTATGTGCATGTACATCCATATTTTGTTCAAAAGGTATCTGAGGAGCCTACACATGCACACTTAAAATGCAAACCATTTTTTTTCTTTGTGATGCAAAGGCAAGTAGTTCTGCTGATTAATTAATGTCTTCCTCCCATCTCTCTCCTGTTGACACTATACAACAAAGAACTCCACTCATTGAATCGCATTTCAGAAATGCATATAGAGGAATGCAGAAGCCTCTATACCTGCAGTTACAAAGAAAAAAAAGGCAGAAATAATGGATAAGGGGAGGGAGAATCTCAATCAGTTATGCATAATTCTTTGCCCTGTCCAGAAAATGAATGAGTGAATGAAATCAGGATGGGTACTGCAATGCTAAAAATGATATTCAGAGCCTGGTGTTAAAGATTGCAGAAACTACTGGTTAAAATAATCACCAAAAGTGAAGAGAGAATTCATTTTAAGGGAAAGGCAGAAAATGACCACTTCAGTGATTTATGGGCTTCGTCAGATTGGTCAACATAAAGTGAATAGGTGGAGCTTCCTGAAGAGATTTTTCAGTTAAATTCCATGACACTCTTCATCCTCTAAAAATTGACATCCTCTAAAAATGTCCAAATCTATAGCACGGATTAGGCTGTTTGGAAACCAACACCATAAAACCTATTGTCGAAATATGTAAAATTAAGTAGGTAAGAGTAACTTAATATTGATTCAAATTACTTCATAAACATGGAATATGACATATAGAAAGAATATATGGCTATTATGATTCATATTAAAACTTTTCTCAGTGAAAAGGGTATTGAAGGTTGATGGTCGTGGTCTTGCCTGTGAGTGGGTTGAACCTGGAAAACTATTTGAGCAATTATTAATCAAGTATTTTTATGATTATCACAGAAAGGAAATTTATTTATAGCTTAGAATACATTATAAGCCTAGAACAGGGGTAGGCAACCTCGGCTCTTTTATGACTGGTAGACTTAAACTTCCAGAATTCCTGAGCCAGCCATGCTGAGGGGAAAGGGAGAGGTTTCCAAGCTGAGCCATGCTAGCCCAGGAATTCTGGGAGTTGAAGTCCACGAGTCATAAAAGAGCCAAGGTTGCCTACCCCTGACCTAGAACTAGCTAGCTACCTCTTATCAGACAGAGAGTCCCAAAGCAAACATTCCCTGTGCGTTTGTGTCTGTGTCTGCATGCTTTGAAGAAAGGCAGAAAGGATGGCTTCAGAGAAAAGCAATCTCTTACATAAAAAGCTGGCAGAGATATAGACAAAGAAAGTAAATCCATAGTTCTGTATCATCACTCTACTGTCTTCTTGTGTTCAGGAGATACTAATGAATCAGTTCCATTGGATTAGATTGTGCAATCTTCTTTCCTTCACTCTTTTCCTATGTCTAAAATGCACAATGTGCATTAATAATTTAATTATATTACATGAATTTATTTTTCCACTAAAATCTCTCTTTAATTCTATCCCCACTTATTTTAGAATATGAATTCCTGAATTTATATAGAAGGTTGCCTTTCAGCCATGACATACTATGCAAATTAACCCATAATTAATGTCAGGTATTTGGGTTTATGGGACAGGAAGGGGAGCTTTGAATAAAAATAGGCATCAGGACTGAATAGATAGGATAACCATAATTTTGCAATCTAGTTAACAATCTAATGGTTATATTCTAATCTAAGTATAATTTCCAGATTTTTTTGTATAGGCACCTCCATATACATTGAAAACTTAGGCCTGCTGTTGTCCAAGAAACAGTGATAAATGTCAATTATCCATTAGAGTCAGTAAATAAATGAATGTATTTATTGGCTACACCTGAGCAACTACTTGCTGCAACTTGTAAGACCAGATTATCCTCCAAGATTTGCCCTTTCCTTGAAGGATGGAGGCCTTAAAGATCTGGCTTCTTCAAATCATATTGTCTAATATTGTCTACTGACAGGATATCACAGTGTGGGGATGTCTTGATTTTTTTTTCTAGGTCAGTGAGATTCAGTCTCAATCCACCTTGTAAAACATTATTGGGAGCTTTAATACATTAATGTAATCCTTACTTCTTACATGAAATAGCCTTTGGAAGCATTATTTGCTATAATTCTATTTTTATAATTAAACTGTGCAAATAGCAGATATTTTTTTGTTTCTTTCCATACTTCTTTCTTTCTTTATATTATTTTACTGTACTGTTATCTAATGAACATATCTTTGGATCAGCTGAGAGGAATCAATTTGCTTCTCAACACCAATTTTCTTTATTAATCTCTTGAACTGGAAAAGCCATAAATTCAAAGATATAATTAGTTCTTGCTACATTTTTTGTTTCAGAGGAAATAACCCTTTTGCCATGATTGACTGATAAAACAATGTCAAAGCCAAAGAAAATATCAATATTTCAATTGTGCTTTGTTATAAAACAATATGTATTTATGCTTTTTTATTAGGAAATCTAAAGACACTTTTAGAGAGGTAAGATTGTGTACAGTGTAACAAAGAATTGGCTGGATTTACTTCATGTTCTCTCCCTCCTTTCTCCCACATAGTTGCTCCATTGTAAACATTTTGAACTGTTTTTAAATAACTGCCAAGAAATTGATACAGGAATTGGTTTGGGGTGTAAATATAACATTCTGTTTTGACTCAACAGTAAAATACAATATATTTTGCATTAGCATTTAGTTATAAACTCTGGTGTCATATCTACAAAGTAGGAAAAGTAAAAAAAAAATACCTCACTTGGCATCATCACAACTGGTTTGTTATGTTTTAAACTAATTTCAGTAATGCCCATTTAACAAGAAACAATATCTTCCTTGTGGATAAGTGGATGTAGGGGAGCTTTTAGATCTGTGTCCATTGACTGAGATCAGCATATCCTTAAAGATCTAGAATCTCCTTTTTAAGAGAGAAATAAAAACTATTTCTTCTAGCAAGGCCTTTACTATCAGCGTTACCATTGAACTAGTGTTCATCTCAGGGAAGAAAAAATAATTGAGTCCACAAAGGAGGGTGCAGGCAGAATTGCTCCCTCGCTTCAAATATATTGGAGCATATAGAAGTTCAGTCTGATGGAATGATGGTTAGTCCAATAATACACCAAGTGCCTAATGTTCAGTCTTCTGTTTGAAGGTGTCCTTCTGAAGTTTACTTTAAAACTACAGAGTCATAAGAAGGAAAGAGATATGGTCTTGAGGTTGCTCATCAACAATTAACATATAGGTAGCAGACACATAGGTTATCTAACCAATCTCTTTTATTTTGCTATTTTAAATTTAGTCATTTCTTAATTGGCATATTGATTCTCCCTTATCACTTTAATAATACTTAAATATTTACAAATCACAGTGTTTCCAAGTTGTTCTCCAGCTTTTAGGTGTAAACCATAATGTTTGGCAGTCTCTTCCAATTTGCTACCTTCCACTTGTATTTTATTATTTCAGTGATTCGCATAATGTTATGCCAGGTGACTTCCTGGCATTTTAAATAAAGTTTATTACTTCATGCTTTCAACTCTCAAAAGCATTGCCATGTGATTAATGTGAAGGGGAAATTCATCCAGAAAAGGAACCATCAGATCCCCATCAGATCCTGAATGGGACATGATAAATACATTGCCTTATATCTGGTGGTGTTAATAAATATTTGTAGCAAGCATCCTTTTACTTTAAGTAAAATTGTACAATAAATACAATTTGTTACAATAAGTAACAAATATATAGAGTAATTTCAAATTGGGAAAACTGGCTAGGGAGACCTGTTCAATAAAGCAATGCCTTAAAGCAAATTTTTAGTGAGAAAAGATACTAGATTTTACCTTCCCATTTTTCAAATGGGGAAGTCCATAAAATAGAAATGTAACTCCTATATATTATCAAGTCTGATTCTGCAAGCAGTCAATGGATGTGAAAAATCTGTGATCCAACTATGGTGGCAATTTATAAGATAACCTGTTTAAGGTCACTGACAAGAATAAATGATTGCATTTTTTCTTCTGTATTGTCAGCTTATTCAATATTGCTTTAAATAAAGCCAAAGGTCAATCTGGCTCAAAAACTCAGAGAAAGATTTAGCTTCACCAGGGCACGGGAATGCTTTTGAACTGGAAATGTCTTTATGAATCCTGCCATCATGAAGACTGGTATTTATGCTACAAACAGAGCAAAACATCTTTAGTGATACATTCTGGGTTAATACAATTTCAGTCCATACTTAGTGCTGATAAGACAAAATATTTCAAACCAGTTTTTCTGCCTAATACATACCAAGATTCAAAAAATAAAGCAATCAAATTTCTGAAATAAGAAGAGGAAGATAACTCCCCTTACTATATTTTCATCCAATTAACAATAACTTTCCAAAACTAAGTGATCCTATTTTGACTTTTTCCAGCTAGTACAAGTCAAATTATATTTTGTTAATGGCTATTTAGTTGGGTCTTTCATCTACCTTCTACTAACAATTGGTTCTGCAAATTTGGAACAATATTTGGAAGAGGTCTTGAGAAACATATAGATACATTTTAAGTTTAATATTTTTAAAACACATTAATTTTTCATTCTTCCCCAAGCCACACGAGTGCACAAACATTTAACTTAGATATGTTGTTCAATTTTTTTGAGAAGTGTTTTTATATACTTTTTTCTATACCAATTTTCTTTTCCTTATTTGTGGTGCAAACACCAACATAAAGAAATTCCAAAGAGACCCTTTACATAGTAATATGTTTCTCTGTATTCAGTGGCATTTATTCTCCAATAAATATGCTTAATTTCTTATGCAAGTATTACCTATCAAGTTTCAATTTATCAGGTAGGTTCACATAAAGAGTTAATTACAAATATATATTATATTTGTTATCATACAGACGGGGATCCAACGTTTCGCTCACGTTAGATATGAGCAGCTTAGGATGTGCTGAACCTTTAATAGCTGTGCCAACCCCAAGGGAAAAAGTAGCAATGGAGTATCTACAGTCAGCTAGCAGAATGTTGACCAAAGAGCAATTAAAAGATGTAGTTGAAAGTTCTCATTTACTTCAGACAGAATTCATGGTAAGTCTGTAATACTGCTTTGTTGTTTTAAAATTAAAAAGTTGTAACTTTCTGTGGTCTCCAGAATGATATACCTCTGGCATTTGTACTGTACCACCTAATCCCTTGCTTGAGCAAGGGCAATGGCAGGGTTGTAAACTGGAGATGCCCAACCAATCTTCTAAAGCTGCACTGCTGTCAACTCTACAAATGAGCATGGCTGCAGCCATTTTCCCTACTCATTTTCGGTTGCCACATAGAACGGAGGGAGGGGGGTTGCCCAGGTGCTTCACTAGTCTAAATAATCTTTTGTCCCATGGGAAACAAGGTCATCGGCAGCTCCAGAAACTGCAGGCTGGGCATTGCGTAAAAAGCCCACCAAGAAGATGTATTGGGGAACGTAGTTGCTTGCATAGTTTTAGGGGTTTGTATTGGGGTATTGTTACGTGTGTCTCTAGATTTGGTTTCACTTTTGATGTGCCAATACTTTGTAACTAATAAACATGTTCTTTGAGGAATTTGCAAGCCTCGGAGTTCTGCTTTATTTGTTTCTGTCTGTCAAAACCATGACATTCTTTAGTACACATATAAAAAAGTAAAAGATTTAAGGATTTGGAACAAAGATGTCCTGGCATTATTTCATGATTTCACTAAAACACAATAGAGTAAATAGTTGCTGAATTCTATTCCTTGTTATAAAACAGGATTTTCTATGTAGACCTTCAATTCTCTAGAGCAGTGATGGCGAACCGTTTAGAGACCGAGTGCCCAAACTGCAACCCAAAACCCACTTATACATTGTCGGGTGCTGGGCGGGTGTGGCCCATTGGGTGAGTGTGGCCCATTGGGTGGGCATGGCTGTGGTGGTAACAGCAGACTGGGTGGGACTAAAAAGTTCAATCAATCAATTCCAACTTTGCAAGATCTTTCTTTTTCCCGCGAGAAGTTGAAATTGACTGATTGATTGAACCTTTTTTTTTTGTACATGGTGGTGGAGGCCTAAAGCAAAATTTTTTTATAAAACCCAGTTGAAGGCCTAGGACTGGGGCGACAGCGTGCATGCCCACAGAGAGGGCTCTGAGTGCCGCCTCTGGCACCCATGCCATAGGTTTGCCACCACTGCTCTAGAGATTTACATAGCATAGAATGTCTTAAGCACAAATAGTTTTGAATAAGGCTGAGCAAGCACTCATTGGCTTATCTGATTTGAGATCATACCAAAATAAAACAAATGTAGTGATCAAACATAAGTCAAACTATGAATCAGGCTTTCCACTGGAAATTGACCAGGATGATATTTTTATTCTGAGATTTTTGGAGAGGTAGTTTTGAAGCTGAACAGTGACCAATAAAAGTGACCACTATATGTACAGTACGTATGTGGTTTTATATGTATTATTTATTCTGTTTAACTTTGCAGGCTCCCTAGAGTCTTTTGATGACTATAAATCTAAATTAATAAATTAATAAATCCCATGCTCTTATTGCTTTTTAACTTAAAATCCCTAAACAGATTATTTCTAAAAAAAACCCCACAAAAACAATGCTGCGGCTTTGTGATAAACCTTTCTATGAGCTGCAATAAATCACTTATTAACATTGATACTAAGAATTGCTCATAATGAAAATTGTGTTTTATTTCTTTCTCTTTAGGAAATCCCCATGAATTTTGTCAATCCTAAAGAAATAGACATCCCTAGTCATGGAACCAAAAATCGTTATAAAACCATTCTTCCAAGTAAGTTAGTTTAAAATGATACTTTTATCAGTTAATTCTCCTTTTTCCTATTATCAGCTTTTTAATTCTTAATTTATAGGTGCCCTTGAATTAAAGCAAGAGATGATTGCAAAGTAGTTTGCAATAATGTTTTTTTTAATATGCATTGTTGTTACTGTTGCTATCACAACTCCAATTGATGAACTGCATTTGACTTCTTAAGCCCAACTTGTATAGATGTGCTGACTTGCATGGAAAACAAAATAAGCATTTATCCTACCATAAACTTTATGAATGTACATTACTGTTGGAAACGTCTGTTAATGTAGTTGGTTCATATCAATAAAGCTTAAGTATTTTCAATTTTTCTACTCTCCTCTGTCAAAGTATGTTTCTGCAACAATTTGATTTTACTAAAACATATACTAAAGAGCCATAAGATTAATTTTGATTAAGTAGCAATGGGGAAAAGGGAAAAATAGAATAGACCAAAAAGCAAAATACAGTTCACTCCAGTAAAGAGCCATAGTTGTACTAAGCAGTCATGATTAGAAATGTTTTCCACATCAAAGTGTGTATCCTTGGTTTGCAGTCATGCCCACTGCTAGGAAAGTTAGTATAGTAATTAATCTAGCAGGAGATGGGCCCAGCTTTCCCTTCTCTTTAGCTGATGTATTTTAAGCAACAGCAGTAAAGTTGAAACTCAGGTTTCTACAGCCCAGAGAGATTTAAAAAATAATAATTTATGTGTCAGAAAAATAAGATTAATTGAATATTTTTAATACGATGAAGTGTATTACTATTCAGAATGAATTACCACTGAGTATGTTCATATAAGTACATGGATACTCTTTAAATTGGATGGGATTTGTTCGCTCTTAGCTTTGATAGTCAGTTCTGGTGCAGGTAGAAATTCAACAGCAGTGCCTCCAAAAGCAAGTAGTGGCCTTTCTGAAGGAATGGAGGGTGGCAATATTTATCCCTCCCACTGTCACAATAAGAGAAGTACACACAAATCTCTGACAACTTTATCTGACATAATAGGAGACCAGGAATTACATTTCTGTGATAAAACTAGGTTTTAATATCTGGATACCTATTTCAGATTTTTTCAGAAGGATATAACGTACTTTCTCACTTCTTACTTCCAAATCTTCAAAAATATTGAAAAAATTGGGGTATCTATCCTTGCGCATAGATGACATGCATATGGGAAATAGGTTCTCCTCCCCTTTTTCTTTGCACAAAACTCAAAAGCAGACAGAAGATAGTATGAATCCTTCATGTATCTGTTTCACAGCTTTTCTGGAATGTTTGGAAGAATTTGTAACACTCCCTCATATCTATAGCTGTCAATACCATTGCATAAATCATCAAGCTTCTTAAAAGAATCCTTATGCTTTTATGACATTTCTCTTTACTATTTTAGGTTTTCATTTCCATTTCCACCTGTGTTGTCTTTACAGATCCTGTAAGCAGGGTATATTTGAAACCAAGGAACCCAGGGGATGCTTTGAGCACCTACATAAATGCTAACTACATCAGAGTAAGTACACTGATGTGCAGTGTGCTGACTTGCCGACATATATTTCATCTTCATGCTTCTTATTCAGTTCTTCTCTTATCAGAACACCTAACTTAGTACTCTGCCACCAACTTCCACTGTCTTTTACTATTGACAGTAGACAGTAGACTGTGTATGTACTGTATAAAAATGATCAGTCATTCCAAAAATATTGTTCCAAAGTGTATTGGCCTTTTAACTGAAGCATTGTACAAGGTATGTTAATTCTCTTCTTGTTTCTTCTCTGCCCATTATAATCATAAATTTTAATATGACTATTCCATCTCTGTCTAAATTAGGGTTATGCTGGCAAGGAGAATGCTTTCATTGCAACTCAGGGTCCTATGATTAATACCGTGAATGATTTCTGGCTGATGGTATGGCAAGAAGACAGTCCTGTTATTGTTATGATCACAAAGCTGAAGGAGAAAAATGAGGTAAGACTTCTTAGCTTAATCAGTCATGTCTAGTCTAGTTCCCCCCCCAAAAAAAAAACAACCCACCCAATACAACCAACACTACTATCAAATATTCAAGTCCCTAAAAAAAATTTTCATAGCACTCTATTAAAACACCTTAACTAATTTAGTGTGGATAACATTATCAATAACATTATACAATATGAGCAAAAACATTCTTTTAAAAAAAATACAAATTACTTTTCAGATTTGAAATGGCAACACAAGAAATAATTTTTTTCTGAGTCAATTTCAGAATAGAGCTGAAAGGGACTTTGGATGTCTTCTATGGAATCCCTTGCTCAAACTAACACTAATAGGGCTATGAGTGCATGTAACATAGATGTGTGTGCGGATAAGAATATCAACCTTGCTGTCAAGCAAAATCAAGCTTTTAATAGTGGGTGCCATACCAAATGCACTAATCAAACAGATGGTAAGGAAATAGGGGAACTCAGGCCCCTCACAGATTATGTAGAAAGTAAACACAGGGTCAGTCATAAAGGACTTAAATGTTTATACACCAATGCACAGAGTATGAGCAATAAACAGGGTGAATTAGAAATTGAGATAAATGAGGGCAGATATGACATTGTTGCCATTATGGAAACTGGGTAGGATGAAACTCACAAATGGAACACACAGCTAGAGGGATTTAAATTATTTAAAAGAAACAGATAAAATAAAAGAGGTAGAGTTGCTCTCTATATAAGAAATAACTACATCTCTACAGAAATAGAGCACAACAATAATGAAAACTGTCTTGAATGCATTTGGGTCAATATAAAAGGGAGGAAAAATGACATTGCCATAGGTGTATACTATAGGCCACCCAACCAAACAGAGGAAATAGATTAACTTTTTGCTAGTCAGGTAGGTATATAGGAAACACATCACAATAGTAATGGGGGGACTTTAATTACCCTGACATCAACTGAAAGACAAAAACTGCACCAAGTGGAAGATCAAACAGATTCCTGACAAACCTAGCAGACAACTTTATCTCCCAAAATGTAGAGAAGGGAACTAGGGGATCAGCCATATTGGACTTAATTCTCACTAACAGAGATGAAATGATAGAAGGTGTTGAAGCCACAGGAACCTTAGGGGGGAGTGATCATGCAATATTGGAATTCAACATTATGCAAGCACAAGCAATAGAACATAGTCAAACTAGAGTCTTGGACTTTAAGAGAGCTAATTTCAATAAACTTAGAGCTTGGAAAGGATTCAATGGATGAGAATCTTCAAGGGGAAACAACTCAAGAAGCTTGGGAAATTTTTAAAAGTGAGATTATAAAAGCTCAGTCTAGCACAATACCAATGAAGAAGAAAAATAACAGGTCTCAAAAGAAACCAGCATGGCTGCATAAAGCACTCTCTGATAAATTGAAAGATAAAAAGGACAAGTATAAAAAGTGGAAAGAGGGGCACATAACTAAGGCAGAGTATCAGCAAATAGCCCAAGCCTGCAAAGATGAAGTGAGGAAAGCTAAGGCTCAAAATGAACTAAGGTTTGTGACAAAAGTCAAAAATAACAATAACAAAAAAGCTTCTTTCAACATGTAAAAAACAAGAAAAAAGTGAAGGAAATGATTGGTTCATTAGTGGGTGAAAGTGGCAAGAAGGTGACAATAGGGAGAAAGCAGATTTAACTTGTTTTTTTGCATCTGTCTTTACAACAAGGGAAAAAACAGACCAACCTATCATGTGCCATAAAAAGCAGAATAGAAACACAAGTTAAGATAGGCAAGAAAATGGTAAGTGAGCACCTGTCCAGCCTAGACGAGTTCAAATCACCAGGACCAGATGGATTACACCCCAAGGTTCTGAAGGAATTGGCAGATGTGATCTCAGAACCATTGAACTATATCTTTCAAAGATCCTGGAGCACTGGGGAACTACCAGAGAACTGAAAAGAGCTGTTGTAGTTCCCATTCTCAAAAAAGGGAAAAAATGATCCAGGAAATTACAGACCTATTAGTCTGACCTCAATATCTGACCTCAATATCTGACCTCAATATCTGGAAAACATAATCAAGCAATGAATCAGCGAACACCTAGAGGCAAACAAAGTCATTACCAAAAGCCAACATGGGTTTGTCAAAAGCAGATCATACCAGACAACTCTTATTGCATTCTTTGACCAGGTGACAAAATTAGTGGACCAGAGGAATGCTGTGGATATAGTTTACTTAGACTTCAGTAAGGCATTTGATAAAGTATACTACGACCTACTACTTGATAAGATAGAAAAATGTGGGTTAGACAGCATCACCGCCAGATGGATTCGTAGCTGGCTGACCGGCTGTACTCAGCATGTGGTCCTCAATGGAACTGCATCTACATGGAGGCAAGTGTGTAGTGGGGTGTCCCAGGGCTCTGTTCTGGGCCCAGTGCTCTTCAACATCTTCATCAATTATTTGGATGAGGGGATAGATGGGGGACTCATCAGATTTGCAGATGACACCAAGCTGGCAGGAATAGCTAACACTCCAGAAGATAGGCTTAAGATACAGAAGAATCTTGACAGACTTGAACATTGGGCACTATCTAACAAAATGAAATTCAATGGTGAAAAAAGTAAGGTTCTACATTTAGGCAAGAAAAACAAAATGCACAGGTGCAGTATAGGTGCTACCTTGTGAGAGGGATCTTGGAATCCTAGTGGACAATCACTTAAATATGAGCCAGCAGTATGCTGCAGCTGCCAAAAAAGCCAACAGAGTGATAGGCTGCATTAACAGAGGGATAGAATCAAGATCACATGAAGTGTTAATACCACTTTATAACGCCTTGGTAAGGCCACACTTGGAATACTGCATCCAGTTTTGGTCACCACGATGTAAAAAAGATGTTAAGACTCTAGAAAGAGAACAGAGAAGAGCAACAAAGATGATTAGGGGACTGGAGACTAAAACATATAAGCAATGGTTTCTGGAGTTGGGTATGTCTAGTTTAATGAAGAGAAGGACTAGGGATGACATGATAGCAGTGTTCCAATATCTCAGGGGCTGCCACAAAAAAGAGGGAGTCAAGCTATTCTCCAAAGCAGGGCTTTTCAACCTTTTCATCCATTGTACCACTTTTAGGATATGGCAATATCCGAGTACCACCAGTCGCCTAGCAAGGTGTCAAAAACTTGATGAACAAAAAAAGGAAAAAAGTGATAAAGTACAGGTAGTCCTCGACTTACAACAGTTCGCTTAGTGACTGTTCGAAGTTACAATGGCACTGAAAAAGTGCCCCCCAAGGCACAGCCGAGCAAGACACCTGCCTGCCCACCCGGTGGCACTCTTCCTCCTGTCCGAGGTTTTCATTGTTGTGAGCATTTCTGTTGAGGATTGGCAGCAGGGGTGGGGTAGGGGGTGTTTGGTTTTTATTCCCCCCCGTCTTCTGGGTGGTTGCAGCAGGTTTTGGTCACTTCACATGACCCTGGGACTCTGTGACCGTCAGTTGCCAAGCATCTGAATGTAAATCACAAGATCCTGGAGATGCTGCAACATTCCAGCTGATCGGCGCTTCTTCTGGGCTCAGCAGAAGCGCCAGGATCAGCGCCGAGCTCCAGCTGGAGCCTGGCGTTGATCCTGGCACTTCCAATGAGCCCTGACAGCCCCGAAGAAGCGCTGATCCTGGCGCTTCCGCTGAGCCCTGACAGCCCTGCAGCTCCAGCCATCTCTCACTCAGGCTTGTGCGGTGCTGCCACCAGTTCAGCTCATTCCCCTTCCCCGCTACCACATTTCTAGGATAGTCGCATACCACCTGCCAGGTGCCAATGTTCCACAGGTGGTACCCGTACCACTGGTTGAAAAGCCCTGCTCCAAGGCACCTGAAGGCAGGACAAGAAGCAATGGATGGAAATTAATCAAGAAGAGAAGCAACCTAGAACTAAGGAGAAATTTCCTTTTTTTTTTGGTTTCAAGTTTTTTATTGGTTTTACAATATTACATTTACATATTAGAAAAGTAGCGTGGCGGCTGAGCACAGTAATTCCGTTACATTTGAATATCATCAGTACAAATCTCAAATTATTACAACAAACTAATTCCCTCTCTTTCCCCCAAGATATCTACTGTCATGTTCAAACCAATACAGTTCTTATTCTATTAATCAAACAAAAAATACCTTTCTAATATTCATCAATAATCTTCAGTCTATACATATCTTAATTGACATTCCACCTTTTAGACAATAACCTAGTAAGTTTTTTTTAACTTTAGTTTGCCATTGATATTTAAGTTTAACGTTTAATCTTTATCATTTTAAATGATCCCAATTTCTAAGTCTCCTATCTCACATTTGGAGCTATATTTTTTTTTCTTTTCTTCCTTCTACTTCCTCCTTTCTTCCTTTCCAGAAAGAGGGAAAAAAATAAAAGTAAACCACCAACATTTATACCACAAACCCATATACAAATTTAATTATTAGTACTTATACTTTTAAGCTTTACTTAACCTTTGTCTCAACTCATAACAATATCTTAAATTCAAATCTTAATTATTTGTAAACATTCAGATTACATTTAATATTTAATTTTTCCAAATTTTTAAACACGATTCCTTTATCCTGATTGCTCATACATTCTAATATTTAAAATACACACCTTATATATAAATTCTACCATCTATCTTATCCATCTAATGACAATATAATATTCTTATTTCAACATATTTCTAGATTTTATATGACCAAATTTTTTTTATCTCAAATCGTTACAGTGTCTTGTGTTCAGAATACATATTCTATCTATTTAGATATATTCTATTTTAGATCTCATATATAGATCAGAACCCCAATCTTTTTCAATCTTATTCTAGCTTTTTTCCTCTGCCAGGTCATTTTTCGTATTTTTGCCTTTAAATCATCAAAAAAGTCTCCTTGTATTGTTGTTGTAACTATTGTTTGATAGCAACCCAGAACTAAGGAGAAATTTCCTGATAGTTAGAACAATTAATCAGTGGAACAACTTGACTCCAGAAGTTGTGAATGCTCCAACACTGGAAGTTTTTAAGAAGAGACTGGACAACCATTTGTCTGAAATGGTATAGGGTTTCCTGCCTGAGCAGGGGGTTGGACTAGATGACCTCCAAGGTCCTTTTCAACTTTATTATTATTATTATTATTATTATTATTATTATTATTATTATTGTTGTTGTTGTTGTTGTTGTTGTTGTTGTTGTTGTTGTTGTTGTTGTTGTTTCAGACAAGTGACTGTCCAGGCTCTTCTTAAAAATCTCCAATGATGAAGTATCCACAACTTTTGAAGGAAAAGCCATTCCTCTGGTTAATTGTTTTCACTGTTAAGAAATTTGCCATTATTTATGAAACTTATCTAGAAATGTCTCCTTATCTAAGAAACTTATCTAAGTTCCTCCTGTCTGCTATGAAAATCCCATTCATCAATAATTACTCAATGTATAATAACCAGTTCAGCCATTTATGACCATAAAATGGTGCATTATATTAAATTGAGCCATCCATCTATAGATACAATATTCCTAGCTGAGACTGTGACCTCCCGGCATTACACAAAGTTCTTCAGCTCTTTCTGGATTTGTCAGGGATAGAATCTGATTAAATCTGTATTTAAATATGGAAGCTCTAATATTTTAATGATTCTTTATTGCCTTAGAGTGACGTTTGCTGCATTCTTTAACTGAAATGATCTATTTATCAGAAATTAGTTGAGCTCTACTTTGAAATAATAGTTTAATTTGTTTATTGAAACAAATATTGGGTTCTAACAAGGAAAAGAATGTAGAAAGGTATCTATACAAAGAGTATCCTAACACATGTGTATATCAAAACATATAAAAGAATAATTTCTAAAGAAATATGCAATATTATAAGTAGTGCATTATCAGGACTGATCAAAATACTTCTAAAAACCTATCCCATTATAATATGGTACACAGAATAAATATTTTCCCCAAAGGAAAAGCATTTAAAAAAAACCTTCTAACACTGCTTGAAAAGAATGATTTGAAAGAAATACAAAGTTATTTTCAACATATCAGGAAGCCCTGTGTTTACCTGAATTGCTCCCACTCGATACAATACTGTTTCTCTGTATTGTTCTAGACTGACGGGGGCAATTTCCTCATAATAAAAAAGATTGAGACTTCTTAAGGAATTTCCAGGCTACATAGACATTTATGTTTATATGAGCTTCTTATATTTGATCAAATCATTATAAGAATAGTTT
This sequence comes from Protobothrops mucrosquamatus, assembly GCF_001527695.2. Taxonomy (NCBI): domain Eukaryota; kingdom Metazoa; phylum Chordata; class Lepidosauria; order Squamata; family Viperidae; genus Protobothrops; species Protobothrops mucrosquamatus. Next base: position 1,126,699 of record NW_015386431.1, read on the forward strand.
ATATGGCAGAAACTGTTTCTTCTCTTACATGATTTCTTTTGAGAAAGAGGGCAGTAAATACTTACAAGAAGTACAGCATCCAAACACTATGAAAGCATAGGTTAAAACTATATATTCAATAGTCACTCTATTTTAAATAAACACATTTTATCTCAATAAGTCATATTTTTGACTTTGCGATGAGTTTATCAAACCAGAAGCAGATTTTATATAGCAGTAATATTGTGGAGAAACCTTTCACACATTTTCCCTTAATCATCCTGCAAGGAAAATAGGAATATTTTTAATGACATTAGATTAGAATACGTCCTCCCTCCAAAGCATTTGGGGATGGGTATTTCTTCTGCAACCTGGTATAGCAAAGGAAGAAAATTAGCAGTCTCTGGAAAATAACCAGGTTTTCTTACTCTGTCCATCACAGACCCAGGGAATTACAAACGCTTCTCTACGGGAGGGTGCCTTCCCCGCGGTCCTAAAGGAGGCGGTGGTGAGGCCCCTCCTTAAGAAGCCCTCCCTGGATCCAGATGTATTGGCTAATTATCGCCCAGTCTCCAACCTGCGCTTTGTGGCGAAGGTTGTTGAGAGTGTGGTTGCACAGCAGTTTCCTCGGCACCTGGAGGAA
>NW_015386431.1:1127674-1149522 GCF_001527695.2 Protobothrops mucrosquamatus
GACTCGTCGCTCCCATGTAACACCGCTGCTACGCGAGCTGCATTGGCTGCCGGTGGCCTTCCGGGTGCGCTTCAAGGTGCTGACCATCATCTTTAAAGCGCTCCATGGCATCGGACCCGGATACCTTCGAGACCGCCTCCTGCCGCAGATTACCCCCCATCGACCTGTACGCTCCCACAGAGTGGGTCTCCTCAGGGTGTCGTCAGCCAGACAGTGCCGGCTGGCGACCCCAAGGGGGAGGGCCTTCTCTGTGGGAGCTCCCACCCTCTGGAATGAACTGCCCCCAGAGATCAGGGTGATCCCTGATCTCCCTTCCTTCCGCTGCGCCCTTAAGACATGGTTATTCCAGCTTGCGGGACTGGCCTAGGGGAAACTTTTAGAGGGGGTTTTAATTATATTTTAATTAGATTAAATTTAAATATTTCCTTTTTAACTAATTTTTAAATTTGTAATGTTATTTGTGTATTTTTATCCGATTGTTAGCTGCCCTGAGTCCGCAAGGAGAAGGGCGGGATATAAATTTAATAAAATAAATAAATAAATAAATAAAATAGTTAACTTAAGGGATTTTATATTTAGATAAAACACAGTTGGAAACTGTATAATTCAGCAATGAAATTCAAAAAGGGACATTTTCTGCACAGTCCATTGGCATATTTAGCCATGTTTTAATGAGAGTTTTGGCAATTTCAATGTGTCCAAGAGATTGCTAGTTTAATTTTGTGTTTGATTTATTCCAGGCAATTCATGTGTACCAAGATGCATTATAACTCTATGTTCAAACTAGTGAGGCTTTAATGAAAAGTTTAGACAGTATTTTAAGAAATAGCTAACATGTACATTAAAAGTCACATTGCAAATCAAATGTTTTTGTAATTAGCATTTCAGCCTGCCGGTTGTAGCAACACAAGATCAGAATAAAATGAAATTTAATGAAAAGAAAAACATTACAAATCATCATGCTTTACATTATATAGTTTTATCTCTTGTGCCTAATCTAGTTCCAGTGTTGACTGTTTTAGTGAAGATGGCTTACATTTTTCTTTTATATAAAACAGCAATATAAAAATAAATTTAATGATAATTTCTGGAATTACAACTCCTGTTTCTGTGCAATTACATAGATTTTGTATCAGTATTGATTGTGGTTAATACTTTTTTGACCTCCACATCTGTTTATCAAACAATGTGACTAATGCCTAAACAATTGTAGAAAATATGAAAATTCATAAAATATACAGTACTGCAAACTGGTACATGTGAATTTGAATTCCAGATTTGCATCTAAATATGACTTTCATTAGTTGTCTGTCTTGGGTTAACTGGTTTCATGATATAGCATCAATAATATGCTTATAACTGTTTTACTAATTTTTTGCTGCATATTAGCAGATATAATAACATTTGCATTTGGGATTTACAAACTGTCCTTTATTCCTTCTTCAGTGCCAAGTGGATCTTGCTAGAATACTAGCAGTAATGTGTTAAAAATAAATCTACTGCGCCATATTGAAAGTTAGAAGCAGCTGTGAGGTAGATAGGCTAAGTGAACAATATATTTCATTGTCCCCCCCAAAGCTGTCTGCCAGTTACACGTCTGGGAACAAGATAAGAAAAACATTCCTTTTAGCTTTTAAGGAGTTGAATATAGTTGATCTATTATCAAGAAATCACAGAAGGATGTTGAATAAGCAGCAATATTTTATGTTGGCTTTTTTAATGTTGGCAAGAACACATCTTCCCAAGGAGGGGAAGGCATATATGATGGCTTTTTGTATCATTATTAGTCTTTCCATGTAATTACAGATCCCCTGGGTCACATGGGCTAGGAGCCTGAACATTTGAATACAAGCTTAAAGGGTGGGCAGTGCTTTGACTGGGTTAGTAGCAGGGCTCTTTGATTTCCAGAGGGCAGCTCCAACTTTCTCTTTGAATGGACCCTCTTACATTAGTCAGTGTAATTTAATGTTACAAAGTAGATGATCATCACATAAATGCTGAATATCTATCAGGTAAAAATTGTTTTTTTACAAAAGTCAAAAATATTGATTGTTAAAAAGTAATGTCATGATTATGGTAGTTATTATAAAAACTTTTTTCCCCCTTTGCTTAACTGATGGGCTATCTTGTAAGGCTTTAAGTAATAGTGGGGTTTTTTGTTTGTTTGTTTTTTGTTTTTTTGCAATTGCTTTATTCCAGACATTGGTGTGCAGCAAATTCATTACTTTTGGATAATGATAAGTACAGCCATTTAGCTTCTAAAGAATGGTTATATAAATAACATTACTTTAGGTATATATTATAATCTTCATTTCATTTAGAACATAGATTATTTCTCTTTCTTTGTACAAGAATCTGCTCTCCTATTACATAGTCTTTGTTTGGGGTACAGGCGTCTCTATTTTTAGAACTTTATTTAAATTGGAGTTCAAGACCTTTTGCAATCAAGATGGAACTACTGGGTATAACCAATTATGTCCAATTTATGGCACAGATTTATTTAACATTGTTAAGTATGGATTCAACTCACTGTACATTTAAAATTGAAAATAATTTTAATACATTCCACAGTTGAAAAAAGCATATTATTGATGTTTTATGAAATTAGTATGTCTTAAGCTTTGTCAGATATAAAAATAAAATAATTATTTAAAATAATTAATTAAAACTTGTGAATGTACGTATATTTAGCCTTTTTGTTTTTAATTTTTAAAACATTATGTCGTTATTAGATAAATAAAACAAAATAAAACATAATTAAAACTTGTGAATGTACATATATTTAGCCTTTTTGGTTTTAATTTTTAAAACATGATGTCCTTATAAGATTTCTTAACCACTAAATTGGTTATAGGTAGATATAAGAAAACCATTCAAGTATAAAATAAAATATGTAGTGTTACAAATTAAATGTAGGCCTTCAAAATACCTAATAATTAGTAACAGCCAATCATTAAAGTATGTCAGAAAAACATTCTAAAGTTGATTAAACATAATTCTGGTTATTTATGGTTGTTCTTTTTAATTCCTTTAGAGGTAAACCTTAGCAGTTCTTGAAAGCTTATAAGACTCCTGAGTGATTCAGGAATTTGATTCCACGGAATGGATTTATTAAGAAGGTCTTACTGTGTTTAGATCATCATTTAAGCAATTATCTTACTCCTAATGATCAACAGTACATAGTTTTGACAGTAAACACATTGTTTTCTTTATTTAAAAAACATTTAAAAGTAGCAATATAAGTTAAATTGGATTGCTGAAATGGATTATTCTAGGGATCTTGGAACAAAAATTCTCCACAGAGTAACTTTCTGTTGCAATTTTATTTATTGAAATATTTATATGCCAACCTATAGTCATGTTATTAGGGAAGTTTACAAGATATGCAAACAGGTTTTATGTTAAAATTTATGTTCTTAGCAATTTACCAAGTAAAATTCTAGAAATATTAATGATGAAGCAGTTACAACACCTGTCATAATATTTGTGACAATTACTACTTTCAAGAAAAAATAAACTTGACTTATTTTATTTGATCAAGCATTATTTAATCCTTTTTTCTAGAAATGTGTGCTGTATTGGCCAGAGAAGAGAGGGATATATGGAAAAGTGGAAGTACTTGTTGACAGTGTGCAGGAATGTGAGAATTACACTATCCGCAATCTAACATTAAAGGTACTATTTTTTATGTTGTTGTTTTTCAAACCACTATATATAATTATTAGTTCACAACACCTATAGTATTGAACTAAATACAAATAAAGGTTAAGGGTTCCAAGAAAATATCTTACACAAGAATATATAAAAACTATATTCAGCTGCTGGTAGCCCAGTCTATGCATTAACATTAAGCATAACATTAACATTATGTTTAATATGGCAGCATAATATAATATTGTAGAACTATAAGGTATGTAGTATCCTAAATTATGAGTATCAGCCTTCTTCAACTAAATGCACTCCAAAATGGTAGTCTTTATAATCTGTTAATATGAATTAGGATAATTACAGTATATGCCTAGAAGATAGTTTGAGAAATGTTGTGTATCAATAATGAAGTAGATTTCTATTTTATACATGATAATAATATTTATGAGACACATTTGGTCTTTATCCCTACTGTAATCTATCAAGTTGAGTTGATCACAGTTTGATAGCAGATTTTATCTGGCTTATCATGCTTTTTGCCTGGGGAGATTCAGATGATAGCTAGGTACCAATAAAAAATATCCTGCATATGCAGAATTTTCCATTGCCAACTATAAAAGCATGTCCACCGTTTGATTTCCAAAGAAGTACTTGCTTACCAATAGAAGAGAATAATTGTAGCTTAGGGTTGAAACTGTGGGCTCCTGGGTGCTCTCTGAGTTTGGTTGTTTTTTTGCAGATGTTTCATTACCAAACCAGATAACATGATCAGTGATAGCAGCGATGAGGTTACCTAGTTTGGTAATAAAACATCTGCAAGTAAACATCCAAGCTCAGAGAGCATCAAGCTCCCCAAAGTACTTGCTTTATTGAGTGCAGAAACACATTGTGCCTCATTTTCAATCAATGGTGTTGTTAACATAATATGTATATCGTTCATCGTTTTCAGCAAGGAAACCAGTCGAGGAATGTCAAACATTACTGGTACACTTCTTGGCCAGATCACAAAACTCCGATCAGTGCTCAACCTCTTTTACAACTCATGCTGGATGTAGAAGAGGACAAGAGGGCTTCAACTGATAGAGGTCCTACTATTGTTCATTGCAGGTAATTTTCACCTTAAAATTTATTTAAAAGTTTAATGGAGCAGGATAAAGAAAAAATACGAATTAAAAATTGATTTTTGCAATGTTGATAGTATATGTCAAGAAAGTGGAAAGTTGGTTCATTTACACGATAAGGAGCTTTTTATTTAACTCAGTTCCATCTGTGTAAGAAATATCTTTCCAAGCTTCAGGCAAGAATCTTTCTCAGCCTAATCTGGATTTAGTGGTGACTAAAACTCATACTTTTTCATGCAAATTTTATGGTCTACCTATATTCTATAATTATCCAAAAGACAACAATCCTTCCCATTATATGACGTCTTCAATCCAGGCAGGTCCCCTATTTGCTGCCTAAAACAGATTTAATGCTCAGTAGTAGCCTTCTAGCAAAGTGCACAGCCACACATTTTGCTTGGCCTATTCCAATATGACCCACTTACCACTGACATTGTCCTCCTCCTCCTCCCAGCCCACCAGAAATGCATCCCCTACCCTTGTTGTCTAGCTTCGGTTCAAAACTACTATCTTCATACCTGAACTGTCACAAACTCTTCCGAATGGATCATCTCCAGCATTTTGTTCTGATATAGTAACAGCTACAATTGTGATTGGTTGTAGGGCTTGGCATATTCCCTATCTGTAGTGTCTGATCACTGCCCTAGCTTGCAGATCTGCTATGTTCTGTGCATTTTTATAATCTTGCAATTGATAAAAAAGGTCTATTAAGCCAATGAACTGTGACAAACCCTATAGAATTATGCTCCATTCAACTCTAACATCTTCTAGTAGATACCCTGTTGATTAATGTCCAGTTTGGATAAGATATGGTCCCTAGCTTTCCCACACCCTATCTACAATATTGTAAAGCTTTCTTTCACTTCCCTTTATCTGTTTATACATCTGTATTACAGCTGTAAGATAGAAAGATTAAAGTTTTCTTTTAATAAAGCTAAGTTATCGTTTCTTCCTTGTTACAAAGTTTCCATGGCTCTACATAGTAAGGTAGGAACCAAAGAGCAGCCTGTTCCCCTGATGCTTTGATTACCGTAGCATGAGAGTACAGTAATGATGTCACAAAAGTAAGTAGAAAGAAGAATCTACTTCAGTGGCGAGGGAGATAATGTGGGAAGGGGTTTGAAGGCATCATGTTGGAAACCTCTAAGAAACCAAGGAATGGATGGGGACTGGTGAAGAAGGAACAACTCCAAAAAGGTAGGAAAAGGTAGGCATTGTTAGACCAGTATAGACAAGAGTCAGACAATGAGGCTGGCGTTTCCTGCATGAAATGGAAGGCAAGAAGCAAAGCAACAACTAGTCGGGTGTTTGAAGAACTATAGCCTGGACGGAACACCAGCCTGGCCTCATTGGCAACTGGAATCTGGGCAGGGATTTCTTAAGAAACAGGCAGGAAAAGAGCAGCCCAGGGAAAAAAGCAGTTAGACTGCAATGTGGAATTGCCCACATTGATAAATCTCACATCTGATCTTAATTTACAACAAACAATAGTTGACACTGATCTTGCATCCAAACAGATAGTAATCCAGAACTCTTCTTCAGTGAATGATACTATTTTTTAGAAAACATATAGTTTGCTGAATTTTCCTTCCACCACAATTTTAGTAAGATCCCAGGTTATAGCTTTTGATTATCTTTTACAATGTGAATTATACCATGTGTTGAAAATACCTATTTTCTCACCCAGTGTAAAGGGAGCTTGTTTTTATAGCAGTTCATAGAATAAATAAATAAATAAATAAATAAATAAATAAATAAATAAATAAATAAAATCTTCTTTTCTATAGTATGGTTTTTTAAAACAGGTCCCCAACCCCCAGGCCATGGACTGGGCTGCCACATGCCAGCAACTGGTCTGCACAAACAAGCAAAGCCCCATCCATGGGATGCAGGCAGCACTCAAAATCATGCACTCTCCGGTCCATGGAAAAATCTTTCTCCACAGAACTGGCCCCTGGTGCCCAAAACATTGGGGACCTCTGTTTTAAAATATCAGAAAAATTGTAGTTCCATGAGATTATCATACTGTGGCAGAAAATGTACATATTTGTATTATGATCTCAATTGTGCAAGGAAAGAGGGAAAAATACAAAACTGTCTGGAAAACTAAGAAATCTAAGAATATGCCATTTTTTATTCTCTCAGATATCAGACACGTGTCTTGTTTTTGCAATATATTACATTGCAATATATTGTAACAATTTAGATATTCTAGAAGTTTATGTAGCTGAAAATTGCTGAATTTTTAAGAAGAGGTTAAATATCATCTTCATCTACTTGATCACATATTTTTGAATGGAACAAAAATCAAAAGTTTCAACTAATCTACATTTGTTAAATTGCTAAGCTACTAAACAAATTTAAATTTTTATGCCACCCAGAGCCACCTTATAGGGGAGATGGGTGCCATAGAAATTTAATACATAAATAAATAAAAATAAACAAATGTAGTTCTTCTGAGAAAATAAAATGGTTATCTGAGATTATCCCATGAGTAAATTAGGAACAAAGCCCTTCTCCTTCTATGGAGAATATTTCAACACTTAAATATTCTGTGATAATAGCCATAACCTGTCATTTTAATTCTATTCTAGCTGTCATTTAATTCTATTTGGTTTAATTGTTTTCCTTGACAGTGCTGGAATAGGAAGAACAGGGTGTTTCATTGCTACTGCGATTGGTTGCCATCAGCTCAGGGAAGAAGGAGCTGTTGACGCATTGAGTATTGTCTGCCAACTGCGTTTGGACAGGTAGGATGACATAGGATACAAAATCCATTAATATTTGCCACCCAATATTTTTAAGTGTCACTGTCATTCCTGTCATGACCACTGTAATTCTGAAGTTTTTGTAGAATCCAGGAGAAACAAACTAATAATAGAAGCAAGCAAAATTAATAGCAAATAGCTCCATTGTATGTAAAATCAATTTAAAGTTTTTGCAAACTCAATTTCCTCTTCATCCAACTTTTCAGTCCACACCCTTTGTGCCCATTTACAATAAAGAAGTAACTAGATTAATGGCAATGTATCCATGCAATTCCATCATTGTGTGTGTTTTGGCTCTTTGCTAGGGATTTTAGGGGCAAACTCATGAATGCATTTAGCAAAATGCAAAATACAAATAAACACAGAAAGCAACATTATCAGCAGACAAATGGTGGGAGAAGTAGTTCTTTGATCTTTCTGTGCTGGCAGTGCCCCTTTAAATTTGTTCTGTAAATTCTAAGATTATTGTACTTGACATTTCTTAGATGAGTTATATTTCCCTATCATCCCCAGCCAGGCTATTTATGTGGTAGCTACAGCTTGTAAGAAGAATGCCAGGTTGAGAATGACCAGTTTATTCCATAGCTTAGTGGAATTCCACAATGTGCCTTTAAAAGTATCTGAGCCATGTATTTTACTTTTATGGTCAGATTAAATACAGTTCTGCTGTCAATGCTGAAATGAGTCATGGCTTCAGCATTTCTTCGATGTCAGCTGGTGAGACAGGAAGCCTGCGAGGCATTAGAAAAAGGACAGGAAAACCTGCAGTCTGTACATGTGCTCTAGGACCACAACAGGTCATTCATTTAGTGTCAGAATGCAATTTCATGGATATTGGCAGTCACATTCAAATTTTCTTAAGCGTTTGAAGATGCACGTTGCTTGTTCTGAATTTTAAATCGGTAAATACCGTAGTTCAAGGACTGGAGCAGCATCCTCTGAAGAACAGCAAACAAAATCAAGACATTTGACTGCAGAATTGCGTAGCCCAAAATTATAATTGAAAAGCAGCAGGTAGTGCTCTTCCAGGTTTGAGTTTTGAATATATTTTAACACTTTAACACATTTAATAAATGCAACATGCAAAGGATTCAGATTGGACTTATTATTGGCTTATTATTGGCTTATTATTTAAATAAAACTTAATGATGCAGAAAGTTAGTCAACTTTAGCAAAAATTCAGCTTTTCTTTCTATATAAAGGAATAATACTCTGTAGTTGGACAATGTGCTTGTGGCAAGATTGTATACATCTGGTGTTACATTCCTCAGTGTATTCTTTATCAAGGGAACATAAAGACACGAACACAAATATTTAAGTTCTCATTATACCTTTGTGTCTGAAAAGGCATTTTAGCAGTCATTGTAGCACAATAGATGCCAGAACTAAGCTGCACACGTGTTCATCATTTTTGACATTTTTGACATTTTATTTCATGAAATGTTGGGGTTATCATTTAGCCTAGTTTCCTTCATTTTTCATAACTGTGTCCATGTGGGCATGTTGGTCTTGCAAGTACAATAGCAGTAATTGTGATGGCAGCCTGGTCACCATTTTGCATCTTCCTTAATACTTAGGCCCGAACATCATTTGGGAGTGTGGTGAGGGAAAATGGTGGCTACCAAATGCCCAGACATTGTCCAGTGCTGGAGAATATTCAAGCTGGAGACTACTCAGAAAAAAACCTATTAGAAACTCTTCTGTAGGAAATAAGGATAAGGGAAAAAATCCTTTTTGTTGTTATTATGGGAAACATTGCTCTGGGGGGAGGAGAATCAACGCAGCTACAACTGTAACACTTACACTTTGCATCAGCTTGGCTGCAGACATAGCGATGAAAATGGTCCAAGATAGAAATGTCATTTTCTATGGTCACATTTGTATCATTCTGATTCTGGGGAGGGGGAGAGTTGGATGGTATTTGAAATGATGTGATCCCCTGTCAAACTAAAATGGAAATGCAGTATGATTGGGCACAGACACAGATAGATGTTCTATCAAATTGTGTTATTTATTTATTTATTTATTTATTTATTTATTTATTTATTTATTTATTTATTTATTTATTTATTTAATATGCTGCACATTTCACTATTGAATTGACCCTGCTTACAAAAGGATAAAAAGATAAATATAAAAACAATTACAATTAATAAGAATTAAATACAAACTAAAAACCAGGAGGACAGATGACACAAGGCTTTAGGGAGGGAAATGCATTGTAGCATCAGTGACACATTACCTTTTAATTTTGCTCTGCTTTCTTTTGCTTTTCAGAGGTGGAATGGTCCAAACAAGTGAACAGTATGAATTTGTTCATCATGCCTTGAATCTGTATGAAAGCAGGCTCTCCGCTGAAGCCATCCAATGAAACCAAGATGGAAAAAGTAAACAGGTCACTCTCTTATGAGGTAATTTATTTCATTACCTTCAAGCAACTTCTTCAAGGAGTTGACAGCTGTATAAGGAGAAACAGAGCATTCAACCTGTCAAAGGAATGTGGATCATTTTTTTAAAAAAGCATTGAAGATTGATGGACTCTTGTTTTGAATGTATTGTTCCTGAAACAGTTTTAATGAAGGTTAATATGCTGATGTTACATTGAATTTTTCACATATACACACACATGTATACATGTGTGCATATATTAAGGAAGATTTATTTCTGTATTAATGGAATATGAAACACTGAATGTATGTATGTATGTATAACAACTGGATGTGGGAAGTTTCACAGAAGAAATGTGTACACATGCTTCAATGTTTGCAAAGTCTGTCTTGTGAATAGCCAGTCAGATGTTCAATTGTATCTGCTAAGTGCTATTCCCTATTATGCGGTAAACTTAATTTGGAGTGCCCTGGATTCTTGGTGGTAAAAGCTGCAAGGGGATGGTTATGAGTAGTAATATCCATAGCATCCTACAGAAGAAAAATAAAATAAATTTGTGGGTTTTTAAATGAATAAAAATCAATAACTATTTTATATGATGATTCTAGTAAATGCTCATAAATATTTACTGCAAATAGTGAATTTGGTAAAAGATTGGGGAATACAATGGGTGCAACACAAAGACCATTTCCTGTGCAAATTGTATGAAAAAAGATGAAGTTATTTTTTTAAAAAAGGAATGCATTTAGTGAAGATTGCTGGATTCTTTTGAACTTCCATCTAATTTCAATGGAGCTTGGTCAAGAGAAATCCCTAATAAATTGCATCCAGTGTCATTTTGCAATAGTTATGCATTTATTCAATACCACTTACTGTGTTAAAAACTTTTGCTCTAGGGCAGAATTCTGTGCATGTGTAATCATTCGAGTCATTTTACAAACAAACAAAAAAGGATCTTTGTAACATATATTTATATGGCAAATTTTAAAATATTTCCATGTCTTTTAATTTTAAAAAAGTTGTAAACCCTCTCACATGTGAGGTTAGATGCTTGGAGAAACAAAATCTTGAAAGCTTTCTTAAACATAAGGCTTATTTATTTTTTCCTAGCTCACATTCCACCTTCAAAAAACTCAAGGGTTTTCGGCACACAATTTATTCATAGGTTTCTAAAGCAAATGATGTTATCTTTGCTTCATGTAGTCAATAAACTGCATATAAAGATGCTTGTAATTTTTAAATTTTTGTTTCAGTCATTATAATCAAATATTGCTACTTTTCTGTTGGAGTATTCAGCAATACAACATTCTGCCTGAGAGCATTTCTCCAAGGTCTATATATGTCTGTCCACTATTCTATCTGTGTAATCAAAAGTAATGTGTAAGAAATCTTTCTATTCCTATAATTTAATACAGGGGTCCCCAACCCCCAGTCCATGGACCGGCACCGGTCTGTGGCATGCCAGAAAGCGGTCCGCACATACAAGATAAGCGCAATTCACAAGATGCAGGCAGCACATGAAACCATGCCCCCTCCAGTCCATGGAAAAACCTCTCTCCATGGAACTGCTCCCTGGTGCCCAAAGGGGGGCGGGCACTGATCTAATGAACTAGTAGTGGTTATTACTTTCCTTAGTGGCAGCAAGAGAGAAGCAGATTATAACATTGGAAGGTCAAGCCCTGGACAGACCAAGAGAAGAGCTACTGCTTTTGAACTCTACTACTACTGCTGCTGATTCCACTACTCTACTACTTTACTACTTCTACAAACTGCTGACTCCAAATTAATCCAGATTAAAGCAATCAGAACCCTACTTTCTGGATTACACCACAGGGACATTTCTAGACAGCAAGACTAAAAGTAATATATTTGTCTGTAACCCAGTGAGAAATCCATCTGATTTCCAGAGCAACCTATATATTTCAAGAGCGGCGCGGTGGCTCAGTGGTTAAGGTGCTGGCTTGTCGGCTGGAAAGCCACAGCCCAAGTTCAAGACCTGAGCACAACGCGTCGAAGTGAGCTCCTATCCTTGTCCTAGCTCCTGTCAAACTAGCAGTTCGAAAGCATGCAAATATGAGTAGATAAATAGGAACCACTTTGGTAGGAAGGTAATAGCACTCCATAACATCCTGCTGGCCACATAACCGCATAAATATCTTTGGACACTGCTGGCGCAATGGCCTTGAAACAGAGATGAGCCCTGATCCCTATTGTTGGCAATGACTAGTGGAGTAAAATCTTCAGGGACTCCTTTATCTTTTTTTACCTATGCATTATAAAGCTGAGGCTCCAGATTCCACAATTCTTGAATTGTGCCACCTTTTTCAGTAGTAGCACAATGGCATTAATCAAAATGAGGTATACTGTATATAAGAAAATCATCCTTCAGGGCCATGCTTATTATTTCATGCCTCCTTCTTCACCTCAAAAAGGTGTGGAGCCAATCCAGTCAAAAGGTATTAATTTCTTTCACAACCATTACTGTTTGGTAGAGAAAAACGGATGAAGTGACAGCAAGGTACAGTGAAAAACGATGTCATGAAGATGCCATGTGAATGTTGCAAGTTGGCACTCAGGGCACAAATACTCAATTGAATTCATAATGAAGAGACCCCAGAGAATATGCCCTTTTTCCTTGCAGGATACAGATAAATCCTATATGGCATCTAAACATGTAATGTTCCTAGATGTATACATAACATATCATTACAAAAAGCTGTGGTATTTACAGGACAACACAGTATATATTTACACACAAGTACACCTGCAGACAGGCAATTAAACCAAATTACAGCTCCTCATCCTTAGCTGAGATCTGTTTTTAATGCCTTCTTGTTTTGCTTATGTTTTGCTAAATATAAGAGATAGGACAATAAAGAACTGTATGAAAATTCAAAGTGATGTAAAACTCCCCCAAAAAACAATTGAATAGAAGGAAATGTTCGTCACAGACTTTTTCCTCTTGTGAAACCACATTTCCTTCCTAGCCTTCACTTCACTTATCTGGACGATGCTTTTTTAAAAAAAGTGAAGAGAGAGAAAGAAGCAATGGTTGTTGTTAGAGGGAAAATGCGGGCTTTACTTCGTGTTTTAATTTCTACCTCCCTGGCCTTTGCAATCTCTGGTAAGTATGACTACAATTTTTCTGTTTCTTTTTTTTTTCTGGATGTGATTTCCAAGGGTTACTGGGAGTTTTCACAAGGTTTCTGAAATGGAATAATTAATTTCTAAGGTTTGGTGTATACAACAGAAATAGAGGGATGGGCCATGGAAGCCCATAAATATTTAGATTTTATTCAGAAAGAAAATTAAGTTTTGTGTTTAAAAATTACCTTAAATGTGAGACTCTGAGATGCTATCCTGTGTTTCTGATTTCATATTTTCTGAAAGATATAATATCACATGCTAATCATTCTATATTATATAAAATATTCTATAAAAATGGAAATGAATAGCAGAAAAAAATGCTAACTGAGCATATTATTTCAGGTAATTAATCTATATCATTGGGACTTTTTAATGAATATTTGGCAGAAAGAAATATAAGACTTATTATATCATGGTATTTTATAGTTAAGACTGAATAGATTTTATCTCAGTGAATTTATTCTTGAATTTACCAATTGTGTCTTTTAAACATTATAGGAAGAAAAAATGCTTAGGAATTGTATTACAATTAAGAGCATTACACCCAAGTCAGTACTATATATACATATACATAACATATACATATACATATACATATATATGTAGAAACAAATATGTGGTCAATAAGAACTAGCAATATATCTGACAGCCATTGCCACTGAATACTGTGCTACTACAAAATGTGTTAATCTCATCATATGAATCTATTCAAACTCTGGCTATACTTTTGTAAGGTTTTTTTGTTTAAGAAAAAGTAAAGACTGAAATTCAATAAATCTTTATCATTATTCATAAAATTGACATTTTGTCCAAACCATTTTGATCTATATATGAATTATTTATACATTAGCATGATAGTAGTGGTGACAAAATGAATGGGTTTGAATTTGTGCTTTTGTTATTGTCCTTATCTTATGAATATTAACTGATGCTCTACTCTGTACTATGGATTCTTTGTCTCTCTTTTTTTTAGATAGTTTTCTGATTATCCATGAGCAAAAAGAGCAGTGTATTTATGAAAGTCATAAAATAGCCTATGTGGGAATGTGCAACTTGACCAATATTAATCAGCAGTGGAACTGGTTGCAAGAAGAAAAGCTTCTTCATCTTAGAACTGGCCAATGTCTGGCCATTACCAGGTCCAAGGTTGCACATTCCCGCAAAGTGATTATTGCCAACTGCTCTGAGGCTCCTAGCTGGACTTGTTACAGCAGTGAAGGCCTCCTGGAGGTGAAAAACAGCTCTCTCTTCCTTGAGAAAAGAAGTTCAAGAGTAGTTGTGAAGAAGGGCAGGAAATATCCCCATAGTTGGAAAAAACTTGGTGTCAATGAGAAAGGAGAGAACATCCATGAAAATCTTTGTTCAAAGATTGGTAAGCATTTTGTTTGAATATGTTTCCTGTCAACTATAAGCACTGACTGATTTTGAAAGTACAATGACATTTGCCTTCTAATCATTTAGAAGCACTTTAAAAGCTCTCCAAGATAATTCAACTGTAGTTTTAAGGACAGTGATAAGAAATGCCTTCTTAACTATATATGTATATTTGTTATCTTTCTCCATGGTTTCAGGTAGCTTTTCATGGCCTTTCTTAAGAATAGTGAACAGAACGATGCATTTCCCTCACAGAAATGAACAGGCCAAGATTAGCAATCCTTTAAATACACGGTCAAGCTAGTGGTGTGGAAAAAAGGGGTGTTATCTGTTTGCTTATTGAAATTATAGAGCTTAACATTTCTAATATAAAACCAATCATACTATTAAAAAAAACATAGATCAGTATGCATACTCCAGTATGGTGGATAAAAAAGCAACAGATAAGAAACACTATTTGCCTGAATATATGACTGGAATAAACTTTGAATTACAGAATGATTTATTCATATCTCATTCTGTTAGCCACTATGTTGAATCAGCATGTAGCCCAAAGCCAGCAAATGTTTGAATGACTGGTTATATATATTTGATATTTTGTTTTTCTTAATGACCTGGATCAAATAGAAATTTGAGTTGCTCTATCCATGACCAATGAATATGGTATAATGCATTTCTTTTCCATCTAAAATATTTTGAACTAACATATTTAGGATATGGAGCGCAATGGCCTATGCAATGGTTTAAAGGTGTGAATAATATATGGCAACCAGAAAATGATAATCGGACAGTCATTGTACTCTCAGATTAATGAATTTACTGTAGTACAGAAGATAGAAGAGGCTCCACCACTGAAACCCTTTCTTTTGGCTTTCTGTTTGATCATGTTGATGTTTTAAGCTCTATACATTTTGGTATTGTTTGGGCTGGATGGTTCTGAGCATCACAGGTTCCAATTTATTATTTACTTTAAAAAGTATGTTCTTATTTTAATGAAGAAAGCATTAATATATTAAATATATACGCCTGGATCCAATTGTAACTTTGTTGTTGCTCTAATTTATCTGATAAATAAGTTTGAACCCCAAAATACAAATAAAATATTAACAAACAATATGAAAGTTTCATGCTTCATTCAAAATAAAGAAAAGAACATGCAAATCAGGCCATAGCTTGAGTAGACCTCTTTGTGGAAAACTTAATACCTGGAGCATCATTGGGACTGGTTATATACACAGAAGATGATTTTCAGTATTCAGGCATTCAGTATTCCTATATTGAAGCAAAAAGGGCACAGAGTTTTATGTATACAATAGAGTTGGTAAGCCTTTAAACAAAAGCATGTAAAATGCTTATTACTTAGCATATCAGAGATCTGTGGATAGAGGAGTGTGATTAAGAACAAATGAGAGATCATGAGTTATTGGATGACTAGTTGTTTAGGGGATTGGATGGACTGATACAAGTAAAATGAAATATGAGCAAAATAGAGGTAGCCTATGTCAGCGACTGTGTTGGCTCTGGTCAGGATTACACTTTCCCTGAAAGAGCATGGATTCTCCTGGATTCACAGTACCTGCTTGATCTGGGATTCCTCTGCCCAGCTTCAGTTATTGCTTCTTTCTGAGTGAGTGGCCTTTGCAAAAGTTACCAATGCCTTCATCACTTTGGGCTACTGTTCAACTTTTTGAGGTACAACTAAAGACCACTTGGAAACTACAGTTGGTATAGAATGTGGCTGCCCATTTCCTGATGGGGTGATTAGAGTTCTTTTGGCTAGGTGCCACTATTTCTATAGTACTGGATAGCCTGCCAATAACTTTCCAAGTAAAAGATAAAGCGCAAATGTTAATCTATTAAACCCAGCATGGCTTGTCTACCTGTTATCTTTTCCCAACAGAGTCTAAACCCATCTTGATGAATTGTTCCATTTGGAAATGGGAATATTATTATAGTATCTTCTGTTCAACCATTTATATTTACTCATAAATAAGATCCTTTGAATTTTATTGCATTTTAGTGGAAGTTCAGTGATATTTGCTGAAAGGATAAAATAAAAGCCTTATACCTGAGAATAAATTTTATTCCTTGGAATAGATTGCATTGAATTTACCAAGTATACATGCATTTGCCTGCACTGTAAATCTTATTGATATCACTCAAATGTTGAAATACAACAATTATGATAGTTTCTTATACAATGTTACTTTACACATTTATTTCAACTTTCTCCCTTACAACTGCTAGATGTTTGAATTAGGACTGTACCTGTTTCATAAAGTAAGAGTACTGAAAATACAATCATTTTTTAATTTTAGAAAACTACTGATATTAAAATGTATCTTTGTATTCTAAATGGTTTGACCAGGAGCCTACTAACATTAATAATTATTTTTATAACTTGAAAAAATTCTTTGGCTCCTATGAGAAAAAAGTTTTAGACATTAAGCTTGACATGAGTAATACACATACGTTATATCCTCCTTTTGTTTTGTCTGCAAACTTAAGCAGACAAAACAGAGGATAAGAGAAAAGAATATAGCATATGAACAGAATGACTGATATGAGTTAAGAAGAACTGGCAATAAGAAAGCAAACAAAATGTCTCCCAATTATTCACCTCTTGATCCAATCAGTTCCATTTAGCAATTGAAATACATGAGCATAATTGAATTTGGTATTCTTTGTGCATTCTAACTTTTTCCTAACATTAATATACTGTATATTATAGTAGTATATTATTAGTACAAATAATATTTCTATATAATTACATTATATAATCATTATGTTAGTGTAAGAATAGTATTTGTGCTGGTTTTCTCCTATAACCTTGCCTTCAGAGTAGCATTCAGTCAGCAGAAAATAAAGGCCCTAAAACAATAAGTTAGCAAGTCAATTTTACTATATTTGAAGTTTACTTTTAAGCCATATGAACAGCTCCTTATACAAATTTCAAATCTAATTTGGAACACACAATTTTGAAAGTAGTTTGGCAACATGAAACTGTGGGAAGACAGGTTCCATCATCCTTCTTCCATGGCTAGTGAAATTAGTTATGACCTGTGCTTTTTTTGTAAAAAAAAAAAAAAAAGGTGCCGGAACTCACACATGTCATACAACCTGCCTTGCCTACCCTACAAGGTTCCATGCAAAAAAGGTGCCGGAACTCCGTTCTGGGCGTTCTATGACAAAAAAAGCCCTGGTTGTGACCTTAGAGTTTAGCCATAACTTTCATTCTATGAATTTCTTCTGGTCCTTTTAATTTCTTACATCTAGCTTCTGTTTTTAACTGACTTTATTTAATCCAATCAAAGTTCACAATAAATGAAATAATAAAACAAATATCCAAATTAATTGTAATCTAGGAAAATTTGGCTTTTAGATAAAGAAATGTAGCTATATTATTCTTTGGAGAAAGACTGAAAGATTGAAAACCTGACTAAAAAACTTCTTAAATCAAGCTGAGATATGGATTTTAAAAGACATAATGTATTAACAATTTTAGACCAGACCCTTCAAAGTTGCATCAGTAGTCTGGGGACAGAGGTAAACATTACATTTATGAAAATATGTCAAAATATTTAATTTGTTTAGCTAATCAACATAAAAGACACATTGTGGGATAGCATCAGAGAGTTAGCATCATGAGTATAACTCAGCTTATTCTGATTTCATTAAGAAGGCCAGGCCAGGCATCTTCCATTACTAAGAGCCACCGTTTTCAGAACACCACCAAAGGCCCATGGAGCATAACAGTCATGTGACCAGAAATTTTCTGTCCTTTTTTTGTTCATGTGTTTATTTATTAAATATATATGCTGCTCATCTTAGTATTGAAGCAACTCTTTGTTTTTGTATTGAAGTAGTTGTTGTTAAACTAGTTACTTAATTTGTTTAATTAGATTTTAAAAAGGTGCAATGGCCCAGTGGTTAAAAAGATGCCATAGAAGGTCTATACTTTGGCAGTTTGAATCCTACTACTGTGTGATGGATTGAGTTCCCACAACTTGCCTCAGCTCCTACCAACATAGTAGTTCAAAATCGCGTAAATGCAAGTAGATAAATAGGTTCACTTCAATGGGAAGGTAACAGCGCTCCGTATTTTGCCATAGACTCTGAGCTGCAGCCTGATGTTATGTTGGCCACATGACCACAGAAACATTTTCGGGCAGCACTGGCTCAATGGCCTAGAAATGGAGATGAGCACCGCCCCTAAAGTTGACTATGACTAGCGGAGCAAAACCCATAGGGATTCCTTTTTTACCTTTTTAAGATTTTACACTATTTTGTCCACACATTTTTTTAAAAAAAAAATCTGAAGGCAATTGAATGTTTGAAGGAGCTATTATGGCACAGCAATATATATTTTTCTACAGCACTGCAAAGAATGAAAGATTAGAAGTTGAACCTCAAATATCTTCATGAACAAAGCAGAAAAAAATAATGTATGGCAAAGCCCCTTGTAGACAGAGAGGTAGGAATCCGACTGATGAATAACAGAAAACAAACAATGGACTCCAAATATATATACAACCTGCTGCAGGATGCTGGCGTTTCCCCCTTACCACAATGTGAAATAGTTAAGAGTGCTGGTATGGCAAGAAAAAAGCAACTATCAAGACTTTTGAACTATATGTTAGGCTAAGTAACATGCAAGAGGTTTACAACAAGGAACATTTGTCGCTGAAAAGGACCTCACAAGAATAAATATATTAAATAAAAGATAAGATTTATCTTATTGGAAACATTAAACATGCCTGACAATGTTTCTCAAAGAAATTTATTTCAGGATGAAAGTTTGCCAACTGCTTCTTTTAAAAAAGCAGAAATCATAGGTTGGCATTCTAAACCTTCATAATTATATGCCAAATGATCATATTTGGAAACACCGGCTCCTTATAACCCACTAATTACATTTTTAAAGGGAATCTTCAAGCTAAAATTGTTATATAGTAACCAGGCTAGTGTTGTGGCAGCAAAACAAAGTTTTGTTGTGCTTGAAACTCTATTTTTAGTAGTAGAGTGTCTCTGACAAAAAAGATTCCAAAGTGCTATAGGAAGTGTGATGTTTTCTCTTAGAGGAAGTTGAAAAAATGCAGTTGTAACCAACATTCAGCAATTAAATAGTGGGACCATAAAATGTCACAGATTGATCATTACTCTCCCAACATAAAAAATTATATTATTTTACCATAGATGAGGAGGAAGAAAAATGAAGTGTAATCATTGATTTCTGTACTAAATTCTGTCATCTCCAAAAGATAAACTCTTCAAACCATAATCCATTGTTAGACATTTGGCAATCATCTCCACCAAATTATTTGTTAAACAAGTTGACAGGCAATCTGTACACTATTTATTATAATGTAGTTCTTGACCAACCAGATTGACTATGGAGATTCTCAGTCATCCAGGTCATGCTTGTCCCAAAGGTGCTTCTTCAAAGCTTCTTGGATAAGAAGCAAAGTCTTCAAGGAAAAACAAAGTTCAGTTGCCTTTTGAAAAGGCACCTTTGGAGACACCTTAAGGAGAACAACTTATGGAGAACAGTGATAAAGTATCTGAAAGCAAATAATTCCAGATGACACTACAAGAAAATTTTAAACTTTCAGGAAAACTTTAAAATTTTCTTCCTTTCCTTTTCTCTTCAATATCATCTTTCCTCTTCTTGTTCTGCTTTCAGCAATAAAACACATGTTTTGAATGTAGAAAGTAGCAGGTTCAATACTTTGTATATCGAGAAACACCTGGGAAAATCTCTGTAACACTGAAGATAGTCATGATGGATAACACAGACAGACCAGGGAAAATGTTTAGGCTTCCAGATCTTTATTTTTTAAATGTAATTGCCTCCCATCTCACAGTTCAAGGTGACTTTGAGTGGCCTTGTTTTCATTTTCCCTTGCATCCAAACGCTTCAAAAGAAGTCACAGTAATAATAACATTTAAATAATAGCAATAATAAAACATTTAAAGGAATAGTTAACAACAAATATGAAATGGCAGCAGATTCAAAACTTGTTTAAGTCTGGGAAGTATGAAATGCCTAAACGAAGCAGTATTTACAGATTGCCTAAATCAGCATGGAAAAACAACTATCATGGGATGAATGCTTCTGGTCAGTTTCTCAAAACCATTCCCAAGTGGCTGCAGATAATGGTGACAAGATCAACTATCTGACATCATGATAGTCATCTTTAAGAGTTTATTTCAAAGTCAGTTCTAGCCAAACTAATATGAACGCACTTGAAACTTATTAAATAATTGCAGTATTTTGAGAAGGCTCTTATAAGCCGGCAGATAACCGGGGCTAAATTTGGTCTTTAGAGATTAATTCTGACACCTAAAATTGTTCCCAGGATTAAAGCAGGAACCAAATCTTCTTTCAATACTAGTGCTAAATGTTTCATTATAGTGATAATATTAAATAATAATAATAATAATAATAATAATAATAATAATAATAATAATAATAATAATAATAATAATAATAATAAAGTTGGAAGGACCCTTGAAGGTCATCTAGTCCAACCCCCTGCTCAGGCAGGAAACCCTGTACCATTTCGGACAAATGGCTGTCCAGTCTCTTCTTAAAAACTTCCAGTGTTGGAGCATTCACCGCTTCTGGAGGCAGGTTGTTCCACTGGTTAATTGTTCTCACTGTCAGGAAGTTTCTCCTTAGTTCTAGATTGCTTCTCTCCTTGATTAGCTTCCACCCGTTGCTTCTTGTCCTGCCTCCAGGCGCTTTGGAAAATAGCTTGACTCCCTCTTCTTTATGGCAACCCCTGAGATATTGGAACACTGCTATCATGTCCCCCCTCGTCCTTCTCTTCATTAAACTAGACATACCCAATTCCAGCAGCCGTTCCTTATATGTTCACTATATGCATTTTGAATCAATTGTGTTTCTGGTTATTCTATCTGGGCAACGGGATATCAATAACCACACTAAAATTACTTTTTCTATTTTTGAGTAAGACAGAATAAAATCACTATGCTATTTTGGGCATCCTGATTGTTTGTCAATATACTGCATGTATTTCCATTCCATGGGATGTAGTCAATGGTATATTCCCTTGCAAGATAATCTCTATTTTATAAATCCTAGTATTGAGTAAAGTCATGATTTGTGGTAGAGATTAGTATCTATGGACTCAGTTATCACCATGGCGTATTAAAGATTGCATCTTGAAATGTAAAAGGAATTGTTGTGTTCTTTTGTATTCCCCCCCCTTAATCCCCTATGCGCATCCTGATCACCCATTAAGGGTGATTGCCCTTCTCCATCTGCATACAGTTTCATGCCCGTTGCTGGTTGGCTAACTAGCAACGGGGTCTTACCAGCCAATGGAATTGTGTGATTACAAGCCAGGGGAATCCCATAAAAGAGGGCTCCCCTGGC
>NW_015386431.1:1150959-1152200 GCF_001527695.2 Protobothrops mucrosquamatus
GCAAGCACCCACACCAAAAAATAAAACAGACTTGCAGGCGTTTTTGGGACTCTTAAACTTCTATGCTGTCTTTTTAAAACAGAAGGCAACAGTAGCGGAGCCGCTCCACCGACTTTTGGGAAAGGCGACCACGTGGACCTGGGGCCAGAGGGAAGCACGAGCTTTTGCAGCTGTTAAGGACCTGCTCACGTCATCCAGCATCCTAATTCAGCACTCGGACACCCTCCCGCTCCAACTCACGTGCGACGCATCGCCTTTTGGCATCGGAGCCGTCCTCAGCCATGTTCTACCCAACGGCAGAGAGGCACCGATAGCCTACTATTCCAAGACTATGTCCCAGCTGAGCGAAACTACAGCCAGCTGGACAAAGAGGCCCTCGCCATCGTGGCTAGCACAAAGCGATTCCACAAGTACCTATATGGAAGGCATTTCCGGGTCATCACGGACCACAAGCCTCTACTGGGACTGCTGGCGGGGGACAAACAGACTCCCCAATTCCTGTCACCCAGATTGATCCGTTGGTCGATATTCCTCGCGGGGTACGACTACGAGTTGATCCACAAACCCGAGGCCAGCATCAGCCACGCAGACGCTCTCAGCCGATGCCCAACACCCGGCCACATCGCCGACCCAGCACCGTTTTCCACCGTGCTCCTGGTGGACGTCGACTCCTCCAGCCCAGTCACCTCGAGAGACGTCGCAGAGCACACCAAGAAAGACAAACTGTTGAGAAGGGTTTTGAACTGGGTGTTGAGGGGGTGGCCGCAGGAGGCGGAAGGAGAGGACTTCAAGCCGTTCTTCGCCAAAAGAACGGAACTCTCTGTGTGTAAGGGTTGTGTACTATGGGAGGAAAGAGTCGTGATCCCACAAGCCCTACGGAAAAAGGTGATTAATACCTTACACGTGGGGCACCCGGGGATCATGCGTATGAAAGCACTGGCTCGGAGCTATTTGTGGTGGCCACAGCTGGACAAGGACATACAGGAGTGGGTAGCCACCTGTGAGCCTTGCCAGGAATCCCGCTCAGCCCCACCGAAAGCAACCCATTGGAGTGGGAGATCCCACGAGCACCGTGGTCCCGTCTCCACGTTGACTTTGCCGGCCCCGTGGAGGGCCGATCTTATTTAATAACGGTGGATGCCTACTCGAAGTGGTTGGAGGTGATCCCCATGCCGTCCACCACAACGAGTGCTACCATCAAGGCCCTGGACGGACTGTTTGCGACCCACGGATTACCAGAC
>NW_015386431.1:1152530-1168646 GCF_001527695.2 Protobothrops mucrosquamatus
ATGCCAGTCCGGATTTACTTGATGCCTTGCCAATAAACCGAGAGCTGACTGTCACTCGACTCGTGTCTTACTGCCTGCGCGATCTAACAGGAATAAATGCTAAAAAGCATGAAATCATAAATAAAATTGATTTACTTTATTTATTTTAAATATTAAATATTTATTTTAAGTAAATAAAAGAGATATGCGTCTATGAAACTAAGAGAAAGAAGAAGAATGAAATAGGTATGAATTAAGATAGCCTGATCTTCTACAGAGGAATTAAATAGTACATAAGAAAGTGAAGGTATATATTTAAATTCTGAAAATAAGGACTAAAAAGTTTCAAAAATAGTGAATTAGTGCAGTCTTGTGTCTGCATATCAAAGTAAGAATTCATATGTTGGTGACAGTTGCATACCATGCTGCAATGGACTGCAATAATGAAATAATCAGAAATGAGTTTTGCAGAAAACTATGGGGTATTCTGAATCCATGCAATTGGAAGTGAGGCAGGGAAAGGGGAATTATTCTGTAACTGTGGGAGAACAAGAGAGTGCAGAACAAATGATTGGGCCATTTGGAAACCCAAAAATGAATCAGCAATAGTCTGGACTGGAATTCTGATAGAGAAGTCAGAGAATTAATGAAGTGGGACATACCATTTTTGATCATATCACGAGAGGATCTTGGAAAAGATAAACAAGGAAAATAAGAAAAGAAATGAAAGAAACAAGGATGAGAGTAGAATTGATGCAGAAAGAGAAAATATAAATCTCATATGAAAATAGCTTAATTTCTCAGTGGAAAAAAGAAAATATGAGAAAACTGTATGCTAAAGAAGGGCATGGAGTTAAGGTAACATTTGAAACATATTTAAAATTTGATTTGATTTGAAACATTTGAACATATGAAAAATGATGCTTGAATGATGTAAAAGACCTACAAGCTAAAAAAAATAAGAGATTGATTGCTGCAAAACATGAGGATGACAGAAAGATATTGTATAACATGTATAGTGAGGAAAAAGATATTTGTAAAGAATGTAAACTAAGAAAGCAAAGAATAATTAAAATTAAAAGTTTAATTATTATTTTTAAAAGAAGATGTAGAGCATGGGTGTCAAATTTGCCATGTCGCGTGACGTGTCGCGATGTATTGCGACTCTTTTTGCATTGCGGCAATGGGGTAGGCGCAGCTTCGGTATGATGAAACTGGCCCGTAGGCCGGCAGTTTGACACCCCTGATATAGAGCAATTTTGAAGGAAATGTAACAAACCTCCAGCAAAGTAAATGGAATTTAAAATAAAAGAAATGAAATGATAGGCTGAAATTCAAGTTAGAGAATGCTGGCAAGAGTACATTAGAAATTTTCATGGGAAAGATGCTAATTATGTCAGACAAGAATTGAGACAATGCTATAAATGTTACCATCCAACAAAAAATATATATAAAAAGGAAGGCACTGTTGCTATGACAACAGTATAGATGGTGTGACTGACAATATATTAAAGCAAGGATATGATTTACCTATAGTTGTATGCCTCTTTTAAAGGGTGTGAAGACTCCATATGTGCCTAATAATTGGAAGAATGCTACTATTATCCCCCTTTACAGAACAAATTTGGAAGACTGAATGCTAAAACTGAAAAAGGATAAATTTGTTAGGTGTGCCTTGGAAGTGTTTGGCAGAATTGTGAACAAAAAAATAATGCAAGACATGACAATGAGCAAAACCTGGGAAGCGCAAAGCAACTTTATGGCAGACAGGGCAGATTTTTGATCTTCAGCAGATCATTGAAAAATGAGTGACACTTGACTCATAGAACATTCTTCATGGATATGGAGATAAAGAATAGTTGCTGAATATAAAAGCAGTATGTGACAGAAGTAAAACATGCAAAAGAATAAATGCAATCCTTAATTAATTGGAATTAAGCAAATGATGCACTGATTGGCTAATGTAATTATGGATAAATTTAGTAGAAATGCATATGATTAGAGTGGTCGGGTTTTGGCAAGGGAGGTAGTTGGGCACACAAGCATGCATGAATAGCTGGGGACCTTTTTTATGCAGATGTTGCTTTGTTGTTAGCAGAGAACCCAAAGGATTTGCAGCAAATTTTAAATAGATTGCATGATCCATCATCAAAGAATGTGCATAAAAAAGTAATGTCTCAAATACCAAGGGTTGTGGTATCTCATAAGGAAATAAAGTGAATTACTAAAGATCAGTAAAAAATAAATAGTGAAAATTTAATAATTCTGAATGTGTGTGATAAATTTTTTATTAAAAATAAGAAATTGATGGGAAAATGTAAACATCTGTGAATGCTGGACAGAAGAAGCATGTAATATTAACTGTGTTAAGGATTGAGTGGTTCTTGAAAGAAGCAGAAATAGCTGTGTATAAGATGTTTTTGGGACCACTTTGTTATATGGAAGTAAATGTTGAATAAATCAGGACAAAACTTCAGTATGTTAAATGCAGTAGGAATGTATTATTTAAAAAATATGTGTTGCTGAATTAACATAAAATAAATATAGTTTGGTAGTTTCACACCAAAGTACACCAGTGTCCCAATTACTTTTACATAAAACAGACAGTCTAGAAATGGAAAAACAAACATAGTTTAAATACTGAAAAGTCATTTTTAAACCTCATATTACTAATCTGTTTGATATCTCATTCAGTTTAGCACCCAAGGGAAGATCTGAATTTGCCAATTCTTAGGGCCACTTCTGAAAGTTGCCATTAAATTGGAACTGGACAAGTACAGTTCCTGAGTTCTACAGTGCAGTGTGATTTGGGGTAGTTCTTAGACCTTGCTGATTAGCTTATTATATGAAATGATTAAGTTAATTTCTTCGTGCTATAGGTAGATTGTGGAAACTTTGCTTTGGATTGTCAAAATATGACTGAGCAGTTAAGCACATGTGCATACTAAAGTTTTGAATAATCATGGATGCACCTAAAGAAAGGGCCATTGTGGATTTCTTTAGAAATCTAACATCAGAGGACAATGTGGATATTATCTTATCAACCCCAGCTCTAAATATAATTATGCTTTCAAAAAGCATTTTTCTAAGTTAAAAGACTATGTAATCAGCTATTATTGTAAAACTGAAAACCATTTAACACTATTCATGTTAACAGTTAAGATGTGATTAATAATTCAAACTATTTCTATGTATGTTGAGCCCTGATTTTATATACATTTATTCCTCCTAGATTTCCAAGTTGCTGAACCATTGGCTCAGAGCACTAAAAACCCATCATTTCCCTTTAATCCTGTAAACTATAGTTCACAGAATTTTCTTGGCAGTGGCAATACAATGATTTCCATCAGAAATGTTACACAAAGCAACTATAAGGCTATGGGCAAATTCAGTCTTAACCAGAATTTATTTGAAGTGACAGAAAAAAACTGGATTCCTACAACTTCCCATCATTTCTCTAGCACTACAAAAGAGGTAAGATAATTTATTCACTGGAAAAGCTTTCCTTTCCTCAACTATATCTTGAAATAAAAAAGAAACAATAAGATCATAATCCAGAATATTGTTCTGATTCTGAATAAATAGCTCATTGAGTCTGTTAACTGATGTTGATGTACATGTTACTTGATTGCAATACAATGTTATCATCCACAAGTTGTTAGGAGTTTCCAGAGGCTCTTGCCCTATAGATAACTGGATGTAAGACTCTCTGATTGAAGTTGGGCTCTAGGGAACAGATTCTATTGTACATCCCTGCTGCTCAACATCATCCCTGCCTGAGCTGCTGATTTCATTGCTGAGCTGGTGAGTTAGACCCAAGGCTTATGGTTCTTGAGGACTTTGATCTGCCACCCAGAAACATTGAATCTAGGACATATCAGGAGTTCATGGTCATGGCACTGACCCAGATCATCAAAAACTTTATGCATCCTGGAGGCCACACATTAGATCTGTTGTTTTTGTCTCAGTGCAGTTGAGATGTGATCTGGTCTTGAAGGATATTTTTATTACTGTGGTCAGATCACTTTCTAATTGCTTTGCAGCTTGGTGGAAAGTGGGACAGAGTCTGCTAAATCAGCTAGTAACTGCTGATCCTGGCTGGGAATCAGAGGGAACTTGGGGTCTCCATGAGGGTTTAATGGGTGGTTCAGCTGAGACCCTCTTTGCAGTCAGAAATGAATGAGTAGCTGTCTTAAACTAGATTGCCCCTATGTAGCCTCTCTTCCTCTGCAGCAACTGGGACATCCCTTGGCTTTTTCAGAAAACCTGAGGAAAAATAGTTTGGCTTCGTTCTCTGTTATTTGTTCTTGTATTCTTCTTTTAATAAGTGGATTTTTAGTTGTAAGCTGACAAAATCATAAATTAAACCTATAAATCAACCTATAAATTAAATAAATAAATGCACAAATATTGTGGGTGTTGACCTGGATCCTTATTTTGCTTATAGCCATCACTGATAGCCCTAGAGCGATAATAATGATCGTAGAGAATTATTGAGATAAATTGAATTGTACTGCTCATTTCATTTACCCAGCCAAGATTTGGTCATAGGTTTCTCATGTGTCATTTCAATATCAAACTGGAGCTATTTTGAACTGTATGAGAACAATGACAGCTGCTCCATTTGGCAACTCAGAAAGACGACTCAAAAAATTGGGTAAGCTTGTAATAGAATTCATTCTTCTACCACTGCTCAAACACTACTGTGTTAGAAATCCAGCATTAACCTATTAGCACTGTTTGGGGGGAAAATATTGTGGTAAAGGTACAGTTATAAGTCTCAGGTGTTAATGCAAGACAAGACTTCTCCATATACATGGATTTTGGAGAGAGGTAGCTGACATAGGCGCTGACATGCAGCATATTCAAAAGCATAACTGGGTGAAGGAGTGAGTGAAATAAGAATCTGTTCCAGTTGTTTGCTTTGCTCTCAGTCTAGATGGCTGTTCATAGAATAGAAAGGCTATGGATCTTCTGCATGGTCCAAATCTTTCTAATTCCATTTCAACCATGTTCCCCTATTGCCATAAGAGCATTAATGATAGACCAGCAAAGGCATTGGGCATTTTCAGATCAGTTAAGAGGTGGTTTGTGAGATGGATCTTCAACTACAGAATTATCTTTCCATTGACAAAGAGAAAGAACTATGCCATTTTTAGAATTTAAAAGATTGCTAAAAATGTAGTCATTGCCATATTGATTTTTAATTATATTTTATCCTTAAACTCGATTACCAATAGAGTGAAAATGTTATTTTTAAAAATGGAATTAAAGAGCAGCCTGGAAGTTGCAAACCATTAGCCAACTATCTCAGCAACATAAAGCTACTGTAATTCTAACTTTTATAATGTTCTTCAGTTAAACTTCTTGAAGAAACCTGATAATACAATTTCATTCACACTTGACCAGAAGCAAATTAAATGGAATTGTGTTGAATTTATTTCTGAATATTCATGAATAAGGGCATTTAAGACTGCGTTATTACTAATGAAGAATCGCTATGGACACTTACTCTCAGCCACTGATTTCACCTCACTAACCTTGTGCTTCCTGCCACTGTGGGAATGTTCTCCTGGCTTCAGTAGAAAAGGAAATGGGACGAAGGTTCATCCAGCTGGCCAGTAGAAGAGTGAAAAAATGGTACCCCAGCCATGGTTCCACCCTTCTATTCTCATTTCCTCATTTCCATTTTCTTTCAGTAGGAAAAAAGCGATTGCATTGGCAGAACAACAAAGCCTTTTTTCTGGATACTCCTGAAGCATTTTGGAGGGCAGGGGAATCAAGACAACAGACCACTTCAGGAAGGAGAGGGGAAATCCCAGGAGTGATGAGATAGGATGAGGTTTCACCAAGATGAACCTACCCATCCTGCAGCTCTGAAGGAAATGCTACATAATACTGCCCTCTCAATATTTCCTCTGGATTCATAACAAAAATGATGAATCCAGCTTCCCAAGCTATATAGTATCTTGCAAATATGGAATCAACCCCTAAAGAATGAGGACAGTGGGTCCCCCTGTGGGAAATAGTATGTCTTCAGATTTTAGAATGCTATGACAATAGAGAAGGATGGATTGATTGATTGATTCCTATAATCGCCCAACTAAACAAGACACTCTGGGTGGCATATATCATAAAAACATAAACAGTTAAAAGGTGCAAAATAAACATATATACTCACCATGCATATATGCCATTCTCAACCTGCTAGATTTTAATCTAGCTAAGAAATGGGGTCCCAAACACACTCAGGGCCCCAGGCCCAGGCCCATAACCACCCCTTTACAGCCTCATGAAAGGTCAACAGGTTCAGGGTCATCCTAATCTCTGAAAGGAGAATGTTTTAGCAGGCAGGGCCTATGACAGAAAACACACGGCTCCTAGTCCCCATTAGCCAACATTCCTTGGCTGATGGGACCTGTAACATGCCCAACTGCTAGACTGAATTGAATGGATGGGGAGGGACGAGCAGAGGTTGAATGGCTAGCTAGTGAATTTAATTACCTCATTAAACACTCTGCCTTTCACTGATTTCTTAAAGTGGCAAAGTCAGTTTACATTTAATCTCACAGCTCCACCTTCTTCTTTAATGAAGATAATCCCAACCCTAATTATACTCAGAATAGTGTACTTCTGTAATGGTCTTGCCAAGGCAAGTGAGAATCTGGCTTAGCTAACACTGAGCTCACAGATGACCAGTCCAGGATATATCTTTAGGTCAAACTGGCATGCACCCCTGGGTCAAAACTTATTTTGAAATTCTGTATGATTGAGGCAGATTTAAGTATCTAAACAGTAAATGAATATCTTAACTTTTACAGGCCCTGGACAAAATGTTTAATCTTTTTGAACATATTTATTTTAAAGCATTTCTATTGGGAGGTTTTTCCATAAGGCTGATATGCTACTGAACCCTACTGAAAGTAGTGCCTTTAAGCCTTGGCCATCTCTCAAAAGTGGGAAACTTCCCCATTCAGTGATTATCTACTACCATGACCAGTGCAATCTTATAATATAATGTCCTATGTTGCAGCATTGTTTTAGGAACCCTGTCCATCTCCCAGGCACTTAAATGGCCCAACCTTCAACCTACTGCTAATAGGTAGGTTGGGACCTGATGGTGTCTTCATAGCTGGTTCAGGTGAAAGAGGTGTTAGAAGCCAAGGGTGGTGGCCATAGCTCCACTGGTTTTGCTGCCATTATGGCCACAGTCTAGCAATCACTACAACTTATCTTCCCAACAGCACTGTTGTCCCAGCTGCCAGTTCTCTCCAGTTGTCTGACCATTTTGTCACCCAAAATCTGGGTAACCTTCTCCAAAAGCCCAGCGGGTTTTAGTTCACTGGCTAAGAGTCTTGTTCGTCTTTTTTGTTTTGCCTTGTTAACACTAATTCCTACTTAAGTTATATATTCCCTCTTCCAATCATCCATCTTATACACTCTTTGAATTGACCACTCTCACTAATGCTATTTTAGAAGTTTCAGGATAAATAGTAAAATAAAAACCAGGGGAATTATATGAAAATGGTGAATGCTTTTCTCTCTACACCAGCCTCCTTCTCTGCAGACCTTCTCTATACATCAAACATATTGTTTTTCAATTGCCAGCCTGTTTATGCCACTATTGGTATATAGCATAATACTGTTAGGAAGCAAGAAATTTGATAGAATTATGGCTTGTCCAGAAAATGCTAGTTTTATCAATCTGTCCTAGTCAGCCTGGTATCCTATTAAAGACAGAGATGAGGGAGTTCTTCCCAGGAAGGACCAAATTTGCTATTCAAGTCTATCTATTCCCCTAGTATCCACAAAATTGGAAGTAGCAAAGTTACACCATCTCATAAAAGGAAGCCCATAGGCCTCCTCTAACGTCCTGGGAACTTTAACACGCTCAAAAAGCAAGTGGACAGATATCACTATTATCCAGTTTTTGAGAATTATTTGGTTTGATGCAAAACATCTTCTGCATTGCTCAGTACATAGGCTGTTTGCTGAATAGTCTGAAGATGCTATCTATGTCTTGAAAGGAGGCTCATAGGAATATTTCAAAATAGTATTGTGGTGGAATCCCTGGAAGTACCAAGCTGAAACATGCTGGGATTAATGATGTGTAAAAGTTCTATTTACATTCCATGTTTCCCCTCAATGAAGCAGCCACAGGCATTTTAATTCTTTCCCAGTAATGGCTATGGATCATTTTTAATCTGAGTTTAAAAATATAAACTGTCTTTAATTTAATTTAAGTTTGCATATAATTATAAATTCAGATGGAATTCTGACCTCTTCAAATCTCAGGGCTCCAATTCAAACTGAATCAGCACTAATGCACAAAGGTTATTTGGGAGGTGAGAATTCAAGCAAAGAACCCCAAAAGAATGGCTCAGACTTGGAGAACGTATCTTAAAAATAAGCAATTAGGTACAATAGGATGAAAAAATATTGAAGCAAGGCATTTATACCTTGATGAGATTTGACTTGCTGACAACTCACAGGAAAATAGATTTTGCTATCATGAAAATTAATTTAAAAAGTATTCGGGTTTTTTAATTTTTGTAAAAATGAAATTGAGGAATGGTAAATTTAAAGGAAACCTTATATATCAAGACAACAGGAGTGATTTCACAACTTTTGAATAAACTTTTAAGGATGTATATAAATGCATAAGGATGTATATAAAGGGTTCTCTACAGACTTGTTCTGAATGATTTTATGAGCTGCGGAAGCTTGTTCTAGTACAATCAACCTTGTCAATTTTAAATCAACTTGTGGGCTTCAACTTACAGAATTCCCCAAGATTGGACACACCATTGTGGCACTTGGAAGTCCCCTGTTTATAAGCTGAAATAAACAATAGTTCCAAGTAGAAGTTAGAATGTGAAATCCTGCAGGGATTCCTTTTCTCTTTTTATTTTTACAAACAAAAAGTTATTCCTTTTTTCAGAGTTAAAAATAATTTGTTAACGCCATTTTCCAAGAACAAAACCATTTATTTCTTTTAATTATCTATATTTCTAATGGAAATATATTGGGGGCAGAATAATGATCACTTTAAATGCAGATGCTGATGGAAGAAAAAAGTAAAATAAATTGTCCATGTTATTTTTTTTCTTTTTCCACAGAACTGATTATTGCTGAACATAAGGTTCTGCTTGATATGATATTCATATGGGAATGGCTATATTAATTGAGAGGAAGAAAAGTAACTGCTTTAGGCTGGTTACTGATTTACTCCACTAAGATAACAAAAAGGAAATTTGCAATTCCTGTCTTTTTTAAAACAAACAAACAAAAAAAAAAGCTACAAGGCTTTGTTAGGGAAAAATGACTATTATCTCAGCTCTGAAGGGCATTATATACTTATAGCCAAGTTTTGCCAAGGCTGCTGTTTGGGGGTTAACTACCTCCTTTGCCTCGACACCCATAATTTGGAGTTGCGATCTATGTTAGGAAATTATTCTGAGCACATTAATGGATGTGCTCAAAACGAGACGCCAAAGACTGGGAAAGCGGAGAGGCCAAGTGACTCGGACAAGGCGAGCTAAAACCGAGTGAAGAGTCTGGAAGTTGAAACATGGCAACTGGACTTTTTCTTTTTGGTCTGAAAGGTTTCGCCGCTTAGCCAAGTAGCTTCTCCAGTCTGTGAAACCAAGAGGTTTACATAGGACATTCCAAGGGGAGGAGAAACGCCTGAAGGAAATCATCCCCCTTCCATCCAGTGTCAGAAATAGCCCTGGGAAAGAAGTCCCAGACGAGGGAGGGAAGGAGGAAGGAAGGAAAAAGGGAGGGGTGGAATTGCTTGCGGCGGCGAAGGAGGAGGAGGAGGAAAGGGGGGCGGTGATAGGACGGGTAGGTAAGAGCGGGGGAGAGCGCCCCGGGCTCCGGGAGCAACGGAGATCCAGGGTGGGAAGGGGAAGTTCGGGCGCGGAGGCAAAGCTCTCCGCCCGTGGACGACGGAGGAGAGCAGCTAGGCTTCCCGAAGCAGACGCCGAGGTCCAAGGCGCCTGGCGAGGGCCGGGTGAGAATGGCACCTTCCACGCCGCGCCTGCAATCCGCCGCGGGGTACAGTCCTAGCCCGGCCGGCGGAAAACTTCCCCGGAGCCTCCGGAGAGCCTGCAAGAGTCAAGCTGGCCACTAGAGGGCCGCCGTGGGCTGCTGCGTCTCTCGACCCCGAGGGCACCGGGGAAGCCACCAGCCGCCGGCGGCGGGGCAAAAGGAGGTTCCTCGCCCCCAGCCTTGCAGATCCAAACGGATGGCAAGGCTGAGATGCGGAGCGGGAGGCTCTTGGTGGATTCTTGCGCTGGCCCTTCTCAAGGTGGGTGACAGGCACTCGCGCGGGGGAGAGGGGGGCTCGCCAGGTAGGGCGCTCATCCCCCTTGCCTCCTTGCTCCCCTCCTCCCACTCGGGCTCTTTCTTCTCCTATCAGTTCTCGCTAACGTTCCCATGACTTTGCCCTCCGCATCAGCCTTACCCTAACAGGCGAGCTGAAGTTTCCCGCTTGGAAACTCTTCGCACCGAAGGCGACCTTTCAAAATCTAGTGACTGAGTACTGAGTCATTATTTCGCGAAGACCACGGCTCCCACAGAATAACAGAGTTGGAAGGGACCTTGGAAGTCTTCCAGTCTGCCCCCTGCCCACCTTCCCCTTCGTCTGCAGCATCGGGGACCCTAAAGTGAGAAGTGAGATTTTTGTCCTGGCGGCAAAAATCCGGGTGATCGGGAAGATGCAACAACTCCTCTTAGGTTTGGCTGTATTTTACAGCTCTTGTGTTACAAGTTACTCACACCTGCCTGCACACACATGCGTGCTCTCACACACCAAGAAGAAGTGGCAGTTCTATTCCATAGTTTGAATTTTAGTTTTTTGTGGGTTTTTCTGGATTAATTAAGGTACAGGTATCCTGAAAAATATTTCAGGATGATTGTGTTGAAAATGCAACAAATGCAACAACCTTAGAGTTTGCCCAGTTCTCATAAGTAAGAGTAAATAAAAAAAGAAAGCATTTACTCCTAAATGCCCTATGCTGTTTTTGATTGTTCTCTAGAGTGGTCTAGCTGCTCCAGTCAAATGCACCATCAACCAGACAGAATGGAAGGTCTCCAGCCAGTCGGTTTATCTCAGATGGAACAGTTTGGGCAACCCCTGTAATTTCAGCGTAATCTGCAGCTCCAGCAAGGTTTTATCCAGGGATTGCCAAGCCATCCAGAAGGACAATGGTTCCTATGTATGCAACTTCAGTGGCTTGGAAGCTGGGACTTTGTACTCGATCAGGATTGTTTCTCTCTCTGATGGAGAAACTAGCAATATCACTCTGCAAACAGGTACAGCTTGGCTGATCATTTGGGGGATAATTAGAAACTGAGGGAGGATCTTTCCTGTTCTATTTTCATCCTGATGCTAATCCTAAATTTGTAGAGATTATTATGTAACATGAAATTAATGTGAAAGTTTCCTTAAACAGCATCTTTTCACTCTTAGCTTGGTCACTGATTTCATGAGGTAGATGACATGAAATGATATTATTTGAAATCTCTAAACACAAATCTCTTGTATAACTAGATGATACTTTAACTGTGTATCTCTATTCTTATTTACAAATTAAAAGTTCCTAATTGCTATAGCTGTTAACTTTTTGCTAAGCATATTTCCTTTCATCAGACTTTGGGAATCTTTTCAATTATATTAGTCTTGCCCAGTACTTATCAGCTTTCCCCAAAATTGTTGCCCACTAGATATGTTTAGCTATAATTACCAGCATCTCCAGCCAGGATGGTCATTCTGGATTGGGGTTAGTGAGATATCAAGTTGGGGAATGGCTATCTGGTTATGGATTTGCACAGGAAATGTTGATGATGTTTGTTCATGAGTATATCTGATTTCACCCTAATAGCCATATTAAAATAACTCTGAAAAGATATTGCCTCCTTGCCTAAAGTACTTAATTCAAATCACTTATAAAATTCATGTAACCATATAAAGTAGCAAAAAGGGATAAGTGATCTAAATCTATTTTTTAAAGTCTGCAATAGTAATGTCTATTAATTTTAATATGGGCACAAAACAATTTACAATGTTTTTATAAGAGGATTTTATATATTCCACTATATCTGTATATTATACAATCCAATATATCTATATATTAAGCTCACAATGTAAGCATTAAAATAACATTCTGTATATGTGTAGACAGATTAATAACATAAATATTGCACATATGTCTCAAAATATAAGTAACAAATTGTACATTTCTTCTGATTCTAAGTTGACTACAAGATCAATAGGAGATCTGTCTCTATCCATAGAGAACATCTCTTCTTTATTTAGTATCAGGAAATCTTTGTTCCTTTTCTGATGAAGAGAGAGAGAGAAGGGCAACTAGGGATAGAGAGAAAGATGGTGAGGTAGATAATCAGCAGAAAAGAAAACAATACAGTAGTAAAAGATAGGAACTTTCACTACCTAAACACAGTGTTTGTGTGTGTATGTGTAGCAAAGTTTTCATTTCCTGTCTTTCCTAACAATACATTTACAAAATGATTTACACCTAAATTAATATTTCAATTTGCCTTTTTCCATCTAGCATACTAGAAATTATTTTAATACACTTGTATTTATAGTTCCACCACATGACAATTTTTAAAAAAAACTAAGCTCTATATTATAGATTTGAAGCAGTCTGACTGTGTATATACAATAGCATTAATCAACATGTTTTTCTTTCATGTCAGTTATGTGGAAAAATAAAGATTCTATACTGAAAAAAATCTGTATTGTAATAGTGGCGAATATCTGTATTATTAAATTTTAAACGAACAAATACCGAATGCAAGATAAAAATTGAACTAAGAGAAATGTCATGAAAGCATAGTGAATTTCTTTAAAAATCATTAAACAGAAGTTAAAATTAAAAGTTAACCAAGCTGATTTCTTCTATACATTTTCTTTTGCTTGCTAGAATATGTGTAGCAAACTGTAAAATATCTTTATAGAAATATTTGATTTCCATGATATATCGCTTTTGGGCACTTGCCAGTCAAGAAGTTTTTCAACAATGCAAATGGTTTTTAAGTGTTTGCTTCCAGACCAGAATTTCAGGCCAGGCACTTCCCAAACTCATTGTTCCTTTGTTCTAGCGGATGTCCAAAGGACTGAGTGTTTTGTGTTCTGAGCTAGATAGATTAGATAAAGACTGAATTTCTGAACTTCGCCTTCTAGGCACGCAATCTTTTAATTTGCTTTAAGAGCTGTATCCCACCTCTAATTTGTCATTTCCAGACCTGTTTATATTAAGAGCAATCCAGGATAAGAAGCTCTTTAAAATTCCCTACCTTCCATTGAGAGATGAACCTAGGAAAGCACTTTCTTGTGATTAGACCAGTTTTTCTCAACCTTGGCAACTTTAAGCTGTGTGGACTTCAGCGCCCAGAATTCCCCAGCCAACACATGGTTGTCCCAAATTGGCAGCATTGGTCAGAATCTTGGGCAGGCAATCTTGAATCCTTATTCAGAGTAGCAGAGATAAAACTCGGAGCTTTTCTGCATTCTGCTGTTGACTTGAATATGTGGCTTAAAGTGGGCATAAATCCTGAACAGGTTAACTCTGAGACTTTTCCATCCTGAAAGTTCAGAGCTGGTAGCAAATAATTAAAAACATAAAAAATTTTATCAACTGTTTCTTCCATATCTCGCTACTATCTGATAACTACCATATTCCTCTAGTGACAAAATTCCAGAATCATATTTAGAGTTTTATAAATAATATAGAATGCCAGAAGATTATTATAGTATTCTTCATCTATAGGTTCCAAAATTCAAAATATTTTATTTCCTCACTCTCTTAAAGTGGTTAGTCTACTGTTTAGGCTGTAACTCTCACAAAGGACAAAGCTGAGGATAGGTTTGGAAACTGAAGAATGCATGACCTCTTAAAAAAAAACTTTAAAAAAGTTTATCTTATGGGAGAAAAAAGTAGATTGAGAGGTAACTCTGTTGGTCACCTCTCTTATCAAAACAAGATTCAGTCAGAATTTTAAATATTGCTGTTATGCCATTTAAAAAGGAAAAATAAAAAAGTTGTGTGAGAAACTAGTAACTTCAAAAGTTACTAGTTCAGGTAGAAAAATTAATAGTCTAATTTTAGGCAATTTTCACTTAGGAGCTAAGGTGATATATATAAAACGTCCTTCTACTTTCCCCCTGTTAGATAGATTGAGTTGAGTCCCAAGACTGAGGATGTCCCTAATTCTGTGTCTCTTTTTGCTGACTGTGGAAACAGATATCCTCAAGGAGAGTCTGTGGCTTACTGTCTTGCGTTGCAGCAGTTCCACCACAAGGCTTAGCTATCAAGTTATGGAACAATGCATTGTTTTAGTAAGTATAAATCTAGGAGAAAAAGTTATATCCAGAAAGAGTATATAATGAGGAGAACACAATACAAGGATGAGATCAGATTGGCAGGCTAGAGAGCGAGCTTGCTTCTTTGATGAATTTTGCTAGCCATATCCAGTGAGCAGCACATGCATCTCTCCGGAAGGGTTTTAATCTGGGTAGTTGAAAAAAGAAAATTCCTACACCCAAAGCAATGTAAGAGGTATCTGGTGGGATTACATATTGGAAACACTCTCTCTGTATTTTGCTATTCAATACAGTATTCTTACTTTGTATAGTGAGGAAGGAAATGGAAAGAAAACACATATTGTAGCTGCCTCTAGGTCAGATTTTTTCAACTAAGATATTTCAGAAAGCATTTAAATAAGTTTGGTAAGGGTTTGGTTCCTAACCAATGCAGTACCTGGCAGTTTTCTGTAACAGCATAGAATGTTATTTAGGCTATGATTATCTTGTCACCTTTATATTGTAGTCACTCCCAAAACAATATCTTCTTCCTCCTTTCCCTGGATTGATTGTGTGTCTTTCTTTTACTGTGCAACCTAGCTGAAGAACATGCTCAGGCATAATCCCATCATTTGTATATTATATAGATGATCCTTGATATTGTGCCATCCTTTATTCCTATCAGTTGAAGAGGAAGGCAGGAACAAAATTGTCTTCATTTAACATTTTAATTTAGTTTATAATTAAAATATTGATTTAATTGTAAGTATTTAGATCTATATATGCACAAGCAAAAAGAAATGTCTATTATAGATATGTTTGCAGCCTTTTAATTTTCTTAGGCTGGACAATTTAGCCTTGTCCAAATATCTAATCCCTGCTGGTCTACCTTCTTTATTTGATATGTGGTTGAGCTCAGTTTAGGTCTTGAATAACTGCTATTCATACATTTATCTTATATATAAAAAGTATTCAGACAGTTGATGTGCTTTGAATTATGGGCTTTGCTCATTTGGTTACCACCTTGTTTGCCTTGTTTTTGTTTGTTGAAAACTCATAGATCCGTTGCCCCCTGCAAGATTTGAAATTAAGAAGGACAAAGTTACAACCACCTCTTTACAGGTTTGCTGGAGCCCATCCTTAGGGAAAGTGGATTGGTATGAGCTACAATTACTTAATGACATCAAAAAAGTGGAGGAGATACTAGTTCCTGGAGGCATTTCTAGAAGATATCAGATATTTGCCAATCTCATCCCTGGCAATAAATACACCATCACCATGAGAGCAGTTGCTGGAAATAAAAAAAGCTCATCAGTTGACATCAGTGGGTCTACTGGTAAGAATGCGGTTGACAGCAATATTATATTCACCAATATTATTACACTTATGTTCTTAATTTCTCTTCCCCCAAAGAAAAGAAAACAAATGAGAATTCCTTAGATATAAAAGAATTTTGAAATGGTTTGTAAATAGCCATAGACATTTGTGGGGTCTATGGGATGGCAAATGATAAAATATGCATACTGTCATCATTTTGTAAATAAGGTGACTTATGTACTTGCTTCATACATCAGGATGCAAGTGTAGCGGGGACTGCCTGAGAGTACTTGCAGGAGCTTGACTGGGAAGGAAAAGATTGGGACAGCTGCAGTTGGCTTTGGGTGTGGCTGGCGTGAGTGGAAGGAGGAAGGATAGAAAAGGAAAGGAAAGGAGAAGGCCGGTGTGGTTGGAGTTGAGAAGAGAAGGTCTGGAAGCTTATTTTATTTTTCTATCAAGGGTATTTTAAATAGAGGCTAGGTAGAGTG